>NC_091225.1:13516305-13646305 GCF_040958095.1 Procambarus clarkii | reverse complement strand
AAGTACAAATAGACAATTAACATTACAAGAATCCCATTTAACATTGCAGGTTAATATAGTAAGTACAGCATACAATTGTTACACTCTTGGGGCAAAATTTTTGTAGCTCCTAAGTATACTGTCTATCATACCATTATCACACATACAAACAATTTGATGTGGTACATTACTTATTTCCTTATTTCTATAGTTATCAATAAGTTGACACTCTAATACATAATGTTCTAAGGTGTGGGCGTGCGGCATACTACATAATTTACACTCCTTATCTTTTTCACTGACATCAACTCCGTATTGCCAGATATATTTGTATCCTAATCTTAATCTCATGTAAATTGAATCCTTCCAAGTTGACTTTCCTTTATCATAGGTGAAGGACGAGTTTGTATTTATTACTGAATAATTCTTAAGTGTGTTACTACTATCCACTATTGCCATTCTTTTTATCATTTCTTCATCTTCATTTCCTCTTATTAATGTTATATATACATGTACACATAATCATACATACATGTACATATATATACATATGCGGTAAATCCAGAGAAATGAAATATGGAATTTTCCGCATACAAATGATTATTGTTTCGTGATCGTCAATTGCATATATACATATACATACATATACATTCACATACATATTCAATCACCCACACAAATACACACATCAATAATCTTTGTATCACAAGTGATTCAACAAGAGGCTCACAAGTCACTATACTAGGCACTTTACATCTATGGTGAGTCGTCCAATTACTAGTCTTGCTCTACACCCACCCAACTGGGCGGCAGCTTTACAGTCATGTGCTCCACACCCACCCAACTGGGCGGCAGCTTAACAGTCATGTGCTCCACACCCACCCAACTGGGCGGCAGCTTAACAGTCATGTGCTCCACACCCATCCAACTGGGCGGCAGCTTTACAGTCATGTGCTCCACACCCACCCAACTGGGCGGCAGCTTAACAGTCATGTGCTCCACACCCATCCAACTGGGCGGCAGTTTAACAGTCATGTGCTCCACACCCACCCCACTGGGCGACGGCTTTACAATCATTTGCATGAATTACTTACAGTAAGCAAATTTTAGATACTTCGCTAAGATTTCGGGCAGCACATCATTATAAATGAAGTACTTACACTTTTCTTGGACACCAATGATGGTGTTATCTCTGAATTCCGCGATTTTTTTTAAATTCCAGTACTGTATATAATGACGCAAAGTATGCGAATAGTTCTGCAATAGTGATCCTATCCTGCGTCATAATATACATACATATCTACTTCTGTTTTGTGTATTAAAATTACTACATTTTTATGTTAATTTATTTCTGTAAATGATGATGATGATAAATTTCAATAAATGTAAGTAAGAACATAAGAACGGAAACTGGTCGCGTAAATGGAAATGGTTGGGTACATTTCCTTTCACCTACCTAATGCGAATATTCATGTGTCCGGACACTGGCGATGGTGTGGTATTGCCTATTTATTTGACCATATCTTTGCTTTCATTTAAGATATGTTTTCCTTGAAATGTATTTACATTATCGTCTACATCTGTCTTTATTCTGAAATAAAAACCTTTGACGTTACTTTGCATATATGTACATTAATTATAAAATTGATTGGCTTGTGTGCAGGCCTTCACACTCCCTGAGCGAGCCATCAAGTAACTATAAAAAGGCATATATCTTCACTTTCACTTCAGTTATATTTATACCAAAGTATTAACATGCAGCTTATATGTCTTTCTGATGACATAAAAAACTTCGTTTTTTACAATATATAGATTCAATTAACATTGATTTTCAAAAGGTCATAGTTCCCATCGAAAGGGAGAGCGTCGGCCAAGAAGCCTTGTTTAAAATATGAATATTTTTCCTCTCTAATAAGGTATAATCTCTGTGATGCATTAACACAAACTATTTTATATCTGCCTTTCTGATAACATATATAAATATAATCTTTATTTGTGAATATTTGTTAATTAAGCAATATATCAGAGAGCGTGTAGGGTTCGGTGTTCTATGAACGAAAAGGACTGGAGTAGTTTAAATAGCGAACGCATACCAACGAATAACGCTAGTATCTATATAACAAATTTATTGTCATGTGGAATTGATTTAACTTCCAGACACTTTTTTTTAATAAATATTAAATATTTTGTGGCTGTTTATAAAAAATATTATTATAAATACACATTCTACTTGTTAATATTACCAATTAAATTTGAGACAATTTGAGCCATGAAATACGACGACTGGATCACTGTGTACAGGAGGCTGTTATGGCAGCAAACACTCTCCAGGCGACCATATATCTTGGATAAGTCGCTCCACACAATTGTCGCTTGGACCGTCGACTTCCTATGGCGTCACCTCTCACATATTTACGTCTCATTTCGTTATGAAATTAGATTATTTCAGAGTAAAAATAGGTTTGATCATGTTCTACGTGTAGCACCAACATTATAGTAAGTAAATATACCATATTTCTTCATTACTTACGTAATGCTAATACGATTTGGGTAGTTTTGGCCTGATTTGGGTAATTCTATGGACCCCTCTGAAGCTTCATTATCAGGTCCGACTGCTCTCGGATTATAGACTTTTGGTCATCATGTATTTGAGTCAATAATCTGAGCCATGGATTATCAGCGGGACGCTTAAAGTCAGTACATGGGGAGGCAGCTCGTTTAAGTTGCTCCATATGGTTACATAACTGTTGTAAGTGAATTGAAAAACTGTAAAACTTTTGCCTTATTTAAAAGCAAAACCAAAAAGTACCTAACTTCATCTATTTAGTTTCCTACACTGAGCTTTAATTTGCTCTGTACCTAGTGGTACCCAATCTCCTAATTTTTATGTAATATCAAACAACCTTATCATTGTGTTCATTGCTGTCTTCTTTTATGTGCTAGCCATATGCTGTATTGTGACTACCAATTTTTGTCAACTACCATTCAAGCTGTCATTGCAATCAATCTTATATTGTTTCTGCTGTATTGTGCCTACCAATTTGTTGTCAACTACCATTTTAAGCTGTCATTGCAATCAATCATAGCTACCTATGTGCTTTAATATACTGTACCTATAATTTTCTCTCATCTTTTTTTTTTTTTTTTTCATTCCATGTAATCTGTTATCATTTTTTTGTCTATAAATTTTGCAAGTATTTACCTCCTTAAAATTTTCTTAGATTAAGGACCTGCCCGAAACGCTGCGCGTGCTAGTGGCTTTACAAGACTGTAATTACCATAATTGTATCCTCACATTCCTTATGTACATTCTTGTATATGCATAAATAAAATAAAATAAAAATAAAATAAGTAAGGCTCGAGTCAGTGACGACGCTTCAATCAGCTGGGAAGGTTTGTTATTGTTGACGCAGGGAGGGTCGGTACTCCCCCCCGGTAGCCCCTAAGGGGGAGACAGCCGCATTATTCCTGTTGCTAGCTTGGCTGGTTGGGTTCATCCTGATAGGTGTGCTATCATTCTTTACGGCCTTGCCGAGCTTAGAATTGTTTGGCATGGTAGCAGCAGAGATGTATGCAGCAGATGGGGTAGACTTGTTGATATGGCAGCAGCAAACGTCAGGTTAGCTTCCTCCAGGGAGCAACACTAATGAGGTCGAGATGAGGTAGTAGGTTAGATTTTGTCGAATATTTCGGTCACATTTAGGTCACTGGGTACTTAGCTGCCTTCTGGGGTTGTTACATCATGTTAGGGATGTTGTAGGCTCAAGGAGCAGCTGATAAAGTTGGAGGGGGAGCAGGGTCGTCAGGAGCGGATGAGCGTTCGAGCGTGAGCGTAACTAACGAACTAACCTCTTTCTCTCCAAAACTCTAAGCCTCTACAACACTCACTGTCCCCTCCTTACCAAAACAAGTTACTGATAAAAGAAAAAATAACCCGTGGCTCACAAGTGGCATAATTAAATCAATCAACAAGAAACATGAATACGAAAAGAAATTTAGGAGTGGCCTAGTTTCAAAGGAAGTAGTTAAAAGGTACTCATCAGTGCTTACCAGTATCATAAGAAAAGCAAAACTTTCATATTATGAGACTAGATTCAAAGAAGCAAAAGGCAACATGAAAAGCACATGGAATACCATCTCTAATTATATCCTGGGAACTAAACAACACTCCCACAACCAGATAACACTCTCTAAGGATGGCCTTACACCGTCATCTGACTTAGAAATGGCGAATGAATTTAATAGCTTCTTTTCATCGATTGGTGCTAACCTTGCAAGTAAAATCCCACAGACTCAGACACATATCAACACATATCTCTCAGGCAGCTATCCAAACTATCTTCTCCTCTCACTAGTCAGCCCGACAGATGTTGTGTCCATCATACACTCACTAAAAACCAAAGCTGGGAACATCAGTGAAATCCCATCCATTGTATACAAGAGCGCCTCCCATGCCCTTGCGCCACCTATAGCTCTGCTGTTCAACAAATCCCTTGAGTGTCATACCTTCCCTGATATCCTTAAATAAGCAAGAGTAACGCCAGTTCATAAAGGAGGTAATCCGGCAGACATAAACAACTATAGACCAATATCGAACCTTCCCATACTATCAAAAATATTTGAAAAAATGATCTACAAACAGCTCTACTCCTATCTCGTAAAATTTGACATTCTTAGCCCCTGTCAGTTTGGCTTCCGCTCTCAAAAGAGTACCAACGATGCAATTATTAGTCTCCTTGGTATAATTTACTCAGCCCTTGACAAAAATGAGTTTCCAATTGGACTCTTCATTGACCTGAGAAAGGCCTTTGATACTGTTAATCACGATTACCTCTTATGTAAACTCCATCATTATGGAATCCGAGGCCATGCACTGGACTATATCCAATCCTATCTTAGTGATAGACACCAATGTGTAGCCATCAATAATATAATCTCTCCCATTCTACCAATAACCGTTGGAGTGCCACAGGGCAGCATCTTGGGACCTCTTCTATTTCTTATATACATCAATGATCTGCCTAATGTCTCTAACATTCTGAAACCTATTTTGTTTGCTGATGATACTACCCTCATCTACTCCAACTCCAACCCACATACACTAAATGATGTTGTTAATAATGAACTAAAAAATGTCCACTCATGGATGTCAACCAACAAACTAACACTTAACATAGAAAAGACCTACTACATCCTATTTGGAAGCAAATCTACAAATGCAATTCAGCATCAGATAGACAATGTAAACATTAGCAACAAAAATGATGGAAAGTTTCTTGGCATATTCCTAGACAAGAGACTCAACTTCAGTACCCACATACAACACATAACTAAGAAAGTCTCTAAAACAGTTGGTATACTCTCCAAAATCAGATATTATGTACCTAACTCTGCTCTCATCTCTCTATATTATGCACTAATCTATCCCTATCTCAACTATGGTATCTGTGCATGGGGTTCAACCACTGCAAACCACCTCAAGTCCATCATCACCCAGCAAAAATCTGCTATCAGAATAATATCAAATTCTGCTTTCAGACAACACACAACCCCCTTGTTTAACTCCCTAAACATGCTAAACATAATCTCACTCCACAAATTCTCTTGTGTCAACTACATTTACAAAACCCTGTTCTTAAATGCAAATCCTTGTCTGAAACTCTTCCTGGACAGATGTAATAGGACCCATTATCACCACACCAGAAATAAATATCTCTTTGATATCCCCAGAGTTAAACTTAATCTGTGTAAACACTCTATGCAAATAAAGGGACCCAGTTTATGGAACTCACTCCCTACTGAATTGAAAAGCTGTCCAACTTTTACATCATTCAAAATCAATACTAAAAAGTACCTAATTTCATCTTCATAGTTTTTCACTTTTTGCCTTAAAATTGCACTGTATCTATTGCTACCCAATCTCAAAACCTTTATGTTCCCAATTTGAACATCTTTACCATTGTGATCATTGCTGTCTTCTTATATGTGCTGCCAATCTGCTGTATGGTGTTTATAAATCTTGTTTATCTGTGTCTTTTGCTACCCAGTCTCCCAATCTTTATGTACCCAATCTGAACATCTTTACCATTGTGATCATTGCTGTCTTATATGTGCTGTCAATCTGCTGTATGGTGTCTATTAATCTTGTTTAAATTACTAATCAAGCTGTCAATGTAATCAATCAGAGCTTTAATATAACAATGTGCTTTAATATACTTACTAAGCTCTCTCATCTCATTTTTCTCTTGCAATGTATCTTTATCATTTATCAATTCTGATAGGAATTACCTACTTAAAATTATCTGCTAGATTAAGGACCTGCCCGAAACGCTGCGCGTACTAGTGGCTTTACAAGAATGTAAATACTGTACTATCCAATGTATTCTCACAAACCCAATGTACCTTCTTGTATATATATAAATAAATAAATAAATAAATAAATAAATAAATAAATAAATAAATAAATAAATAAATAAATAAATAAATAAATAAATAAATAAATAAATAAATTATGGTTGCCCTGCTTACTCTTCTGCTCTTCACCGTCTTGATGCTTTGCACCATACTGGGCTCGCCTCAGTTCTGGTGCCTTTTGTTCGACTCCCGTCCTTAGCTTGTATGTTGACACTGGCTTCCTGTCTCTCCAGGACCGCCGTGATCGCTACTGTCTTCGCTATCTTGTTCGGTCCTTGCAACATCCTTCCTCTCGCCTCTGTCGTGCTTTAACTTTTACCCCTCCTGCAGTTCCTATTCCTCTTCACCACCTCCCTCTGTCTGTCCGGTTATCTCGCTTACAGGATTCTCTTTCCGTTCGTGTTTCTAATGTTTTCCCTCGTGTTGTTCCTTCTTTGCCCCCGTGGAGAGTCCCCCTTCCGCAGTTTTGTACGTCCTTGACCCGCGTCACTAAAGCTATTACCCCTCCTATGGTTCTAAAATTCCTTTTCCTTGAGCACTTTTCTTCTCACTCCCGCTCCGTTTCTGTCTTCACCGATGGGTCTAAGTCTGCGGACGGTGTTGGCTACTCTGTTGTTTTTCCTGATCGCACTTATATGTGTCGCTTATCTCTGGAGACTAGCATATTTACAGAGGAGCTTTATGCTATTCTCTATGCTCTTCGTCTCCTGCTTTCTCGGTGTCAGTCTTCCTTTGTGGTTGTTGTTGAATCTCGTAGTGCCCTCATGGCTCTCGGGTCCTTTAATCCGGTTTATCCCGTTGTTGTCGAGATCCAGCATTGGCTGTTTCTTGTTCACAGTAAGTTTAAGTCGGTTAAGTATTGTTGGGTTCCCAGTCATATTGGTGTGTCTTTAAATGAGCGTGAGGATGCTGCCGCCAAGGAAGCTGTCCGCTCTTGCCCCGTCTCTCGTAAAGGTATTCCATATTCCGACTTTTACCCGGTTATCCATTCCTCCATCCTTACCCGTTGGCAGGCTTCTTGGTCGTCTGTTACTGGTAACAAACTCCGTACTCTTAAATGTTGTGTTTCCTCGTGGCCATCCTCCTACCACCGTAACCGGCGGTGGGAAACTGCTCTGGCGAGGTTGCGTATTGGCCATACTCGCTTAAAGCAATCGACAAGAAACATGAATATGAAAAAAAACTTAGGATTGGCCTAGTTGGAAAGGAAGTAGTAAAGAGGTACTCATTAGTGCTTACCAGGATAATAAGAAAAGCAAGGCGTTCCTATTACGAGAATAGATTCAAAGAAGCAAAAGGCAACATGAAAAGCACATGGAGAGAGATCTCTAACATCCTAGAAGCTAAACAACATTCACATAATAAAATAAAAAATCTCCAAGGATAGTTATACACCAGCAAAAGAAGAATCCGTGGTTTAATAGGGAATGTATGAAAGCAAAGGAGCTGAACAAAAGGGAATGGAGGAACTTCCGTAATAACAGAACACCAGAAAGTAGAGAGAGATACCAGAGAACCAGGAACGAGTATGTTAGTGAGAAGAGAAGCTGAGAAAAGGTATGAAAATGATATAGCTAATAAAGGCAAGACCGAACCAAAGTTACTACACAGTCACATCAGGAGGAAGACAACAGTGAAGGAACAGGTGATGAAACTTAGGGTGGGCGAGGACAGGTACACAGAGATTGACGAAGAGGTGTGTGAAGAACTCAACAAAAGGTTCCAGGAGGTCTTTACAATAGAACAGGGAGAAGTCACGGCGCTAGGAGAGGTGGCAGCAAACCAGGTGACCTTGGAAAGGTTCGAAATTACAAGAGATGAGGTCAAGAAGCACCTATTGGAGCTGGATGTGAGAAAAGCTGTTAGGCCGGACGGAATCTCGCCATGGGTATTGAAAGAGTGTGCAGGAGCACTTTGCTTGCCACTCTCCATAGTGTATAGTAGGTCACTGGAAACAGGAGACCTACCAGAAATATGGAAGACTGCTAATGTAGTACCAATATACAAAAAGGGAGACAGACAAGAGGCACTGAACTACAGACCAGTATCCTTAACTTGTATACCATGCAAGGTGATGGAGAAGATTGTGATAAAAAACCTAGTAACACATCTGGAGAGAAGAGACTTCGTGACAACCCATCAACATGGGTTCAGGGAGGGTAAATTTTGCCTTACAGGCTTGATAGAATTCTACAATCAGGTAACAAAGATTAAGCAAGAAAGAGAAAGATGGGCGGACTGCATTTTTTGGACTGTCGGAAAGCCTTCGACACAGTACCCCATAAAAGGTTGATGCATAAGCTGGAAAAACAGGCAGGAGTAACTGGTAGAACGCTCCAGTGGATAAGGGAGTACCTAAGCAATAGGAAGCAGAGAGTTACAGTGAGAGGTGAGACCTCAGAATGGCGTGAAATCACCAGTTGAGTCCCACAGGGCTCTGTACTCGGACCTATCCTGTTTGATATACGTAAATGATCTCCCAGAGGGTATAGACTCATTCCTCTCAATGTTTGCTGACGACGCCAAAATTATGAGAAGGATTAAGACAGAGGAGGACAGCTTGAGGCTTCAAGAAGACCTGGACATGCTGCAGGAATGATCGAAGAAATGGCTGTTAGAGTTTAACCCAAGCAAATGTAATGTAATGAAGATAGGGGTAGGAAGCAGGAGACCAGATACAAGGTATCATTTGGGAGATGAAATACTTCAAGAGTCAGAGAGAGAGAGAAAGACCTGGGGTTATCACACCAGACCTGTCCCCTGAAGCTCATATCAAGAGGATAACATCAGCACCATATGCCAGGTTGGCTAACATAAGAACGGCCTTTAGAAACTTGTGTAAGGAATCTTTCAAAACATTATATACCACATATGTCAGACCAATCCTGGAGTATGCAGCTCCAGCATGGAGTCCATATCTAGTCAAGCATAAGACTAAACTGGAAAAGGTTCAAAGGTTTGCCACCAGACTAGTACCCGAGCTGAGAGCTATGAGCTACGTGGAGAGACTACGGGAATTAAACCTCACTTCGTTGGAAGACAGAAGAGTTAGTAAGGGACATGATCACCACATTCAAGATTCTCAAGGGAATCGACAGGGTTGATAAAGACAGGCTATTTAACACAAGGGGCACACGCACTAGGGGACACAGTTGGAAATTGAGTGCCCAAATGAGCCACAGAGATATTAGAAAGAACTTTTTTAGTGTTAGAGTGGTTGACAAATGGAATGCATTTGGAAGTAATGTGGTGGAGGCTGACTCCATACACAGTTTCAAGTGTAGATATGATAGAGCCAAATAGGCTCAGGAACCTGTACACCTGTTGATTGACGGTTGAGAGGCGGGACCAAAGAGCCAGAGCTCAACCCCCACAAGCACAACTAGGTGAGTACAACTAAGTGAGTACCTGCAACAGATCTTGAAACAACAACTGAATTTAATAGCTTCTTTTCATCGATTGGTGCTAACCTTGCCCGAAAAATCCCAGAGACTCAGACATATGTTACCACATATCTTTCAGGCAGCTATCCAAACTCTCTTCTCTCTCCGGTCAGCCCTCCAGATGTTGTGTCCATCATTCACTCGCTAAAAACCAAAGCGGGGAACATTAGTGAAATACCATCGATGGTATACAAGAGTGCCCCCCATGCCCTTGCACCACCCATAGCATTGCTGTTCAATAAATCCCTAGAGTATCATACCTTCCCTGATATCCTTAAAAAAGCAAGAGTAACGCCAGTTCATAAAGGAGGTAACACGGCAGACATAAATAATTACAGACCCATATCAAATCTACCTATATTATCAAAAATATTTTAATTTTTTTTTACAAACAGCTCTACTCCCTTATAAAATTCAATATACTAAGTCCTTGTCAGTTTGGCTTCCGCTCCCAAAAGAGTACCAATGATGGTATTGTTAGTCTGCTTGACTTAATCTTCTCAGCCCTCGACAAAAGTGAGTTTCCAATTGAACTCTTCATTGACCTGAGAAAGGCTTTTGATACTGTTAACCATAACGACCTCTTACTTAAACTCCACCAATATGGAATCCGTGGCCTTGCCCTGAACTATATCCGATCCTATCTTAGTAACAGACACTAATATGTAGCCATCAATGATATAACCTCTCCCACTCTACCAATAACTGTATGGGTGCCACAGGGCAGCATCCTAGGACCCTCCTGTTTCTTATATACATCAATGATCTCCCTAATGTCTCTAACATACTTAAACCTATATTGTTTGCTGATGATACTACTCATCTACTTTGACCCCAACCCACTCATGTTAAATAAGGTTGTAAACAATTAATTAAAAAAAAGTCTACTTGTGGATGTCAACCAACAAACTCACACTAAACATAGAAAAGACCTACTACATCTTATTTGGAAGCAAATCAACAAATGCAATTCAGCTTCAGATAGATAATGTAAACATTAGCAATAAAAATGATGGAAAGTTTCTTGGCCTGTACTTAGACAAGAGACTCAACTTCAGCACCCATATACAACACATAACTAAAAAGGTTTCTAAAACAATTGGTATACTCTCTAAGATACTCTCTAAGATCAGATATTATGTACCCTACTCTGCTCTCCTCTCACTCTATTATGCACTTATCTATCTCTATCTTACTTATGGTAGCTGTGCTTGGGGTTCAACCTCTGCAAACTACCTCAAGCCCATCATCATCCAGCAAAAATAAAAAATCAGGACAATAACTAACTCTACTTTCAGACAACACACAACTCCTCTGTTTAAATCCCTCAACATGCTAAACATAAATTCAGTTCACACATTTTCCTGTGTAAATTACGTTTATAAAACCCTTTTTCTAAGTGCAAACCCTGTTCTGAAACTCTTCCTGGACAGATGTAACAGAACACATGCCCATCACACCAGACACAAATATCTTTTTGATATCCCCAGAGTCAAACTTAATCTATGTAAACACTCTATGTAAATAAAGGGACCTAATCTATGGAACTTATTCCCTAATGCCTTGAAAAGCTGTCCAACTTTTGCCATATTCAAAAATAAAACCAAAAAGTACCTAATTTCATCTTCATAGTTTTCTACCATGGGCTTTATCTTCACACTGTATCTAGTGCTACTCAATCCCCCAATATTTGTACCTAAGCCATATTACTTTAACATTGTAATCTAAGATATCATTTGATATCATGGTTGTTGTATTGAGTGCATTTTCTACTGCATTATTCCTTGAAACTTTTCCTCGAAATGATCCTCATATTGTGCTTCAGTGAACCAATGTATAACCCTGAAATGCTATTCTCATGTATCTAGTAATCCTTGTTTCTTTATTGTGTATTATTCTGATATGCTTTTGTGTCAATATTTCTTCAAATTACCTGTAAACATTTTTGTTGATTTTACTGTAATTATTTTACTTAAAATTATCTGTACCTGCAAAGAAAAGCTATAAAATACCTGGTAACATTTTTTATCAATTTTACTGTTAATTTATAAAAAAAAAAAAACTGTTAGTTTAAAGACTTACCCGAAACGCTATGCGTGCTAGTGGCTTTACAAGAATGTTAATTCAACTTATTTTCTATATTCTCTGTTAACCTCCAGTGTAACTTCTTGTATAAAAATAAATAAAAATAAAATAATAAAAATAACAAAACTTTTATGATGGGTTCAAGCGACGATTGAGTAGTGCGCAAAGCGTCCCTCACCTGTGACGTCACAGCGTCATCCGCCGCCAGGAACATCAACAAAGCGGTCAGTTTGTGGTCCGTGCAGTCAGCAAGAAGACAAACGCTTCATGCAATCACGCAAATATTATCGTAAGTAAACACTTATATTTTATAATATTATTAGATTCTGGTGCTGGCTATAGTGCTGGTGTATTAAGAGCTGAGGAGCAGTGGTGGTGTATTGAGAAGTGAGGGGCAGTGGTGGTGTATTGAGAGGTGAGGGGCAGTGGTAGTGTATTGAGAGGTGAGGGGCAGTGGTGGTGTATTGAGAGGTGAGGGGCAGTGCTGGTGTATTGAGAGGTGAGGAGCAGTGGTGGTGTATTGAGAGGCGAGGGGCAGTGGTGGTGTATTGAGAGGTGAGGGGCAGTGCTGGTGTATTGAGAAGTGAGGGGCAGTGGTGGTGTATTGAGAGGCGAGGGGCAGTGGTGGTGTATTGAGAGGTGAGGGGCAGTGCTGGTGTATTGAGAAGTGAGGGGCAGTGGTAGTGTATTGAGAGGTGAGGGGCAGTGGTAGTGTATTGAGAGGTGAGGGGCAGTGCTGGTGTATTGAGAGGTGAGGAGCAGTGGTGGTGTATTGAGAGGCGAGGGGCAGTGGTGGTGTATTGAGAGGTGAGGGGCAGTGCTGGTGTATTGAGAAGTGAGGGGCAGTGGTGGTGTATTGAGAGGCGAGGGGCAGTGGTGGTGTATTGAGAGGTGAGGGGCAGTGCTGGTGTATTGAGAAGTGAGGGGCAGTGGTGGTGTATTGAGAGGCGAGGGGCAGTGGTGGTGTATTGAGAGGTGAGGGGCAGTGCTGGTGTATTGAGAAGTGAGGGGCAGTGCTGGTGTATTGAGAGGCGAGGGGCAGTGGTGGTGTATTGAGAGGCGAGGGGCAGTGCTGGTGTATTGAGAGGTGAGGGGCAGTGCTGGTGTATTGAGAGGCGAGGGCCAGTGGTGGTGTATTGAGAGGCAAGGGGCAGTGCTGGTGTATTGAGAGGTGAGGGGCAGTGGCTGGTGTATTGAGAGGCGAGGGGCAGTGGCTGGTGTATTGAGAGGCGAGGGGCCAGTGGTGGTGTATTGAGAGGCGAGGGGCAGTGCTGGTGTATTGAGAGGTGAGGGGCAGTGCTGGTGTATTGAGAGGCGAGGGCCAGTGCTGGTGTATTGAGAGGCGAGGGGCAGTGGTGGTGTATTGAGAGGTGAGGGACAGTACTGGTGTATTGAGAGGTGAGGGGCAGTACTGGTGTATTAAGAGGTGAGGGCCAGTGCTGGTGTATGGAAAGGCGAGGTACTGTGCTGCACATACAGTATCTAAAAACAGCATAATATTTTAATCACAAGCAGGGTTTCCTAATGGCTCCTTGAGACTTATGTGCAAAGTACTTAACCCAGTTATAAGTTCCAAATCATGTGTGTCATATTATTAAACATCTCTAAAAGCTGATTTATGTTATTTCTTAGTGTTCACTACTACTAGGTAATGATAAATATATATCTCACTGATATATTATTAATTATATTCAGCTATTGCAGATGATTTTGATGCTGCAAACCGGAGATGCATAGCTGCGGAAGGCACATCTGAAGTGGAAACTTAAAACGAAGATTCAGATATGAAGCAAAGAATGCCAAGAATAACAAATGTAAGCATTGAAAACCTAGTTCAGTAATGAAAAAATTTCACAAAATTGACATACTGTGCATTATTTCATCTCATTGTCAATCATATTTAATGATTTTTTTTTTATGGAGTAATCTTTGCTATGTTGATAGTGCTCGTTGTGTGTCTGCAGGTGCATTCATTGTGTGTATGATGCCTGGTGTTAAAGTATTATTTCTTACTCGTTCATGCTCTCATTTAGACGTTTGGCCTCGATGAGGTTCAGTCTTGTGACTAGTGTGTGGCACGTTTCTGTTGAAATGTAGTCTTTTCGAGACTACATTTCAAATATTACCTAACATACATGGCTACTCCCTCTCCTTGTCTAATATATCTATCTGTGTGAAATAGATTAAATCCATTTATTTGATATTCATCTAATAGTTCTCTATTTTCTACATTCATCCATGTTTTGGTAAGTGCAATAATATGTATTGTTTCATTGCAGATAAGAGATTCCAGATCGTTCCAGATTTCCGAAATACTGAAACGCACACCATACAGGCTTGGTGGATCTCGGTGCAAGGTAAAATTTATTTACTTGTACAGTATATATTTTTAGCTAATTTTCAGTATATAAAACCACAGTACTTAATTTTATCAGTGTCAAAGACACAATTACATCTTACTCATAAATACCTTTATGTACCTCACTTGTGGTAACATATACACACATTAAGTGTATTATGTAGCATTATCTGTAATCAACTGATTTTCAGAGCTGCTCATTACAAAAGACACTTTTAAAAAAGTGTTTCTTAACAATAGGAGCATTTCATTACAATATATCCATAATCAACTACAGAGCACCACTTGGTTTCCGAACTTTAGTTATCCGAAACTTCCAGTTTCCCGATTGGGGTTGGGGAGTCATGCTACCCGCTACCCGAACAAAGTTCGGGTAGGAAGGGGTCCGCCAAGCGTCACGCCGGTTTGTGGTGGTGGGTGGGCGATGGTCCAGTTTGCCCACTGTGACTTCACAGATTCACGGCCTATTATTCCAATTATTTTGAATTGCCATAAGGCTGGAATGTTCATTCTGTGTTTTTGTTTTACATATCTGCACAATCAAGAAACATCTGTGCACCATGTTGGCTCCAAATGCACGCATTGCGTCAGTGATGGCTGACTGGTGGGTGGATGGACGATGGAGCTTAGGTGGGAGGCAGTATGAATGAGGGGGGGGGGGGAATCAGTGAGAGAGGGGGAGAGAGAGATGCTAGGAGGGAGGGGGAGGTAGGGAGAGATGTTAGGAGGTAGGGAGAGATGCTAAGAGGGAGGGGGGAGGTAGGGAGAGATGCTAGGAGGTAGGCAGGAAGGGATGGAAGTAGTGAGAATTAGGGAGGGAAAGGCAGGCACAGGCAGGCAGGCAGGCATGCAGGCAGGCAGGCTAGCTTGCAGGCAGGGAGTGAGTGGTAGTCACGCGGTTGAACCGCGTGACCTTGAGAGATGGGATGTAGGGGGGCGGGTGGTTTGTTGGTGGTGGGGGTGAGACCGGCTCATTCCCGAAGATAAGCCTAACACACACTACTCGTTAGCATGATGGCAGGGAGGGAGGCAGGCTGGCTGGAAAGGAAGCAGGCTGGCAGGCTGGGAAGGAGGCAGGCAGGCAGGCTGGGAAGGAGGCAGGCAGGCTGGCTGGGAAGGAAGCAGGCTGGCAGGCTGGGAAGGAGGCAGGGTGGGAAGGAGGCAGGCTGGGAAGGAGGCAGGCAGGCAGGCTGGGAAGGAGGCAGGCAGGCTGGCTGGGAAGGAAGCAGGCTGGCAGGCTGGGAAGGAGGCAGGCAGGCTGGCTGGGAAGGAGGCAGGCTGGCTGGGAAGGAGGCAGGCTGGGAAGGAAGCAGGCAGGCAGGCTGGGAAGGAGGCAGGCAGGCAGGCTGGGAAGGAAGCAGGCTGGCAGGCTGGGAAGGAGGCAGGCAGGCAGGCTGGGAAGGAGGCAGGCAGGCAGGCTGGGAAGGAGGCAGGCAGGCAGGCAGGCTGGGAAGGAGGCATGCAGGCAGGAAGCGATATATGGGTGTTGAAGTGAACCGTGAACCACGTGACCTTTGAGAGTGTGTGTGTGTGTGTGTGTGTGTGTGTGTGTGTGTGTATGGGTTTGGGGTGGGGGAGAGGGGAAGGTGTGTCGGTGGTGGGGGAGGGACCGGCTGACTCCATAAGCCTAACCACACTCCACAGACCTGTGACCCAGATTTGTTTCTTAAATGTACAGTACATCATCGTATATTTTAGGCAGGATGTGCCTGCAGGCTGGCAGGATGTGCCTACAGGCTGGCAGGATGTGCCTGCAGGCTGGCAGGATGTGCCTGCAGGCTGGCAGGATGTGCCTGCAGGCTGGCAGGATGTGCCTGCAGGATGTGCCTGCAGGCTGGCAGGATGTGCCTGCAGGATTTGCCTGCAGGCTGGCAGGCAGGCTGGCAGGATGTGCCTGCAGGCTGGCAGGATGTGCCTGCAGGCTGGCAGGCAGGCTGGCAGGATGTTTCTGCAGGCTGGCAGGATGTTTCTGCAGGCTGGCAGGATGTTTCTGCAGGCTGGCAGGATGTTTCTGCAGGCTGGCAGGATGTTCCTGCAGGCTGGCAGGAAACATCCAGAGGATGTTTGCCAGACGTCTTAACCCTTACACTGCTCAGGGGTCCTTGGGACATTTACACCCCTGTGCGCAAGAAAAAAAAAAAAAATTCAAAATTTTTTTTCGTCTTCTAAACATGTTAATTTGTGTTTCCAGAGCACGGAAAAAATAAAAAAAAAAATCGTAGGTGACATATTTTGGGCGCAATTGACCGAGGAAGTCTGGCAAAAAGTGGGCGTTGACAGAGCGGTCGTCAAACCCGGTCAGCGTCACCCGCGTTGACAGATGGGAGTTGCCACAAAGATGATATTACCTAATTGTTTCAATGTCTCCGATTGATTTTTTCTTAGTTTTTTTGTAGTAATATTATTCAATAGTGTGTATTGTAATATATTTATATAATAAAAGTGGTTAATAATCGCTATACTCAAAAGTATGATGTGCATATTAGTGATTCAATTATTATGTTTATAAAACTATAAACAAATAGTTTTGCTGCTATTACACTCTATACACAGGTTATATATAAGTATTGGCATGTTTTGGTCACCATAATGAACCACTAAGTTGGTATTGAGAGTCGAAAAGCAACGAGGAGTTACTGCCACACACCAGCCAGCCACTCGCTGCCACTCCCTCAACACACGCACTAAACTTTCTCCCCCAACAATACCAGTTGTGGTGTTATTACACTATATACAGACGTTATATATAAGTATGTGTATATTTTGTTCACCACAACTGTACAACTAAGCTGATATAGTTAGTTCAGGCACTAAGAGTCGTCGCTATACACAGATGGCGGCTGGCGGCTCCCTCACTCTTTCAAGGTCACACGCACTAAACTTTCTCCCCCAACAATACCTTTTGCAGTGTTATTACCCTATATACACATATTATATATAAATATCTACATGTTTTATGCACCGTAACTGTACACCTAAGCTTGTAGTGCGCCCAAAGAGCATAGTGGCCACCCTCTAAACGGCTAGACAAATCGTGCAGACGACGTCACCTCCGTCACCCATATGGCTCCTCCCAGCATAATCCTTTTGCTGTTATTACACTAATACACACATTATATATAAGTATCTACATTTGTGTTGACCATAGAGAACCACTGAGCTGGTATGGTGAATGCAAACAATAACAGGTGGCCACACAGTCAGTAAACGATGCTGTCTCCCTCCGTCTCTCAGCATCACTCCTCCCACAGCGCTAATTATTACAACAATCCTGTTATTATCACAACCCTGGTTATTTATATCACAGTCATTGGTCATCTGTAATATTGTCATCGCTAAATAATAACAATTATATATTTATTTTGACAATTTTCGGCGATGCTGTGGTCACAAGCTGAACAGCAATGCTGTTCGCTCATGCTGCGTGCGCCGGCCTTGGTTGCTCCAACAGTACTGTGCCTCTCACACCTGAGAATATTGCCCACGATTTTTTTTTTAAATGGCATCTGTTTACAAGAGCCCTGAGGAAGCTACTGTGAACCCCGTGTAGCTGCGGGCCATTTGAATCAGGCCTGGCACCCTATGGCGTATATATACGCCATGCGCAACATGGGACATGTTACTCAGGGCGTATATATACGCCATGCGCAGTTTAAGGGTTAATAATCAGTTAGGAACAATTAAGGACTTTTATAAAGCGGATCAGGACTTCACTTATTGGTGAGTACAAACAAAACACGGTCGCATTTATGCCATGAACCTGTCGATTTTTTCCCCTAGAGTTTTTTTCATAAATTTTTCGGAAAAATTTCTTTTTACATTTCTTGTTTATTTTTTCCCCTCTATTTCTCGTATACGAACTTAGATGTTAACCGACGAGTCTCGTCCCCAAGGGGTTCGGAAACCAAGTGGTGCTCTGTATATCAAACCCTATTACAGGTAAAACCAGTAGGCATTCTACTGTATTTTATCAAACCCCTATTAGAATAATAGATCTTGTAATGATTTTGCAAAAATAGTGCCATTTACTATTTTTAAATTATTATTAAAAAATTTACCGATATGGTGCATTTGGATGACAAAACAAATTTTTCACTTTTGACAATTGAGCACCTGCTACATCCAGATTCCCGGGAGGAAAGGAAGGACGATCTTTGGAATCATTACCTAAGTAGACAGGAAAGCTCATTTATCAATATTAACATTATACATATTTTGATCAAAATAGAAAATATCACGGAAACTCCGAAACTCGTAAAAATCCAGATGACATCTATAAACAAATCTCCTTTTCCTAGTTCTGCATCTCTCCTTTGGAATAAATTTTGTTGTGCCTTTATCATATATTTCACAAAACTTGACATACATCTCATTTACTTCATGTCCTAACAGCAAGTGTTTGTCAAATTCCTTAAGGAAATATCTGAGTTCCCCATAATGACTTTTCCACAAATCAGGTTTTTCAACTGCTTCAAGCTTATTTTCTAACAGATTATAATGCATTGCATACTTTATTCCCAAAAAGACATGGTCACTTTTACCCAAGGGAGAGAGGTACTAAATGATAAATATCTCTTCCTCTTGTAAATATAACATCCAGAATGGAGGGAACATCCCCTTCCCTCATCCTCGTAGCTTGTTTAACATGTAGAAACATGAATGTTTACAGGATGAGGTTTACAAATCTACAAGTCCAAAAATCCTCTGTTCTAGTTTTTTTTTTTTTTTTTTGAGATATATACAAGAGTTGTTACATTCTTGTACAGCCACTAGTACGCGTAGCGTTTCGGGCAAGTCCTTAATCCTATGGTCCCTGGAATACGATCCCCTGCCGCGAAGAATCGTTTTTTCATCCAAGTACACATTTTACTGTTGTGTTAAACAGAGGCTACAGTTAAGGAATTGCGCCCAGTAAATCCTCCCCGGCCAGGATACGAACCCATGACATAGCGCTCGCGGAACGCCAGGCGAGTGTCTTACCACTACACCACGGAGCTTAGCAAAGCTTAGCTTAGCCTACTATATTGAACTTTAACTTTATAACAAAACCAATCAAAAGGGTTTGCAATAATATTAGTTGAAAAATTCTACCAGTTTTTGTTTTTATGTGTTAATAGTAAAAATGCTTATGTTTTTATTGTTAAATTTCAAAGTAATATCAGTTTGAAGACGTTTAAGAATAAATATGGCTAGGTCCCTTTAGTGTATAAATGTATATTATCCACCAAAAAATTCACACACACAAAAATTGTTATTTGTAACTTATAAACTTTTTCTAGTGTGTGTCCTGAAGTAAATTTCTATCAAACCTCACTGGAAAATTCATTGGGGTTGTATGTTTATTGTTAGTATGATATACAGTCTACTGATCAATTGAACTAGGTACTATTTATCATCCGAATACACCAATATGTCTTCATTCTTCCCAGATGAAGGAACTAGGTAATGTTCATCATCTGAATGCACCATCTGCAATGCATCATCTGAATCTTTTCCCACACTCATGACACACGGGAGGTTTATCAGCTGTATGCACAATCCTGTGAGCTTTTATAACTCGCAGACGAATCCCTTGCCACACTCAGGATATTCACGAGGTTTATCATCCGTATGCACAGTCATGTGACTTATTCTACTGGAACGTTTCCCAAATCAACAGATAATTTTAAGTTGGCCTGGTTGGTCTGTGAGCTCGGTTTATCCGGCACTTATAATATAAAAATTTATTACACGTACTGTCTCCACTCGATCATCCGGACTATATGGGAAGGACTCCCAGCCGGATTATCACATTTTTCGGATAATGGTACTTTTTCACCTACGAGTCCAAAAGTGACCATTACCAACTATTTTTATACCACAACATAATTTGAATTGCCTTGCCACATACAATTATTAAATATTCAACTAGAAACATCAACTTACCTTGTTGGGGTTCGTCTTCTTGATTGATGCCACACATCTTGAAGTTTAGAATTCTTAACAATTTACGTAACCTATACTAACACAGCACTAAAATTAACACTTAAAATTACTGTACAGTTCATTAAGCAAAGTTAGTTTTGACTGCCAGCTGCTGAAGCCTCACTGCTTGAAGGCATTTGGGTTGCCTGTGAGGCCTCACTTGTTCAAGGTGCTTGTTTGTGTCTCACTTGTTGAAGCGCTTGCATGCCCTCACTTGTTGAAGGCGCTTGACTTGCCTGTGATGCCTCACTTGTTGAAAGCGCTTGCTTGCGCCTCACTTGTTGGAGGCGCTTGGCTTGCCTGTGAAGCCTCATTTGGTGAAGGTGCTTGGCTTGCCTGTGGCACCTCACTTGTTGAAGGCGTTTGGCTTACCTATAACGCCTCACTTGTTGAAGGCATATGGCTGCCTGTGACGACTCACTGGTTGAACAACACATAACTTGTCTTTAATTGCTAGGACAACCTTCTTCCTCTTAACACCTCCAGAACGATTGATGATGCTACCAGACACAGTCTTGGCCAAAAATGTTTAAAGTTACTATGAAAATAAAAAAGTTATTTAAAAAAATATTTCACTAATGGCGCAGCACTGTGTATAACACGAGGGACGGACGCACATGGGTTGACCAGTGTTGGACGGGTCCACTTGGGGTAGGGCAGCTATAGCACATTACGTAGGCCACCAGGAGGAAAAAACTCACAATATTTTTGAAGGAAACTTTAGCCTGTGCACATTGCTTTTAGGAAACTTATTTATTTGTTATCACCTAATTACTAGTACTTATTTCATTTGTTTTTGGCTATGATTAATTGTTCTAAAATTAATGGCAATTCCTGTACCCAGGTGGTCCCTCCCGACGCACCCCTCCCACCCTCCTGACACCACCCACTAACCCCACCCCCTCCTCCACCATGCGTCTAGAGCCACAGACGGGATTAACCCTTAAAGTGCGCATCACTTCATATGAAGTGTAAATCGTTTTACCAGTCAACTGCGCTTCACTTCATATGAAGTGTATGAGTACCGCGCACGATTTGAATGGCCCGCGGTGTAGCTGGGGGTCCCATACGCTGCCCAGGGGCTCTAGTAAACAGCGGCCATTTTGAAAAAAATTCCCGCTCACGATCCGAAGGCATGGGAGGCCTCAGTTTAGCGAGAGTCACCATGGCGAGCGCACGGTCAAACGCCTCACGGGCACGCACCACTCAGTCCCTCACCCCAGAGCAAATAGCCCACGAATTATTCTCTGAAGGTGAAGAAAGTGTGTTTGACGATTCAGACAACGATGAGGATTATACACAGTTGTCGGGTGATAGTAGCAGCAGCAGTGAAAGTGAGAATGACCGCCATGCCATGGCGAGGCCTATACGCTCACCCATGCCTCCTCGCCCATTTTCTACCCCAATTCTACCACGACCTCACAGTTCCTGTGGATATTTTCTGTTTGAGGGTGATGAGTCAGAGGGAGGTGACTCCTTTTCTGGTTTAGTGACTCAGATCAAAGTTTTATTGAGCCTGTGGCTGGTACCAGTGGTGTAACTGGGCGAGAAATTGTCGCGTCAGCAGCATCTCGCCCGGCCAAGCGCCACCGCATGGCACCACATGAGGGACCAAGACCCTCGTGTTCACGTGCATTGACCTCACGTGCACCCACCTCACGTGCACATAGCCGCCGTGCTTCTCGCAGACGGTATTCAGCTCCTGGTCGCCGGTATGCATCGCTTCCTCGCCGTCTTTCCTCTGCATCTCGCAGGACGCCTGGTGTACTTGAGTGGAGTGATGGTGACGATTTTATTCCTAATATTCCTCACTTTGACGATAAAGATGTAGGGATTACAAACCTTTTCCCTAATCAAGGTGAGGACATGGCTGAGATGGAATATTTTACAGCATTCTATGATGAACCACTCATGGAATACATTGTACACCAAACGAACTTGCATGCTGCTTACCTGATTGAGAGGGAAATCACAGAATTTTCACGACTGCAGCGTTGGAAAAATACCACAGTGGCGGAAATGTATGTGTTTTTGGCACTCTGTTTGTTGATGAAGCACTGTCACAAACATGCAATAAATGACTATTGGAGCAAGGACAAGACAATACCAACACCTTTATTCGGGAAATATATGTCACGAGACAGGTTTCAGATACTCCTCAGGTGTCTACATTTTGGAAGTGTTCAGGACCGAACACCTGATGATAGACTGTGGCAAGTGAGGCACTACATGAACGATGTTATTGGAAAATTCAGAGATTTTTACGTACCAGCACAGAAGCTGGTGGTTGATGAATCTCTCATACTTTTCAAGGAACGTGTTCCATTCAAACAGTACATTCCCTCAAAACGAAACCGATTTGGCCTGAAATTTTTTGTTCTTTGTGATTGTGAGACAGGATACGTGTTACACATGATTCTGTACTCGGCTAGTGATGTAGACATTCCCGGTAACGACGAACATGGATTCTCGGGGAGTGTAGTGAAGACCATCATGGCTCCGTGGATGAACAAGGGACACATTTTATACACAGATAATTACTATACAAGTCCCTTGCTAGCTCGGTTCTTGCTAGAAAATAGAACCGGATTGGTTGGTACAGTAAAGCCACAACGAAGGGAAATGCCTGTGTTTGACAACGACATTGCAGTTGGTGAGTGTCAGAGAAGGAAAAGTGATAACATTCTGTCAGTTCGGTGGAAAGACAAAAGAGAGGTGAACTTGTTGACAACAATTCATGATGGAACAATGGTGAACAGTGGGAAAGTGAGCCATAAAACAAACGCACCACTATATAAGCCAGACTGTGTTTTAGACTATAATATCAACATGCGGTTGATTGATAAATCAGACATGATGATTGGCACTGCAGAGTGTGTGCGGAAGACATGTAGGTGGACGAAAAAAGTGTTCTTCCATCTTGTGGACATGAGCATGCTGAACTGTTTCAACATGTACCTTGTGAGAACTGGACGTAAGCCCACTTTCCGTGACTTTGTATTTGGTGCTGCAATACAGTTATTAGGAAAGTTTGCAAAAGATGTCCCAGGTATTCAGCGGCCCATCATAAACCCACTGTTGCAGCATGCTGGTACTCCACGCCTTGCTCACACTGAAGGCTTCCTAGCACACAAACTTAAGTATTTGCCACCTGGTGTGAAGCGTGCAATAGCCCAACGTGATTGCTTGGTGTGTAAAACAACGACATGTAGAGACAAGAAACGGAAGCTTGTGCAAACATGGTGTGAAACGTGTGGTATCCCATTATGTGCTGTCGACTGCTTCAATGACTACCACAGTCTAGAAATCTTCTAAGTGTGCTTCAAAGTGTGTATAGCGTGTGCGAGTGTGTAAATATGTAAACATATAAGCAGATAGCGTGTGCGTGTGTGTAAATATATACAAATATAAGCAGAACATACAATATAATAGACTGTAATGACATATTATATTGCCGTAATTGAAAACATTTGTGTGCGCCTGTGTATACTCAAATATGCAACAATTATTGATACAAAATATGTTCAAACAGTATTTGAAACACAATTAGTGAAAAAAAATTAGATAAAATGCGCTTAGACATTGTAAATAAATAGCGCAAAAATATATTTGTGGCAACTCTGGCTGTTTGAGGACCGCGCACAACACCTCCCGGGCGTGTACTGCATGAGCGAACATGCAGATTGTGACGTCATCACCGAGCTTCTCGGCTCTATTGCAACAAAAGTAAGTACAATAGAATTTTTTTTTTATTTTTCCCGTGATCGGTGAACAGAACTTAACAGATTAGCAAAAAAAAAAATTTTTTTTTTTTTTCAAAATGACATGCGCCTGTGCGGATGGCAGGATATTAGACCCCGAGCATGTTAAGGGTTAATACGGTATGCCAAATTTTCATCCGGCCAAACCAGCTTTCATCCAGTTCCTGTGACCATTTTGGCCAGGGATACAGTACAAGGGATTCGTCAATCACCAGCTTCTGTGCTGGTACGTAAAAATCTCTGAATTTTCCAATCACTTCATTCATATAGTGCCTCACTCGCCAAAGACTATCATCCTCTGTCCGGTCCTCATTGCTTGCAAAATGCAGACACCTGAGGAGTATCTGAAATCTGTCTCGGGACATATTTCTCGAAGAAAGGTGTTGGAATAGTCAGATCTTTGTTCCAGTAATCTGTGACAGCGTGTTTGATACAGTGTTTCATCAACATACATATCGCTAGAAAAACATACATTTCACCTACATTGGTGGTTTTCCAACGTTGCAATTGTGAAAATTCTGTTCTCTCTTCTAATGAGATGAGCCGCATGAAGGTTTGTTTGGTGTACAAGATATTCCATGAGCGGCTCATCATAGAATGCGGTAAAATAATCACATTCACTCATATCCTCTCCATTATTAGGGAAAAGCTCTGTAATCCCAACGTTGTTATTGTCAAAGGCAGGAATTCGGGGAATAAAACCAGCACCATCACTCCACACTAGTACACCTGGTGTCCTGCGAGACGCAGGGGGCGCAACAGGGGCACTACGGCGGGGAAGCGATGCACCCCGTGGACCAGGAGCTGAAGCCCGTCTACGCACAGTACGACCGCTACGTGCACGTGAGGTGGAAGCACGTGAACATGAGGCTCTTGGTGCCTCATGTTGTTCCATGCGGTGGCGCTTGGCTGGGCGAGACGCTGCTGACGCGACAAAATCTCGCCCAGTAACACCACTGGTACTGGCACCAGGCTCGGTAACACTATGTTCTGATTCCACTTCACTAAAACCAGAAAAAGTCACCTTCCTCTGACTCGTCACCGAAAATATCCTCAGACTCTAAATAAGCACAGGAACTGTGTGGTCGAGGGTGAATTGGAGTAGACACTGGGCGTGGTGGCATGTGTGAGCGTATAGGCTTCGCTATGGGAGGCGGCTGTATCTCATTTTCACTGTCTGTGCTATCATCATCGGTCAATTGTGTGTAGTCTTTATCAATATCAAGAGTCATCAAAGTCACTTTCCTCACCATCGGAAAATAATTCACTGGTTATTTGCTCTTGGGTGAGTGATTGCGTGGGGCATGCCCGGGAAGTGTTCGGCCGTGCGCTCGACATGGTGGCTGCTGGGTAACTGAGTCCTCCCACTCGATAGTAGCATGAGCTGGATTTTTTTCAAAACGGTGGCTGTTTACTATAGCCCCTGGGCTGCGTATGGGGATCCCCTATACCCCGCGGGCCTTTCAAATCTTACGCGGTACTCCAAAGCATCATATAATGCGATGCGCAATGTACTGCAAGTAGGTCAAAGCATCATGTCATGCGATGCGCAACTAAAGGGTTAAACAAGCGCTGCAGAGGATGACGTAATCTTCACAGCTTCGTAATCTTCAGCTTCATTAACCCTTGCACTGCTCACCTATTTTCGGCAAAAACATCTTGGTGCAATTGACAAGGACATATTTTTGTTATTTTTACAAATGTTCAGGTAAATTTAATGTCAAAATGTTTCCAATGTCAACTATTTCCATTTCAAAACACAAATAGTAATGAAAACATTAAAAAACATTAAAATATAGCCAAATTAAAAAACAAAAAGCACAACTCTCTGAGCGCCTAAAGGCGCTTTGCGCAGTGCAGTGGTTTACCACCGTGCTGCTCGGAGTTTATTGTGAAATTCCCCCTGTGTGCATGAAATAAAGTGTTCCAAAAAATTATTTTTTCTTCGTAAAATGATAAATGCTCTTCCATGAACATGTCTATGGAAAAATAAATACCAAATTCCACTTACTCTGGCTGTGAGGACGTGGACAAGGTGCACTGTGACATCATCAGGGGCTGGTCACCCTTGCGTAACTCGTCCAGACACGGTCGCGCGGGCCATTCAACCACCGGGTGTTGCCACAAATATATTTTCAATTATTTGTTCTATGTATTTCCAATGCAGTTTTATTTGTTTTTTTATCGTATATGATGCATATTTGTGTCCTTTACAATATGTATACAGTAGAATGTTCATAATGTTCCATAGAACTGTGATACATGTGTCAGTAATGTGTCCACAATAAATGTTTATTGTCGCAATATTACTTGTTAAATATTCACTAAAATTACAATATGTACAGTTTCACACATTATTTACACAGTAACACACTGTATTACACAGTACTTCGGAATTGAGTAATAATCAACGAAGTAGTCAATAGTACACAGCGCGACTTCGCTCTCATTGCACAAAGTACAGATAGATTTTGCTTCCTGTTTCTTCGTTCTGTGTGCTTGCAAATAACGCACTCACGTACACCCTTGGCATTAGTACCTGTAGGTGGTATGTAGCCAAGCTTGTAAAATGTAAGGCAGGTTATCTTCAGGTTATCTTGAGATGATTTCGGGGCTTTTTTAGTGTCCCCGCGGCCCGGTCCTCGACCAGGCCTCCACCCCCAGGAAGCAGCCCGTGACAGCTGACTAACACCCAGGTACCTATTTTACTGCTAGGTAACAGGGGCATAGGGTGAAAGAAACTGCCCATTGTTTATCGCCGGCGCCAGGGATCGAATCTAGGACCACAGGATCACAAGTCCAGCGTGCTGTCCGCTAGGCCGACCGGCAGTCTTGAAAAGATTACAGGAAAAGATCAATTTGTATGGTAGTTGTGAAAAGATCACTTTGTATGGACCCCACACAGGGAAAAGATTCAGCCAGCCTCAAAGAGTGTCCATCAGTCAAGAAGAGATTTAGCTATTCTTCGAATTATCTATGGAAAACACCACCATGGAAGCTGCTAACACTGTTCATCTATGCTACTTGAATCAGATGCATCATCACTGAACGCAGAAAACATTTCATCTATGTATCATCTAAATAAATTGGAGATATCATAGGTGGGCCAGGGTGGCGCTCAGAGCTACAATTGGATACACTCGCTGTATCTTCATCATAAGTGCTGTATAACTTGCATCCGATCTTTGTGTTAGGTCCTTATTGCACCTAGCTTCACCAATATTATGATCCTTATGTTCTTCAAACAATAATGTTTGAATTTCACCGACAGAGTGCAATCTTTCAACACCGCGTCGGACAGCTGTTTGAGAGTCAGAGGCATGTGCGCCACCCATGGTTGCTCATTCAGTACTAACCCAGACAGCAGTCCTAGGGCATTCTGGGAATTTTTTTCCAAGATGGCTGCCTCTTACTGAAGGTCCTAAGAGTTCATTTTGTACACAACCAACCTTGCACACATTCAGAATGGGTACCAAAAAATCAGAGAGTTTTCTCGGTTGGCGCAGTTCCCACCGATCGAGAATACTCGTTTGGCGCAGTTAAGTGGTTAAAAGTACTGCAAGTCAATTTACCAATTTTATTATAGTATTACAACATTTTTTTTTTTCAACAAAAGCTACATATTAGTCTCTGCAAATGTATATTTTATCATTAGCAGAGAAAAGGTGAGCTCAAAAGATTTCGTCTCGGCTAGCTCTCAGTTAATGACAAGGCTCGAACGCCATTGTGTGGCCAGGCTGCCACAGCCTGTGTCGTAACATTAAAAATACATTACCTGCACTGTACAGGGTAAAACAAAACACATCTCTAAAATTTTATTGAGAAAATATTAACAATCACTGATTGATACATGAAATATTTTGCAATGTAAAGGAATGAACCAATTTTTTCCCACTACTTGATAAGAGCGGTTCACACATCATCCATGCAGCAGCCAACAGCTGGCTTAATCGTCGGCGTGGCACAAAATTGTAACACAATTACACAATAAACTTTATTTAATTTTAGTTATACAGTATAAAATATATCCTACCTGAATGTTACTTGAAAAATTACCCAACCAGACTTAACTTCGGAAATACCGGAGCTCCGGAAATAACGACGAGGGTACAGCCCCATATAGGCCGTTAAATCGAGTGGATACTTTTCAGGCATTCACTTCACACAACAGTTAGGCTTGCTACTAATTCACATGAGAATAACACACTACACTTTAAAAAAAAAAAGTTGACTAAGAGCTGTAATGCACTTGTACAATTGAAAATCATTTCTATATTTACACAGTGTACATTATACTGTGCAGTACAGTATCTTTTTGTCAAGGCTCAATTAATCATTAACCCTAAAGCTGCTAAGGGGTCCTGAGGAGATTTACACCCCTGAGCGCAAGAAAAAAAATTCAATTTTTTTTTCGTCTTATAAAAATGTTAGTGTTCCCTGAGCACGGGGAAAAAAAATTGTAGGAGACATATTTTGGGCGTAATAGACTGAGGAAGTCTGGCAAAAAGTGGGCATTGACATAGACTGAGGAAGTCTGGCAAAAAGTGGGCGTTCACAGAGTGGTCTTCAGAGTCGGTCAGCGTCACCTGAGCCAACAGGTGGGAGTTGCCACAAAGATATTATCACCTAATTATTTCAATGTTTCTGATTGATTTTTTCTTGGTTATTTTGCAGTAATATTATTCAATAGTGTGTATTGTGATATATTTATATAATAAAAGGGGTGAATCATCGCTATACTCAAAAGTATGGTGTGCATATTAGTGATTCAATTATTATGTTCATAAAACAATAAACAAATAGTTTTGCTGTTGTTACACACTCTACACAGGTTATATATAAGTATCTGCATGTTTTGTTCACCATAACAAACCACTAAGTTGGTATTGTAAGTCTAAAAGCAATGAGGAGTGACCGTCACACACCACCCAGCCATTCGTTGCCACTCCCTCAACAACGCCTCACTCGCCCACTTTCTCCTCCCACCATCCTGTTATATATTTTATTCACAATATACAGACGTTATATATAAGTATCTACATGTTTTGTTCACCACAACTGTACAACTAAGCTGATATAGTTAGTTCAGGCACTAGGAGTCGTCGCTACACACAGTCAGCTGGTGGCTCCCTCACTCATTCATGGTCACACGCACTAAACTTTCTCCCCCAACAATACGGTTTGTGGTGTTATACATACAGATGTTATATACATATACATACAGATGTTATATATAAGAATGTATATGTTTTGCTCACCACAACTGTACAACTAAGCTGATATAGTTAGTTCAGGCACTAAGAGACGTTGCTACACAGTCAGCTGGCGGCTGCCTCCCACACTCATTCAAGGTCACACGTACTAAATTTGTCCCCCGACAATACTGTTTGCAGTGTTATTACACTATATATACACATTATATATAAGTATCTACATGTTGTATGCACCGTAACTGTACACCTAAATTTGTAGGGTGCCCAAAGAGCACAGTGGCCACCCTCTACACAGCCAGACAAATCATGCAGACGACGTCACCTCCGTCACCCAAATGGCTCCTCCCAACATAATCCTTTTGCTGTTATTACACTAATACACACATTATATATAAGTATCTACATTTTTGTTCACCATAGAAAACCACTGAGCTGGTATGGTGAATGCAGACAATAACAGGTGGCCACACAGTCAGTAAACGATGCTATCTCCCTCCATCCCTCAGCATCACTCCTCCCATAGCGCTAATTATCACAACAATGCTGGTCATTTTTATCAGTCAGGGGTCATCTGTAATACAGTAGTCAAAAACACAATAATGTTTGTTTCGTTACACGGTTCACCTTGCCACTGTTCACCATTGTACCATCATGAACGGTTGTCAGCAGGTTCACTTCTCTCGTCTTTCCACCGAACCGAGAGTATTTGATTACATTTCCGTAGCTGGCACTCACCAACTGCAGGTCACCGTCAAACACTGGCATTTCCCTTCTTCGTGTCTTTACTGTGCCAACCAATCCGGTTCTATTTTCAATCAAGAACCCAGCTAGCAATGGACTTGTATAGTAGTTATCTGTATAAGATGTGGCCCTAGTTCATTCATGGTGCCATCAGTGACTTCACCACACTACCCGAGAAACCATGTTCGTCGTTACTGGGAATGTCTACATCACTAGCTGAATACAGAATCATGTGTAACACGTATCCTGTTTCACAGTCACACAGTACAAAGAATTTCAATCCAAATCTGTTTCTTTTGGAGGGAATATACTGCTTGAATGAAACACGTTCTTTGAAAAGCGCCAGGGATTCGTCAGTCACCAGCTTCTTTGCTGGTACGTAAAAATCTCTGAACTTTCCAATCACCTCATTCATATAGTGCCTCACTCGCCAAAGTCTTATCATCCTCTGAACAAATCCACGAGGGCCGTGACGAGGATTCGAACCTGCGTCCGGGAGCATCCCGGACGCTGCCTTAATCGACTGAGCTACGACATGGTTAAAGGAGTTGAAACCGAAGTGCTACTGAATTTAAGTTCGTAGCTCAGTCAATTAAGGCAGCGTCTGGGATGCTCCCAGACACAGGTTCGAATCCTCGTTATGGCCCTTGTGGATTTGTTCATTTGATGCATCATGTTATTGTGATTTCTGTGTGTAATGATGTAAGAGCGAAGAGGGAGAACGGCCTATTGACATAGCTCGAGTGCATGGGGGAGTTGTGTAAAACCATGGTTTCTGTCTTGGAGAGGCTGCGGGATCCAGTAAGTTCAGTAGAACTTCGGTTTCAACTCTTTTTAACCACGTTGTAGCTCAGTCGATTAAGGCAGCGTCTGGGATACTCCCAGAAGCAGGTTCGAATCCTCATCACGGCCCTTGTGGATTTGTTCATTTGATGCATCACGTTATTGTGATTTCTGTGTGTCTATCATCCTCTGTCCGGTCCTCATTACTTGCAAAATGCAGACACATGAGGAGTATCTGAAACCTGTCTCGGGACATATATTTCCCGAAGAAAGGTGTTGGAATAGTCAGATCTTTGCTCCAATAATCTGTGATAGTGTGTTTGACACAGTGTTTCATCAACATATATATTGCTAAAAACACATACATTTCACCTACAGTGGTGGTTTTCCAATGTTGCAATCGTGAAAATTGTTACTGTATCTCTTTTCGAATGAGATGAACCGCATGAAGGTTCGTTTGGTGTACAATATATTCCATGAGCGGCTCATCATAGAATGCTGTAAAAAAATCCAATTCACACACATCCTCTCCATTATAAGGGAAAAGCTCTGTAATCCCCACATCTTTATTATCAAAGGCAGGAATTCGAGGAATAAAACCAGCACCATCACTCCATACTAGTACACCTGGTGTCCTGCGAGACGCAACAGGGGCACGACGGCAAGGAAGCGATGCACACCATGGACCAGGAGCTGAAGCCCGTCTACGCACAGTACGACCGCTACGTGCACGTGAGGTGGAAGCACGTGAACATGAGACTCTTGGTGCCTCATGTTTTTCCATGCGGTGGCGCTTGGGTGGGCGAGACGCTGCTGACACGACAAAATCTCGCCCAGTAACACCACTGGTACTGGCACCAGTCTCGGTAACACTATGTTCGGATTCCACTTCACTAAAACCAGAAAGAGTCACTTTCCTCTGACTCGTCACCAAAAATATCCTCAGACTCTAAATAAGCACAGGAACTGTGTGGTCATGGGTGAATTGGAGTAGACTGGGCGAGGTGGCATGGGTGAGCGTATAGACCTCACCATGGGAGGCGGCTGAATCTCATTTTCACTGTCCATGTTACTATCATCGGTCAGTTGTGTGTAGTCTTTATCAATGTCAGAGTCATCAAAATCACTTTCCCCGCCATCAGAAAATAATTCACTAGTTCTTTGCTCTTGGATGAGTGATTGCATGGTGCGCGCCCGGGAAGCGTTTGGCCGTGTGCTCGACATGGTAGCTGCTGGGTAACTGAGGCCTCCCACGCTACCAGCTCACGCGATGGTAGCGCGAGCTGGATTTTTTTTACAAAATGGCAGCTGTTTACTATAGCCCCTGGGCAGCGTATGGGGGCCCCCTCTACCCCGTGGGCCTTTCAAATCTTGTACGGTACTCCAATACATCATATGATGGGAAGTGCTAGTTACTGCAAGTCAGTCAACCCATCATATGATGTGTAGCGCACTTAAAGGGTTAACCACTGGACTGCGCCACTCGAGAAAACTCGTTCGGTGGGAAACTGTGCCAACCCGAGAAAACTCTCTTTGATTTTTTCATACCCATTCAAAATGTGTGCGTGGTTGACTGTGTACAAAATGGGCTCTTAAGCTCTCCAGTGAGAGGCAGCCATCTTGGAAAAAAATCCCAGAATGCCCTAGGGCTGCTGGTTGAGTTAGTTTTGAGTGAGCAACCATGGGTGGCGCACGTGCCTCTGGCTCCCAAACACCTGTCTGACGTGGTGTTAAAAGATCGCGCTCTGTTGGTGAAATTCAAACATTAATGTTTGAAGAATATAAGGGTCATGATATTGGTGAAGCTAGGTGCAAAAAGGACCTCACACAAAGGTCGGATGCAAGTGATACAGCATCTATGAGGACGATACAGCGAGCGTATCCAGTTGTAGCTCTGAGCTCCACCCTTGCCCACCTATGTCATCTCCAATTTATATAGATGATACATAAACGAATCATTTTCTGCATTCAGTGATGATGCATCTGATACAGGTAGCATAGATGAGCAGTGTTAGCAGCTTCCATGGTAGTGTTTTCCATAGATATTTTCATGAATACAGTAGCTGAATCTCTTCCAGATTGACTGACACTCTTCGAGGGTTGCTGAATCTCTTCCTGTGTGGGGCCTTACAAAGCGATCTTTTCAAGACTACCTTACAAATTGATCTTTTCCTGTAATCTTTTCAAATTACCTTATGCTTTACAAGCTTGGCTACATATTGCCGACAAGTACAAAAGCCAAGGGTGTACGTGAATGCATTATTTGCAAGCACACAGAACGAAGAAACAGGTAAGTGAAAATCTATCTATACTTGGTGCAACAAGAGCGAAGTCGCGCTGTGTACCATGGACTACTTCGTTGATTATTTCTCATTCCGAAGTACTGAGTGTGTAATACAGTGTGTTATTGTGTAAATAGTGGGTGAAATTGTACATATTGTAATTTTAGTGAATTTTTAACAAGTAATATTGTGACAATAAACATTTATTGTGGACACATTACTGACACATGTATCACAGTTCCATGGAGCATTATGAACATTCTTCTGTATACATATTGTAAAGGACACATATACCTGTATGCATCATATACGATAAAAAACAAATAAAACTGCATTGGAAATACATAGAACAAATAATTGAAAATATATTTGTGGCAACACACGTAGCTTGAATGGCCCATGCGACTGTGTCTGGGAGCTTCACGCACAGGCGACCAGCCCCTTGATGACATCAGAACGCACCTTGTCCACGTCCCAACAGCCAATATAAGTGGAATTTGGTATTTATTTTTCCATAGACATGTTCAGGGAAGGGAATTTATCATTTTACAAATAAAGATTTTTTGGGGGAACACTTGATTTCATGCGCACGGGGGGAATTTCACTATAAACTTGGTGCATCACAGTGGTTAACCACTGTGATGCGCCGCTTTTATTGTGAAATTCCCTCCGTGCGCATAAAATCAAGTGTTCCCCAAAAATTCTTTTTCTTTGTAAAATGATAAATTCCCTTCCCTGAACATGTCTATGTAAAAATAAATACCAAATTCCACTTTGGGTGTGGAGACATGGACAAGGTGCGCTCTGACATCATCAGGGGCTGGTCGCCTTTGTGTGAAGCTCCAAGACACGGTCGCGTGGGCCATTCAAGCACCGAGTGTTGCCACAAATATATTTTTAATTATTTGTTCTATGTATTTCCAATGCGTTTTTTTCATCGTACATGATGCATATTTGTGTCCTTTACAATATGTATACAGTAGAACGTTCATAATGTTCCATGGAACTGTGATTCATGTGTCAGTAATGTGTCCACAATAAATGTTTGTCACAATATTACTTGTTAAAAATTAACTAAAATTTCAATATGAACAGTTTCACACACTATTTACACAGTAACATACTGTATTACACACTGAGTACTTAGGAAGTGAGTAATAACCACCAGGTACAGATAAATTTTCACTTACTGTTTCTTCGTTCTGTATGCTTACAAATAAGACACTCACGTACAGCCTTGGCTTTAGTATCTGTAGGTGGTATGTAGCCAAGCTTGTAAAGCATAAGGTAGTATTGAAGATTATAGGAAAAATCAATTTGTAAGGTTGTCTTGAAAAGATCACTTTAAGGGCTCACACAGGAAGAGATTCAGCTACCCTCAAAGAGTGTCCGTCAATTTGGAAGAGATTCAGGCAGTCTGGAAGAGATTCAGCCAGCCTAAAAGAGTGTCAGTTAGTCTGGAAGAGATTCAGCTATTGTTGAAAATATCAATGGAAAACACCACCATGGAACCCACTAACACTGTTCATATATGCTACTTGTATCAGATGCATTATCACTGAATGCAGATAATGATTCGTTTATGTATCATCTATATAAATTGGAGAAGGCATAGGTGGGCAAGGGTGGCGCTCAGAGCTACAACTGGATACGCTCACTGTATTGTCCTCATAGGTGCTGTATCACTTGCATCCGACCTTTGTGTTAGGTCCTTATTGCGCCTAGCTTCACAAATATCATGACCCTTGTGTTCTTCAAACAATAATGTTTGAATTTCACCAACAGAGCACGATCTTTCAACACCGCATTGGACAGCTGTTTAGGAGCCAGAGAGGCACATGCGCCACCCATGGTTGCTCACTCAGTACTCAACCTGTCCTTTTACAAATTACGTCTGAATTTGGCTGTTTACCCGTATGGCCGAAAATGGACTTAATTTGAAAATGAAAAAAAATTTAAAATTAATTTTGAACTTTTTTTTTCTCTCCAAAATAGCAAGTTAAGGGTCCTCTGGTAGGTTAGGATTGCAGGAAAGTCTGCTAAAGTTTCAAAATGTCATGAAAAGCGTTAATTGAAAGGTTCCTCTCCGAACCTAACCGAGTAAGCCGGAGGACTCAAACGGAAAATGGGACAGTACACCACTTTTGTGAGTCGATTTCACTTCAAATTACGTCCATTTTGGGCCATAGCGCGCATGCGAGCGAAAAGCGACATTATTTTTAAGAGGACTGGTTGCAGTACTGACCCAGCCAGCAGGCCTAGGGCATTCTGGAATTTTTTTCCAAGATGGCTGCCTCTCACTGGAGATCCTAAGAGTCCATTTCGTACACAACCAACGCGCACACATTTTGATTGGGTACGAAAAAATCAAAAAGAGTTTTCTCGGTTGGCGCAGTTTCCCACCGACCAAGTTTTCTCGGTGCAGTCCAGTGGTTAAGGGTTAATTGAGGTTGGTGTACATGTCGTGGCTTTTATACCAACTGAGAATCAGCTAGTCACGTATGTGGAGAATTCATCCTGGGATGGATGTATAATTTATTTTAGGTAAATTAAATCAATTTCCAATCTAAATTACAATGCAAATAAAGCAGAGTTTAGACTGGGTTTAATTAGATTCAAATAAAGAAGTCGTCCCCCATGTGATTTGGGGCGGCTGACGCAGCAGCAGCCATGTATAGTAGGAAACTTATGGCGTTCCTACACTAGGAATTAATAGTACTGTCTCCACTCGATTATCCGGACTATATGGGAAGGACCCTCAGCCGGATAATCACATATTTCGGATAATAGTATTTTTTCACCTCTGAGTCCAAAAGGGGCCATTTCCAACAATTTTTATACCACACTCATGATTTGAATTGTCACACACTAGTGTGTGGGGCTGGGTGGGTGGTTAGCTACCTAGATGGTAGGTGGGCAGTGAAAGTGGGTGGGCAGGCAGGGATAGGTGGGTTCAGGAAGGTGGGTTTTGGATGAGTGGATGGCAGGCAGATAGGCTTGGTGAGTGAACAGGTTCGAGCAGGCAAGTGGGTGAGCAGGCAGGTGGGTGAATAGGTGGGTGAGTGGGCGAGCAGGCAGGTGGGTGAATAGGTGGGTGAGTGGGCGAGCAGGCAGGTGGGTGAACAGGTGAGTGAGTGGATTGGCAGGTAGGTGGGTAAACAGGTGGGTGGGCAAGGAAGTGGGTGAACAGGTAGGTGGATGTGCAGGAAGGTGGTTGAACAGGTGGTTGGGTGGGCTATCAGGCAGGTGGGTGGGTGGGCGAGCATTCAGATGGGTGGGTGGGCAAGCAGGCAGATGGGTGAACAGGTAGCTGGGTGGGCTATCAGGCAGGTAGGTGAACAGGTGGCTGGGTGGATTGGCAGGTGGGTGAGTTGGTGAGCCTGGAACGAGAGACAAATGACACGTGTGATCTCCTGCCTGGTCCCCCCCCCCCACCTCATGCCAGCCTTCCCTTCTCCCCTCCACATGTGTCGACACGTGGGTGTTGACACCCTGTACGATGACTTTAACATATGCGCCTTAAGTTCTGTTAAATCCCATTTTATTTTATTGTAAATATTTAAATGAATAAATAGCAAACCAAATACTGCACTGTACTGTTCAACTATTATAGTGTGTTATTTAATTAATATTCATAACTACCTCTCCACAGCAATAAGAAAACAATATAATTCTTGCAACACCGCCAATGCCACCTCCCTTCGTTAGGCTTAACACGAGTCACATACACAACAGTTCTTCCTTCCTCCCTGACCAACTCCCTTCCTCCCTGACCAACTCCCTTCCTTCCTCCCTGACCAACTCCCTTCCTCCCTCCCTGACCAACTCCTTTCTTCCCTGATCAACTCCCTTCCTCCCTGACCAACTCCCTCCCTTCCTGACCAACTCCCTTCCTCCCTGACCAACTCTCTTTCCTCCCTGACCAGCTCCCTTCCTCCCTGACCAACTCCCTCTCTTCCTGACAGTTCTCGCCCAGGTGATCCCTCCCAAAGCTTCCCTCTCTCCCTACAACACCCACCCACCCTACCCCCTCCTACACCATGCGGCTGAATGGCCGCAAGTTAACCGGCTCCGATTTTTTATCCAGCTCCCATGGACATTTTGGCCGGATATTGAGATAACTTTATCCAGTCACAATTTTGACCGTATAAGGGCGTTTTCCTGATATTCGAATCCCGGATAATCGAGTGTCTACAGTATAATATTTGACTGGCAGTCTGTCCATGCAAGGATCTTGGTTTCTTAGATTTGCCAACAATTGCACACGTGATTCTGTCTGTGCCGTCGGCATTCGCACACATCATGGCCAAGAGCCTGTCCTTGTTGACCTTAGGTCCTGGCACACAACCCTCACTTCTCATTGCTAGAGATTTTTCTGGTAAACTCCTCCAATACAACCCAGTTTCATCTGCATTGTAAATTTGATACGAATATAAATTATTTGCCACAATGTATGCTCTTAATTTGTTAAAATGGTTCTACACTGCTTTCATCTGCACTCAATTTTTCACCGAAAATTTTCCTCTTCACAATATTGTGCCTACCCTTGAACCTTGCAACCCACCCTTCACTCGCTTCGAAATCTTTTATTCCAAGGCTTGCTGCAAACCTGCTTGCAGCATTTTGTATTTCTGGCTGCAAATTGTCAGGCCAGCTGTGCAGTGCTGAGCAAACCACTTGTACATAGCCTCATCCAACTGTACATGCGTCGAAGTTTTCATAGTCTTTCTACCACACCCTCTGCTAGTGCTTGCACCTTCACTTTTACAGGTTGAAATGAATTTTATAAGTTTCTCTCTTTGTTTCCTTGTATCAGAAACAGTACTAGTGCCTATATTAAATTCCTTGGCAACACTTGAGGTCGACCGGCCATTTTCACAAAGTTGTATAACACATAGCTTGTCCTTAATTGTAAGGACATCCTTCTTCCTCTTAACATCTCCAGAACGATTCATGCTGCTACCAGACATAGTCTTGGTCAAAAATGTTCAAAGTTACTATGAAAATAAAAAAGTTATTTAAAAAAAATATTTCACTAATGGCGCAGCACTGTGGTGTAACACGAGGGTAGAGAGCACATGGCTTGACCAGGCCTGGATGGGTCCAGTCGGGGTAGGGAGGAGGCACGTTACGTAGGACGCCAGCAGGAAAAAAAAAAACATTTTTGAAGGAAACTTCAGCCTGTGCAAATTGTTTTTAGGAAACTTGTATGGTATTTTTTATTACATAATTACTAGTATTTCTTTTGACTTTGGCTATGATGAATTGTTCTAAAATTGATGGTAACTCCTGTACTGTAGTGTATAGTCCGCTCCCCCATCCAACCCTTATCCCCCCTGGTGGTCCCTCCCAATGCTCCCCTCTCTCTCGACACCACCCACCCACCCCACCCCCTCCTACACCATGTGCCTCGAGCCACAGGCAGACGGGATTAATACGGTACGGCCTGCCTCATGGTTTTCATATACGGACAATTCCATGATTATCCGGCTGACTGTCCAGATAATGTAACATCGGCAGCAAATTAACCGGCTCTGATATTTTATCCGGCTAAACCAAATACAAATACAAATATTTATTCAGGTAAAGTACATACATACAGGGTAAGATACAAAAGTTGATGGATTTATAGATAGAGCTAGTACATACAATGCCTAAAGCCACTATTATGCAAAGCATTTCGGGCAGGAAAAACAAAGACTAAAACTTAACTCTAATTGAGATTAAAGTATAAATTGTGTTGAGAAAAAATAAGAAAAAAATGAAAAAGGGCAGGGGGGGGGGGCATGGCAGAAAAAAAGCAAAAATACAATTTGGTCAACAAACAGCATTGTATAAAATCGTAGATCAGAAATACTACAGGAACAACTGTGGACATCCTCAAGAGGAAACTAGATTGTTTCCTTCAAGGAGTGCCGGACCAACCGGGCTGTGCTGGGTATGTGAGCCTGCAGGTCGCTCCAAGCAACAGCCTGGTGGACCAAATTCTCACAAGTCAAGTCTGGCCTCGGGCCGGGCTTGGGGAGTAGAAGAACTCCCAGAACTCCATCAACCAGGTATCATGGGTTGACATTTAGGGGTGAGATAGGTTACATTGAGTTAATTAGGTAGCACTTAGTTTTAATCTTTAACTGGTTGGGAGAGGTACATGCAGTCTTTAACATAATTGGGAAGGTCATTCCACATTCTGGGTATCTTGATTTGCAAAGCATTTTTAGTTTGACTAAGTCGTACTCTTGGAATATCAAATAGGTATCTGTTTCTGGTGTGGTGCTCATGGGATCTGTTACAACCTTCTAGGAAGCTTTTAAGGTCCGGATTGACATTACAGTTCAGGGTTTTATATATATTAAATACACATGAGAGGATGTGCAGTGACTTAATATCTAACATGTTCAGAGATTTGAGTAAGGGTACCAAGTGATGTCTGGGGCCAGAGTTAGATATTGTCTTAATAGGAGCTTTGTGTTGAGTAATTAGAGGACGTAAATGATTTAGGGTAGTAGAACCCCAAGCTCAAATACCATAGTTGAGATAAGGATAGACAAGAGAGAGTAATAGTGTGTCACCATGGCAGGGCGAGGTACATAATATCTGATCTTAGAAAGAATGCCAACAGTTTTTGAAACTTTTTCTGGGGGGAGCCCCGTCGGCTCCCCGGAGCTTTACCGGCTGATATGCTAATGTCAGACTTTGGCATCAGTCATGTGTATAGAGTTCTAGGGCCTACCGGGGACCACGAGCCAGAACCTGGCCCCCTCAGAGAGGCAAGGGGAGCAATGGCCTATAGAAACCCCCCGTGTGGTTGGAAGCATTCTATGTCTGCCATCGACCGGGTCAAGCATCCAGAAAGGTAAGCATTCCAAAACAAACCCCTTGTGGGAACCGACCTGTGAGATTTATATTTATTTAATTTATATGAATTTATATTTACGTTAATTTATATACTTCGATAGCAATTTGTATAATGATAAGTGGACTGTATTTCTGCAATAATCTCTTAATCTCACAAATCGATCCTCTACACATTAGGGGGGGGGGGGGGTATTAAATTAATATATATATGCAGCCAATCAAACTACAGAATTAACTACACATTATTAAACATTGAAGAGGTTCCTTATCTTATAGTACAGCAGGCTAGTCCACCAGGTATAACTAGGGTGTAGACACCAAATTATCCTCTTTGAGGTAGCTTCCATATCACCCAGGTAACTGGTGCACAAACTCTTCCTCGTCTTGACCTGTCAAAAGGGCGCTAACTGTGAAGCCAGAATCCTATATATGACAAGTTATATCAGAGAAAACACTATACAGTACATGGAACATTAAAGACCTGGCTTAATTACCTTTAGTTTGAGGCTTCCACGTGATCTAACCGGGTCACCCTATATCCTGACATTAATGGCCATAAATGAATGATAAACGGGTTTCGGATAGACTTAACTTGAATTGTAGACATCGTGTTGGAGATGGTACCTTTGGTTTCCATAACACTACGTCCAAGTAAATTAACAGGAGCCGAATTTGCTCCCGTGTGAGCCTCTGGTCTAGTATAAAACAATGACTGTTTAACACTCCATACTATTAACGTTACTGGCCGACATTGTCCAGAATGATAGGAGCCAAATTTGCTCCACACGTCTCGGAGGTGACACAACAATGGCTGCCTCCTTCCTCCCTCTGACGCCTGGCTTACATTGTCCAGATTTCAGAAAGTGATAGAAGGGTCACATTTACTCTACTTTAATATTGATAATTAAGTTAATTTATATAAGATGTTTTTATGATGGTAAAGTCCAAAGACTAATGTATTTAAGAATAATTCCCACCATAATAGGTGGTGAATTATAATAGTATGTGGTGATGATATCCCGTTTTCTTTAGACGGTAATTCCACTACAAGTTACGTTTTCTATGGGTAACTTGTTTATACAACACAGCTCTTATCTGTCTGTATGATATTATTGTTAAATGGTGTCGGATTTTCCGACACCCCTATTCTGGTGAAAATTGCTACCTAAGCCGAACTAGTGGATAGAACTCTTCAACAGAAAACAAGGAAACTAGTATGACGTCATACGTCACCGCGCCGCTGTCTGTGCAGCTCCCCCCTCCCCGGGAGGGGGAAGGGGGAGCCCCAGACCTCCCACGCCGGCTATCCACCCATCAGTTCTTCGGCTGATGCTATAGGCAATGGTTATGTGCTCCGGCTCCAGTGGTTGTTTCAGCACTGTACCTAGAGTGTGGTGTCTGTTTTCTAGGTGGTGCGTGAGCCGGGAGTGATTCTGCAGTACTCGGGCTGCATGCGCCTAGGGTTCCCCTCCCTAGGTGCCCTGTAAATACTGCCCTTGGGGCCACCTTCCACAAGTTCCTTGGGTCCTGCCCCTGCTTGGCCGTTTACTGCTTGGTTTTCGGCCGCTCTTTGTGTGCTCGGGTGTTCTGTCTCCCTTGTTCGCCTTAGAGTAAGGGGCAGTGTTTGCACTGGTGGGGCGCAGGGTACTGTGCAGCTTGTCTTTACCAATCATAGCGGCCGGCTCTGTTCCGCTTGGGTACGCTGTCCTCTTGCGGGGTTTTCTTTTTCTTTTTGTTTATCTACCTGGTGGGGGGGGGGTCTGCCTTCGTTCTTGCCCCTTGTGTCCCTTGTGTTCTGAGTATTTTCTGGTGGTACCCCTGCTAGGTCCCCGTGAGTGTACACGTCCCGGGGGTTCAGCTCTTAGAAAGTTGTTTGGTAGCTTTGGGTGCCTGTTAGCAGTACCCTGCCTGGGATTACCTGAGCGCGAGTCCTCTTAAAGTAAACGCTCGGGACCCTGGAAAACCCCTGGGGGCGCGCGGGTCCGATGGATGTGACCCCGAGTCCCCCCCTCACTTCCAGCGAGTTTGAGGGTTGCTCTCACCCTTTGTCTCTGGGTGACTCTCTGTTTTGCCTCCGTCTGCTGCCTGTGGGGTCGGTGACACCTTCGACCCGGAGTCCTGTGAGTTTGGTTGCTCGTTGTGGCTCGGTTACCCAGTTGTGCTAACAAAGCGGGTGCGGGCAGCAGGGGCATTGCACTTGAGCCTTGATGGTGGCAACGTTCTCGTGGTTTCCTCCCCGGGAGCCCCGGGGCTTCCCCGTTGTAGTTCGTTTTGGGTCTTGGGGGTGTTGGTTGCTTCGGTTCCATCCACGCCCCCTTGTCTTTCCCCTGGTTCACCCTTCCTGCCTGCATCCGGTTCCTTACCGTCTGTAGGTTCGGGGCGGGGTTTTTGGTGTTGAGACTCGGGCAGTCTCGGGGAATTCCCCTTCCAGGGTAGTGACGGGGGCATTTGAGCCTGTTCCTCCAGCCGTGTTGTATGAGTCTGCCAGTGGGCTCCCTTCCTTAGTGTTTTCACGGCTGCCCCGGTTTTCTGGTACGGCCGGGGTTTTGGGGGAACGGCTCGGCCCCGGGGCCTGTCGTGTAGGTTCCCGGGGCTGGGGAGGGGCTGACTTGGGGGGGCCTTGGCCCCGTTAGACCCCGTGGGTTTTTTTATCCCCCTCTAGGCGGGGCTTGTGGTTACGCGGAGTGGGGTCTTTCCTCCCCACTCGCCGTACGTGCTGTTGGACGTCGGCCCCTCCCCGGGCTCGGTTCCTTGGCCTTTGAGTCGGTTGGTTCCGTCCTGTGGGTGGATGTTTCCTCCCACCCCTTTTTTGGACGGTGTTTTTTTCATGTTTCCCCGTTCGATGGGGTTCTGCGTGACTTCTGATCTCGGGTGCGCCTGCGCCTTCATGTGCCTTCGGGACTAGTGTTGGCTTCTGTGTTCTCGAGGGAACGGGAAGGTTTTTCGCTACTTCCCGCGTTATTGGAACGTCTGTCGGCTCCTCGTACTTGTCGCCCTGTTGGGCTACTTGTCGCCCTATTGGGCTACTTGTCGCCCTGTTGGGCTACTTGTCGCCCTGTTGGGCTACTTGTCGCCCTGTTGGGCTACTTGTCGCCCTGTTGGGCTACTTGTTGCCCTGTTGGGCTACTTGTCGCCCGGTTGGGCTACTTGTCGCCCTGTTGGGCTACTTGTCGCCCTGTTGGGCTACTTGTTGCCCTGTTGGGCTACTTGTCGCCCTGTTGGGCTACTTGTCGCCCTGTTGGGCTACTTGTCGCCCTGTTGGGCTACTTGTCGCCCTGTTGGGCTACTTGTCGCCCTGTTGGGCTACTTGTCGCCCTGTTGGGCTACTTGTCGCCCTGTTGGGCTACTTGTCGCCCTGTTGGGCTACTTGTCGCCCGGTTGGGCTACTTGTCGCCCGGTTGGGCTACTTTTTGGGCTCTTTGCTTCTTTGGCCGGTTTTATTGTTCCTGCTTCCTCTTTTGGCTACTTTTCTCGTGCAGTAGTCCTGGCTGGCGCTTTCCCGCGGAGAGGGTGTGCGGTTCGGCCAGCGTGTTATGCGCATGCGCCGTGGAGTTCGTTTTGGTCTGGGCGGTGTTTCAGTGCTGGTGTTTTGCGCCTTTTTTTGCTACAGTGCTTCGCCTCTCGTTCTTCTCCCTGGCTGCGGTATGTGCCCCTTCATGCCGGGGGTGTCCTGGTTCCCAGTTGTGGGGAGGACACCACGGTTTTCCCTGTGTCATGGGTGTGGACCGCCTCCTTCGCCTCTCCCTGCTCTCCTGCGGGTCCGGCAGGGTCCGGCTCTGGCGTCTTCACCTGGCGGTGCTCTCAAGTTCTTCTGGGCACGGTTGAGTCGTGTCAAGTTCGTGCCACCATTCGCCAGGTGAGTTTCTGCGGTCTGGCGTCTTTTGGCCGGGTGCTGGATGCGGCGGTGTTTATATACCTGTCTTTATTTAGGTATATTTTTGTACGACTGAGACCGTTCGCACACCAGTGACTGTTCCTTTATCACCCCTTCCTGTCCCCCTCATGTGCATGTCCAACCCATGCTGGAGTCATTCAGGGGACCCTCCTTTTTTAATGTTGTGAGGTGTGGGGGTTGTAGGGTTGGTTCTGTACTCACCTGGTAAGGCTCCTGGCTGTGCTTGCAGGATTTGAGCTCTGGCTCTTGGGTCCCGCCTATCTGGTAGAACTTGCGGGATAGTACCAGTGGAGTGCAGTGGTGCTATTGGCACCTTTGGGGAACACTGTATTACCATCAGAGGTCTGTGCTTGTTACACGACCTACTTGCGAGCATAAGCCTTCTTGCTGGTTCGTCCGTGGACTTCCAGGGCGCACTGGCCTGTTTTCGTATGGCAGTTCCGGCCCGTCCTGGTTGTGGGGGTATGTGGGCCGGTGGACTGCTCCTAGTAGCTGCCTGGTGGGCCATCCTCTGGCCGGTCTAGCCTGTCCTTGGGCCGGGCTTCAGGTGTAAAAGAGCTCCCAGTACCTCATCCAGCAGGTATCGAGCGGGGTTTCTCCACCGTCGGTCGCCTGGTGCAGGTTTCTGGGCCTGCAGGGTTTTGTCGTGTCTCCGTTGGCCCTGTCTGGGGTCTGCCTGCTCCGTTCTCTGCCTTTGCAGAGGGGAGTTGCTATTTACGTGTTGCAGTGGTGCCTGTTGCTGCTGCTGCACGTGTGCATTGGTACCGTGTTTCACGGTGGCGTGTCCTTGTTCCTGTGTCCGGTTGTGGAGTGGCACTTTGCTGCCGTTTTGTGCCTGGGGATTGCGTGGGGTTTTTGTCCCTGCCTGCTTGTCCACCCCTGGTTGTTCTCCTGGGGTTTTTTGTGCTTCTGCTCTTTCTTCCTGCCTCCTCTGCAGCAGGGATGTTCTGCGTGTGTTCTTAGGCATTGGTCAGCCTGTGTCCTGTGATGTGCTTCTTTGTCTCGGTCTATTGCAGTTGTTCGTGCCCCTTGGTTCGGGTCCTGTTCTGGCGGCGACCCTTCCGCCTTCTTTGGTTTCCTAGCTTGCCCTGCCGGTTATTTTTTTATTTTTTTTTTTGGGGGGGGTCTCACGTCGGACCAGTCGTTTCTGAACTCCTGGCGGGCTTGCATGCTTTGGGGAGTTTTTCTGTTCGGCAGACGTTCCATCTCCTTGTGCCGCTTGGGTTTCGGTGGTCGCGCCCGAGATCTTCTCGCGGCTCTGCCTTTTTCCTGGGCTCGGAGGGGCCTTGTCGGGCCTGCTTATGTTCTGCCTCGTGGTCTCGCCTCCGGTTGGTGGTCGGGTGGCTTCGTGGTAGGTGTCCCACCTGCGTGCTTCTCTTGGCGGCAGTATGGGGTATTTTGGCGGTCCTTCCTTTTCCTGTCCCTTAGGTGGTTACTCTTGTTAGCTGGGTGTACTCTCGGCTTGGTTTTCTGGTGGGGGTTGGGGGCCGTCGTCTTGCCACATACTGTCGCCTCTTTTCGTGCGGCGCAGGCGGAGCCGCTTCAGCTTGCTTTCGGTCTTGGTGTTGCTTCTGCACCGTTAGTCAGCTGTCTTGTGCGTCGTTTCACCTCCGGCCTGTTCGTGCGCCGCTTGCACCATCCTGGTCTCTGGTCAGCGTGCTCTGTCTTCTCCTCGGTTGGTAGTGCCCCTTCGGTTCCGGTGTTTTTTCGTCGGCTCTTTCCTTTGAGCCTTTGCCTCTGGGGTTCGAGTCGCTGAGTTGTCTTGCTCCTTCGGTTTTAGCGTTTTGGTTGTTTGGTGGCAGCAGTCTCCATCTTTTCTGCCGCGGGGTGGGGCTGCTGCATTCTGGAGGGGTCCAGGGTTTGTTGGTGCTTCGTTGGTCGGGCCGGGGGTGTGTCGTTTTTGTGTTCAGTGGCGGCCCTCCGCTGTTGTTTGCGTGCCACGGCGTTTGGGTCCGGAGCGCGTTTTGCGTTGATCCGGTTCTGTTCTTCCCGGTTCGCGGGTGATAGTGTCCCGGGTGGTCAGCCGTGTTCTTGCGGCTAAGCTGCCTGTGTTCTTCCCTCATGCCTGTGGCGTTCGTGGCTTCGCTGCTCTCGCTGCCGTCTGGGCGACGTGGCCTTGCGGTCGTTCGGGCATGGATTTTTGGTGTTCGTGTAGGGGCTTTGCTGCTCGTGGTTCTCGTGTTGTTCCCGTGATTTTCGGGGCTGTGGTGCCTTGGGTTGGCGTTTGCTGCCGGTTGTCTCGCCTCCTTGGGGGGTGCGTGGTGTCCGCCTCCCGGTTCTGTCCCTTTGACCTTCCTCTGTGGGTAGTTAGCTCCGGGGAGCCGACGGGGCTCCCCCCAGAAAACCAGCGTTGAATGTAATGAAACGCCATTTTCTGGGTGAGACCCGGAGGCTCCCCGGCAACCCTCCCTCCCTCCGGTCGGCGTTTTTCGCGTGTTTTGACATCCAGCCTCAGAACTGATGGGTGGATAGCCGGCGTGGGAGGTCTGGAGCTCCCCCTTCCCCCTCCCGGGGAGGGGGGAGCTGCGCAGACAGCGGCGCGGTGACGTATGACGTCATACTAGTTTCCTTGTTTTCTGTTGAAGAGTTCTATCCACTAGTTTGGCTTAGGTAGCAATTTTCACCAGAATAGGGGTTTGTTTTGGAGTGCTTACCTTTCTGGATGCTTGACCCGGTCGATGGCAGACATAGAATGCTTCCAACCACACGGGGGTTTCTATAGGCCATTGCTCCCCTTGCCTCTCTGAGGGGGCCAGGTTCTGGCTCGTGGTCCCCGGTAGGCCCTAGAACTCCATACACATGACTGATGCCAAAGTCTGACATTAGCATATCAGCCGGTAAAGCTCCGGGGAGCCTCCGGGTCTCACTCAGAAAATGGCGTTTCATTACATTCAACGCTGGTTTTTTTATATATTTAGAATGTGTCCCTGGAAATTCAGCTTGTGGTCAATGAGAATGCCAAGGAATTTGCCATCTACTTTGTTACAAATTTGGGTATTGTTAATCGTGAGATTTATTTAATTTGAGGATTTATTGCCAAACAAAATATAGAAAGTTTTGTCAATATTGAGGGTGAGTTTGTTGGCAGTTAGCCAGTGATGGACTTTATTTAGCTCAGTATTCACTGTGATATTTAGAGCAAGGGGGGTCAGGACTGGAGTAAATGAAGGTCGTGTTGTCAGCAAATAGAATTGTTTGAGATGTTGGAAGGCATTTGGAAGGTCATTAATGTAGATGAGAAAGAGGAGAGGGCCAAGTATGCTGCCCTGGGGAACACCAATGTTGATGGGTAGGGTGGGAGAAATTGAATTATTCACAGAAACATACTAGAGCCTGTCAGTAAGGTAAGGCTTAATGTACTGCAGGGAGTGATCTCTGACTCCGTAATGTTGTAATTTAAGAAGAAGGTTTTGGTGGTTAACAGTGTCAAAAGCCTTATGCAGGTCTACAAATAACCCAACAGGGAACTCATTTTTATCAAGAGCTGTATATATCAAGTTAATCATACTAATAAGTGCATCGTTAGTGCTTTTTTGGGGTCTGAAGCCATATTGACAAGAGCTAAGTATATTGAGTTTGGCTAGATAAGAATAAAGCTGCTTATAGATTAGTTTTTCAAATATTTTTGACAAGTTTGGCAAATTGATATAGGTCTGAAGTTAACATCAGTAGGATCACCACATTTGTGGACAGGGGTTACTCTTGCTTTTTTTAGAATATCTGGAAAGGTTTGGAGTTCAAGTGACTTGTTGAAGAGCAATGCAATGGCAGGAGCTAAAAATCTGGAGGCTTTTTTGTAAATAAAAGTTGGTATCTCCTCAAGGGCACTAGACTTGGTTTTAATGGAAAGGATTATGTCAGTAACATCAGTGGAATTAGTAGGCATGCTCCATGTTTTCTTAACACTTTAATGCGCGCGGTACCTGCGAAAAAACTCTGCGCATTGTGCGCGCGTCGTTTTTTTCTCATGAGCGTAAACACCAAACAGTGTGTAATCTTTTCAATCTCCTGACACCAATTCTCGAGCTACGTATTTCCTTTTGGTATCAATGTGTTGGCAATAAAATTCTCTACAAAATCATATGTATAAAATGTAACCAAAGCATTAGCTATTCCATCACGAAATAAATAAAAACGTAGATCACTTGCCGTCTCGCTGTACGCCCAAACAGCTACAAAATGTTCATACTCTTTTGTTTGTTGTCAGCTCCACATTAGTCCTACAGCGTTAAATTTTATATCACTGAACTCACAATAAAATTCTCTACACAGGCATATGCATATAAATGTAGAATCATGATCGCGGCCAACACAAGAGTGTGTGGAGTGGGCGATTACCCTCGTTGTGTCACCAACTCAGTAGTCTCTCCTCTAAGTTACAAAACATTGCCGTTTTCTCAAATAGGCACTGTGCCTATTAGAGAAAACTGAAATTTAATGGCAAACATATTCATACAAACCCCAAGTCGATCGAGTAGTATATACCCACTATAACACGGACCGTAAATGTACGTCGTGATCCGACAAGCGCTTAAATAAACCGCCCGTACATCCAAGTGAAGATCTCAGAAAAGTGTTAATATTGCCCTTTGTGTGGGTAAATTTATCTTCGTAGTATTTAATTTTGGCTCTCCTAATTATTTTAGATAGCAATGATGAGTAATTCTTTGAAAATTCTTTGGAGACGATTCCTAACCTATACTTCTTCTCAGTCATGTTTTCTGGGGGGAGCCCCTACGGCTCCCCGGAGCTATCCATGGCTGATATGGATACCCTAACTATTTTGCATCAGTCGATGTGGGTGGAGTTCTAGGCCTACCGGGGACCACGAGCCAGAACCTGGCCCCCTCAGAGAGGCACGGGGAGCAATAGCCCATAGAAATGCACATGTGATTTGGAGCATTCTATATCTGCCATCGACCGGGACAGGCACCCAGAAAGGTAAGCGCCACAAAACAAACCCCTATTCTGGTTAAACAACAAAATTGACAAACGAGTGGACAGAACTCCCCCAGGAAAACGAACTAACAAGCATGACATCACGCGAGCCGCGCCGCATGTCTGCGCAGCTCCCCCCTCCCCGGGAGGGGGAAGGGGGAGCCCCAGACCCCCTTTCATCCCATAGATGCTTTGCTTCCATTCTGTCTAAATTTGGTCTCCTATATATAACTCCTATTATAATATTATTAGCTTTTTCGTTTAATTCTATCCAAATAGTTTCTGTGTGTGGCTCAGTTTTGATTCCCTCTTTGAGACTACATTTCAAATTGTCCCTAACATATATGGCTACTCCACCTCCTCGTCTAATATATCTATCTGTGTGAAATAGTTTAAATTCATTTATTTGATATTCAGCTAATAGTTCTCTTTTTTCTACATTCATCCACGTTTCGGTAAGTGCAATAATATCTATTTTTTCTGTGCAGACAAGAGCATTTAATTCGTTAATTTTATTTCTTAGACTTCTACTGTTAGTGTAATATACCCTAAGTGAATTGTTATTTTGAGGCCTTTCTCTTTCCCTGATCATTTTGCCAATTCCTTTCTCCCATAAACACATACTTTTATTACCTCCTTCCTCCAAATCAATTCCCATACCTCTATCTACTAACAGTTTAAACCCAAACAAACACCTCTAACCACTTCTTCCAACGAGTTCGCAACAGCAACAACCCCAGCTCTCGATAGATGCACCCCATCACGAGCATACATTTCATATCTTCCATAGAAGTGTTCCCAGTTGTCTATGAAAGATATTGCATTTGATTTGCAATATCTTTCCAGCCGGCAATTGACACCAATTGCCCTCGACATCCATTCATTTCCCACTCCCTTTCTTGGAAGAATGCCACATATGATCGGGATTCCTCCCTTGCTCCTAACTAATTCAATGGCTGTCCTGAATCTCTGTATTAGTTCCTCACTCCTAACTCGCCCAACATCATTACCCCCTGCACTAATACAAATAATGGGTTTGTTTCCATTTCCCGTCATAATATCATTTATGTTTCCAACAATATCACCAATTCCAGCTCCCGGATAGCAAACCCTTAATCTGTTCCCCCTATCTCTGGCACAAAACGTTCTGTCTAAATACCTCACCTGGGAATCTCCCACAACCAAAATTCGCTTCGATTCTCCCTTTTCCTTTCGAGCAGTTTGAGGGACCTGCGCTTCAATGCTCCTCGTTGCTTTGCCTCCTCTTTGAACAACAGGTTCACCACAGCACTCGTCCTCTAATACGTCAAATGCATTAAAAGTCCTTAGGTGTAGGCTATTAGTTGTCAGTTTTGCCAAGGTCTTCTTAATACCCCTGTCTTTCACAACTTGCCAAGACGAGGTCTTCTTAACACTTTCGCGCTTTCGATTAGAGATAACTCGTCACTGGTTTTTCTTACGATTCCGCATAACTGCCTACTTTTCTCGTCAATCGAAAAAATATTTCTATAAATTCCATTTTTTAACCGAAATGGATGGGGATACTCTCAGATTGTTCTCCATGAAATTCCCGTTCTCCCTCGCCGAACACATGGCATCTCGGCCTACCCAGTCACGTGGTCGGCCCATTGTTTTGTTGACACGCCAAGTGCCCACACTGTGCTCCCCTCTCGCGGCAAACGTGACCCGTTTTACGCATTTATTTCCGTTCCGTTTCCGTTCTCGTGTACCTAAAACCCATTCAATACCTTCAACATGGATGCTGCACCAGGAACAAGCAGTGGAACGCAAAACAAAGGTAGGAAATCTAGGAAAGCAGAAGAGATCGCCAGGATTTTCGATCTGTATCGTGGGGTCAATCTCACTCCATCCAAGATTCCCGACGTTGTTGAAGCCTTTTCAGGGTCTTCTGATGATGATTTGGAGGCTGACGAACCGGAAAATTATGTTCTTTATGAGGTTTCCTCAAGTGATGAAGATATTTCGAGTGAGAGTGAGGATGAGAGTGATGAAGAAGCCCCAGCCCCGCCACGCGGTGACCGCACGTGTCCGGTACCAAAGAGGGCTAGGCTGGGTGATGAGTGGAATCGTAGCAATACTCCTCCCATCGTTGATAACTTTACTGCAACCCGGCCTAACAATTCCACTACCTGCTACTCCATTGCAGTTTTTACAATTATTTTTCACTAGAGCAGTGGTTGAATACTTAGAGTATGAAACAAATTTGCATGCCACACACGTCATACATCTCATGGCTGAGTCAGCAAGAAAAACGTGGAAACCAGTGTCGGTGAAAGAAATGTCCCGATATTTGGCCCTGTGCATACTGATGGGCATAGTGAAGATGCCTACAATGAGGATGTACTGGCAGACGAATCAGATGTGGCATTGTCGATTCTTCAACTTGTTTATGTCGTCTGCTCGGTTCCAACACATTTCTAAGTTCTTCCACATGTTTACACATGTGGCACACTTAGACTACAACGTGGCACCCCCAAGGATCTGCAACAAGTTGTAAAGGGTAAAATGGCAACCGACACGACCGTATACATGCGTAAGGATAACACCTTTGTTATAGTTTGGAAGGACAAGCGCCCTGTCTCTATCATCACCAATATCCACAATGCCGACACTACTCAAGCACAGCGCAGGAAACGCGTTCGTAAAGGTGACGGGAGAACTGGAGTAGAAATTGTGAAAATGAACAAACCCAAAGCCATAGTGGATTACAATAAGTTCATGAAAGGTGTTGATCATTTTGATCAAATGGTCAAATATTATGAGTTTGCAAGAAAAACCCACAAATGGACCAAGAAGATCACTTTCTATTTTCTGCAAATGGCCATGCACAATGCATACGCATTGTATAACCACTACTCAACAGATACAAAAAAACTAACACTATTAGAGTTTCACGCAGTAGGAATAAAAGCCTTATTGGCGTGGAACAGCAAGGGCGCAGCTCCTCCTGCTGATGTGGCAGTTTCAACACCCGGGCCATCTGGTGCTAGGCGTCCTCTGTTCACCTCAACACCTAAAGCCCACTCATCAACCACAAATTCTGAAATGGACATTGAGGACATAGAACCACTTGATGTTTCTGATTTCATAGAAGATTCTACTACAAGTTTGGTGGCTCCTGTAGAAGACAATATTCTTCCAGTGAATCCAAAAAATACAAGAATTATAGATTCAGAACAACGTCTCAACTACAAGTTGACGCATGAACTCGTGCACTTGGCTAAAAAAAAAAGATGCCGTGTTTGTTACAAGTCTGGCAAAAGGAGGGACGTGATATATGGATGTAAAACTTGTGATGTGACACTGTGCGCTGCGCCTTGCTACACAAGGTACCACCGAAGAAAGATATTTTGGGTGGAGAAAAAATAACCACCGGCAACACCTTCACTCCACCTAAGAAACATCAGATGAGCAACTTCAGTATCAGAAGCCTGAAGATGGTGGAGTGAAGAAAAAATGCTCAACTGTTGATCTTCAATCAACATAGACAGGGTAAGTACACCTATTTGGAATTTTTTATCATCTATAAGAAGTTATATTATATACGTTTTGTAGAGAATTTATTTGCGAATTTTTTGGTACCAGAATGAATATTATATCACATAAACTTCTATGAGTAAAAAAAAAAAACACAAAGTATGTTTGGGGGTGTGGCGGGTGTGGCGAGCGTGTGGCAGTGGGTTCCCTTTAGCCGTTGATATATCCAACACGTGGGAAATATTTGTATGTGTTATGTATATGTCTGTGTAGGGAATTTTACTGCGATCACTGTCATACAAATTATAAAATGTTTCAACAAGTATAAACATGACAAACATCAAACGAACGAAAACAATGCGTTCGTTTCTGCCGTGAATGCATACTGAGCGACGTGGTTCTATATTTGGCGCTTCTCTTACACATGCTTTGTACAAATGTTATACATTTCATCTTATAGAAAATTTTATTGCGAACACATTGGTATAAAAAAGAAATACGTACATAGAAAAGTAGGGTCAGGAAACGTATAAATGTATAAACTTTCCAAGCATGATTTCCCCCCTGTGTTTTCGCCAGTGCGCTCGCGGCTAACTACTCTCCACTTCCCACACTCTTGCGGGTGGGCAATTACCTATATTAAACATTCATATGCATATGTCCGTGTAGAGAATTTTATTGCGATTCCAATGATACCAAAATTAGCGATGTAGGACAACTGTAGGCTTCGCAACCATTAAGAGAGTGGAAACATTTTGTTGCTGTTTGGCGCTCTCGGCGAGTGATCTGCATAGTTTTTTATTTGGTGTTGATACTCCTTATGCTTGGGCGGCATTTTATAGGTATGCTCTTATAGACAATTTCATTGCGAACACAGTGATACCAAATTTAAATACGTGCGCCTTCAATTATTGTCAGGACAGTCAAAAGAGTGTACACTTTTTCGGTCTTACGCGTAGGGGCGCGAAGTGCCGAAAGCATCTAGGGTATTGATTTTTTTTTGAGTGCCGAGAGCGCGAAAGTGTTAATACTGGTCCCGTCAGTCCTTCTTAATGAGGTCCCGTCAACACTGGCCTCCTCCTTCGTTTCCTCCCGAAGTCTCAGCTGTCGTACCTTCTCCCGCAGGAATCCATCTCTGCTCTCAGAGCTCCAACCAGACTCACCAAATCCTTCACTAATCCTTCCATTATTGCAATAATAATGTTACTAGAATCGGAGCTCCAGCTAACACAACCTCTCACTGACTGCACCAGACTGAATGATGACTGCACCTGACTGACAACACATTCAGAACATCGCGTAGCAGCTGCTTCATATGGGCCAATAGCAGCTGCCTCGTATGGGCCAATAGCAGCTGCCTCGTATGGGCCAATAGCAGCTGCCTCGTATGGGCCAATAGCAGCTGCCTCGTATGGGCCAATAGCAGCTGCCTCGTATGGGCCAATAACAGCTGCCTCGTATGGGGCAATAGCAGCTGCCTCGTATGGGGCAATAGCAGCTGCCTCGTATGGGCCAATAGCAGCTGCCTCGTATATGCCAATAGCAGCTGCCTCGTATGGGCCAATAGCAGCTGCCTCGTATGGGCCAATAGGAGCATTTGGCCATGAACACATTCAGAACACCTCTAGTGAGAGCAGCCACACCCAGCCAGTCTCCCTCACTCCAACATCTTACTCGCCAACATTGCTCCTCCCACTATACTGTTATAGTTCTTATTACACATGTTCTATATGCCTATCTACATGTTTTATTTACCAGAACTATGCAAGTAAGCCGGTATTGTGTCCAAACAGTACAGTGGCCACTATACACTGCATGAAAAATCACACAGCAGACGACGCTACGATTACGTCACCTCCCTCACCAAAATAGCTCCTCTCAACATTCTCCTGTTGCTGTTCTTACACTATATACACACACTATATATACCCATGTACATATGTTTTGCCCATAGCGAACCACTAAGCTAGCATGGTGAGCAAAACAAGAGTGCCTGCCACACACACACACAATGAGGCTACCTCAATTCTCGTTCTCCCTCCCTCACCAAAATTTCTCCTTCCACAATACTACGCACAATGCTAATTATAACCACATTCCTGCTATTATCACAATCCTGGTCACTAATTCCTGTAAATGAATAATTGACCACACATTTATTTTGAAAAGGAACCTAAGAAATCATTTGAAGATTCCTAGATGGACGTAATAATGCTGTGGTGCTGTGGCTAGCACTGTGAACATCGTGAACAGCACTGAATCACTGATATTTGAACATTGTACCCAGTCATTATCACACTCAGGCTCTTCTATAACACTATCATAGCTAAATAATACAAGTTATATATATATTTTGACATAATTAGGCGATGCTGTGGTCACACGCTGAACAGCAGTGCTGTGCGCTCATGCTGCGAGCGCCAGCCTTGGTTGCTCACACACTACTGAGGCTCCCACACCCGGGAATGTGGACCACGATTTTTTTTAAAGATGGCGTCTGTTTACAAGAGCCCTGAGGAAGCTGATGTGAACCCCATATATAGCCGTGGGAGTTTTGAATGGAACGTGAAAAATACAAATACCCGGAGGCGCGTTACGCAAACCAGACGTGAGCCTGCAGGCACGTTGCGCAGTTTAAGGGTTAAAGTGATCAATGGTGTCGCTACCGTACTAAAATTCTTCACAAACCTACAGTAGTAGGAGGCAAGACCAAGGAAGCGCAGGAGCTGCTTCCGGGTGGTAGGCTGTGGGTAATGCTGGATGGCTTGAGTGTGTATGTTTAACGGAGCTAGGCTGCCACTCCCTATCACATGACCAAGATAACGCACTTTACCTTTAGCAAAGGTGGACTTGCCCAAGTTAATGGTGAGGCCGGCGGTCAGGAGCTTGGCGAACAATCGTTGCAGCTGGAGCAGATGTTCGTTGCAGGTGTTTGTTGCCACAAAGATATCCAAGTAGGCATAGGTGTTATCTAAGCCATGGATGACGCGGTTGACAGCTCGCTGGAAGGTGGCCGGGGCATTACATAGTCCAAATGGGAGGCGTTCATATCTGTAAAGGCCAAAAGGAGTGGTGAAGGCAGATATTTCCTTAGCTCGCTCTGTCAAACATACTTGGTAGTATCCCTTGAGTAAGTCTAGTTTGGATAAATACCGAGCATTACCAATGGCGTGAAGGATGTCATCTATTCTAGGTAATGGGTAAGCATCCTTGACAGTCACTAGATTCAATTTCCAGTAATCGGTACACAACCTCACTTTACCGTGCGGTTTCGGCACCAAGATGCAGGGTGAGGCCCAAGGGGACTCACAAGGGGTGGCCAGCCCATGATCCAGGAGGTACTGTACTTCAGCATGCATAACTTCCTTTTTGCTAGGGCTGATTCGGTAGAAAGGTTGACGAATTGGTCGGGTGTCAGGGAGTAGCTGGATGTCGTGCTGAACCACATTACACTCCTGTGGATCATTGCTGAACAACTTCTGATGTTCCTTGAAGATTCTGATGAGAGAAGCACTATTACTGTCCTGCAAATAGGTATGAAGATCAGTTAGGATTTCCGAGTTGGAAAGCACTGCCTCAGTGTTAGTGCTTTCGGGAGGAGAAGCAGGGAAGGTCTCACTGTGGAGGTATGGACCTTCAAATGTGGATAATGATACCAATACAGTGGGGGGAGTACCTTGATACTGCTTCAGGAGGTTGACGTGGCACAACTGGGTCTTCTGCTGCCTATCTGGAGTCTCAAGAACGTAGTTGTGGTTGTTTCTGCACTCCTTGATGCGGTAGGGTCCTGAAAACTTGTTTTGCAATGGAGAACCTGGGATAGGAAAGTATGCCAACACGAAGTCTCCTGGTTTAAATTTCCTTAATTTGCTGCTTTGGTCAAAATGAGTCTTCATCCTCTCCTGAGCTTTCAATAGATTGTCATTAGCAAATTTACGTACTCTCTCTAGAATGTGTTTTAAGTTTTGAAGAAACTGGGGCACATTCTGAGGGTCACTGAAGGTGGCATTACGTAGAGAGTCTTTAAAAGCTTTGAGAGGAGTACGGCACTTACGTCCGTAGAGCATCTCATAAGGAGATACTCCTAGAGACTCATTAGGGAGACTTCTGAAAATGCACATATTGAGGTCAAGTTGTTTATCCCAGTCCTTCAAGGTTTCATTGCAAAATTTCTTTAGGAGTGCTGTAATAGTCTGATGACTACGTTCAAGAGAACCCTGTGAAGCAGGATGATAGGGGCTGGACAATACCTGTGTGATGTTGAACTCTTCCAGTGTCTTCTTGAAGAGATCACTGGTGAAGTTGGTGCCACAGTCACTTTGAACCTCTTTTGGAAATCCATACTGGGTGAAGATCTTCAATAGTTGTTTCACCACAGTAGCAGCCGTAATGTTCTTTACTGGAACTGCTATGGGGAATCTGGTGGTAGGACACAGGATAGTTAGTATATAGGCGTTGCCAGAACTGGTCCGGGGTAAAGGACCAACACAGTCTATGATGAGTCTGTGGAAAGGCTCTGCAGGCACCTGGATAGGAGTCAATGGAGCCTGGGGAATAGAGATGTTAGGTTTATCTGCCATCTGACATGTATGACACTGTTGCACGTAACTTTTGATGTCTTTAACCATACCTGGCCAGTAGTAGTCTTGTCTGATTCCATGGTAGGTTTTGTTAAAACCATAGTGAGAAAGTGCTCCGTGGGCCAGAAATCGAATATCGGGCCGTAGGCTGGTGGGAACCACTAGTTGTTCGACATTTGCCCAATCGTCATCCTCCTTCAGCTTACTGGGTCTGCACCTGCGGTAGAGCAACTGATTCTCTAGGAAGTACCCAGGGATACTGTCAGATTGAGTCTGGAAGTCTCAGCCTGGAAGAATAATGGTGTTAATGAAGGATCCTCCCTCTGTAACTTACGGAACTCCAAACTAGTAAGATTCGGTGGTAGATTCTGAGGGTCTTGAGGGACAGCGGTTGCAGTAGAGTCAGCTGGTTGCGGGCGTGCAGCTTGTGCACGGGTGGTCACCAAAACCGGAGAGAAACTTCATCACTTTCTTGAACCTCTGCTGAAACATACTCAAAGATGGGATTGTCCACTACAGAGTTACACACCTGGGGTTTGTCCATGATGATCAGGTTGGACGGTTGCAGATATTCTGCCAAGTCGAAGGCCCAGGAGAAGTTGCACTCCAGACATGGGAAAAGGCTTTTACCTGATGGCGACTTGGACTTCACCGGTTACAAAGGACAATCCAGGTGGTCTCTGGCGAGTGGATACGGAGTGGTAGCAGGGAGGTCAGTGATAAGGACGGTTTCCCCAGTGTAGGTGATATTAGGCACAGCTGATTGCAATATTATTAACTGAAGAGCCGCTGTGTCCCTCAAGATCTTCAATTTGAAACGTCCCTCCGAATCTATACCGTTGGTAGAGACAGTTCCAAGATACAGGTGTTTGCTGAAGAGAGAAAGATCATTAACAGGAACACCAACATTCATCACAGGCTTACCGGACTTAGGAGGAGTCGGTTTGGGTTTAGTAGTTTCATTATTGCCTTTGTATTGAGCCTTCCCACATTTATCTATGGTATGTCCATAGAGGTTGCAATACTTAAAATACAATTGAGAGCACGCTTCATCTGTACTCACTTTATCATAACTATACCAAGACTTCTTACTGAAGGTGGTTCTGGTGTTAGCCAGTGGATGAGGCTGTAAGTGGCAGCCGACTTCGCACACCTGATGTAGTCGGTTTCTTCTTTGTCTGCTAAATATAAACGGATGGAAGGGGGGAACACGTCTCAAGAATTCCTCAACTAGCATGAGGTTGACGAGTTCTGAAAATGTAGAGACATGTGCTGCTTCCAGCCATTTCATGAAATATCTTTTCTTTGTATTGGCAAATTCTAGAAAGGTGGTGGTACTTGCCTTTAGATAATCACGGAATTTTCATCTGTAGCTTTCGGTGGAGAGAAGGTAGGCGTCCAGAATTGCTTGCTTCAGGGTCTGGTAGTCATCCTCAGACACTAAGGTACTGAGAGTAACTGCAGCTCTACCTGTGAGGTGCACTCTGAGAAGGGTAGACCATTGATCTGTAGGCCAGCTAAGTATTTTAGCTAGGGTCTCAAAAGTGGTGAAAAAGACATCGATCTCTGTCTCAACGAATGGTGGCATTAACTTGCATGGGAGACATTGAAACTTAAGGGAAGACTAGCTGTAGCTTGTTGACGCTGAGTGTGGTGTGTAGTTTCCAATGTGAGTTCTTGTTGACGACATGCTAGAATCATATCAGCTTGCTTCTTAGCATGTTCGCGTTGCATCTCCAGGTGACGTTGTTTTGCTTCAAGCTGTACTCGCTCACGCTCTTGGAGTAGGGCCGCCTCTTCCTTCTTTAGGGCCATCTCGCGTTCCTTGAGGGTGGCTTCACGTTTCTGTTCTTCTTTCCTGATTGCAACCTCTTTCCCTTATCTGGAGAGCTTCTTTCGCCAGGGCCGCCTCACGTTCTTGTTGTTCTTTCTTTATGGCAGCCTCTCTTTCCCTCATTTGTAGAGCTTCTTTTTTGTAGTTCCTGTTCAATTTTTGCAAGTTCGAGCTTCAACTTCATAGTTGCCAGGGTATGTCTATCTGCAATAGAATAATTTTCGCCAGTTTCCGAGTCAATCTTCCCTTCATCTAAGAGGTGATCCAATATTAAATTGTGCAAGTCATTTTTGTTGGCTCCATGGGGAACATCTAGTTGATACTCCTGTGCAAGAGTTTGTAATTCGGTCTTCTTGGCATGAATTAAGTTCCCTATTTCACCTGCTGGATCGTTACGGAAAGCTGGGAGACAAAACATGGTGAAAATAGCAAATAAATGTACACTGAATATACTTGTGATATGGTAAGTGTCAGTAACAGGATGACGTGGCAACTGGTAACTATCCTGTGGAATTTTAATCGTTAACAATTAACGTTAATTTTAGTAGGGTAAATGATTAGTCAATCAAAAGCACAGGAAATCTTGTACCTGGTACTCAATGTAAGAGAATAAGAGCAAGAAAATCCTACTAAATAAATGAAACCGATAGTTTCTAAAACAAATGAAACATTTAATTGTTTTAAAAGTGAATAGGGTAGTCCAAGAATGTAGGCATACCTTGCCGAGTCTCTATAGGACAGAAGCAAGGGTTTTCCCACTAAATGAAATATGATACTTACAGAATTAGCAAACTTTGTGCTCTGAAAAAAGAAAGCTAATTCCCTACCTAAGTAAATATCATTATCTCTGACCGATGTGTAGGGGTGTGAGTGTCAACTGGTGACGAGAACTGCTGTTGAGGTTCCAACTCAGCAACTTAGTCCGTGCTAGAGGAACTATGGCCCTCTGTATCCTCCTTCGGTTGGATTGCAGAAGATAGGGTGCTTTGACCCGAAGACAAATCAAAGTACCAGGGTACCAAAATGATGATTGGTCGAGATTGAGAAATATCCTAGGGACAAAAGGTGGAAAACACGAGTAATAACACGGAGGGAGGGATAACCAACTAAGAGAATGACTGAGGCCTTCAGTCACCACGTAATCCAAAGTTATCCAACACTCACAATATGCTACTCTCGGAATGCACAATACACACACAGCACCATATACCTGGTTGATACCTGGTTGATGGGGTTCTGGGAGTTCTTCTACTCCCCAAGCCCGGCCCGAGGCCAGGCTTGACTTGTGAGAGTTTGGTCCACCAGGCTGTTGCTTGGAGCGGCCCGCAGGCCCACATACCCACCACAGCCCGGTTGGTCCGGCACTCCTTGGAGGAATAAATCTAGTTTCCTCTTGAAAATGTCCACGGTTGTTCCGGCAATATTTCTTATGCTTGCTGGGAGGACGTTGAACAACCACGGACCTCTGATGTTTATACAGTGTTCTCTGATTGTGCCTATGGCACCTCTGCTCTTCATTGGTTCTATTCTACATTTTCTTCCATGTCGTTCACTCCAGTACGTTGTTATTTTACTGCGTAGATTTGGTACTTGGCCCTCCAGTATCTTCCAGGTGTATATTATTTGATATCTCTCTCGTCTTCTTTCTAGCGAGTACATTTGGAGGGCTTTGAGACGATCCCAATAATTTAGGTGCTTTATTGCGTCTATGCGTGCCGTATATGTTCTCTGTATTCCCTCTATTTCAGCAATCTCTCCTGCTTTGAAGGGGGAAGTGAGTACTGAGCAGTACTCAAGACGGGACAACACAAGTGCCTTGAAGAGTACAACCATTGTGATGGGATCCCTGGATTTGAAAGTTCTCGTAATCCATCCTATCATTTTTCTGGCTGTCGCAATATTTGCTTGGTTATGCTCCTTAAACGTTAGGTCGTCAGACATTATTATTCCCAAATCCTTTACATGCTGTTTTCCTACTATGGGTACATTTGATTGTGTTTTGTACTCTGTATTATGTTTAAGGTCCTCATTTTTACCGTACCTGAGTACCTGGAATTTATCACTGTTAAACATCATGTTATTTTCTGATGCCCAGTCGAAAACTTTGTTAATATCAGCTTGAAGTGTTTCAATGTCCTCAGCCGAGGTAATTTTCATACTGATTTTTGTGTCATCTGCAAAGGATGATACGAAGCTGTGACTTGTATTTTTGTCTATATCTGATATGAGAATAAGGAAAAGCAGTGGTGCAAGGACTGTACCCTGAGGTACAGAGCTTTTCACTGCACTTGGACTAGATTTTATATGGTTGACAGTTACTCGCTGAGTCCTGTTTGACAGAAAACTGAGTATCCAGCGTCCTACTTTACCGGTTATTCCCATTGACTTCATTTTGTGTGCTATCACGCCATGGTCACATTTATCGAAGGCCTTTGCGAAGTCCGTGTATATCACATCAGCATTCTGTTTCTCTTCTAATGCCTCAGTGACTTTGTCGTAGTGCTCAAGTAGCTGTGAGAGGCACGATCTTCCCGCTCGAAATCCATGTTGGCCTGGGTTATGAAGGTCATTGGTCTCCATGAAAATGGTGACCTGACTCCTAATCACTCTCTCAAATACTTTTATGATGTGCGATGTTAGTGCAACTGGTCTATAATTTTTTGCCAATGCTTTGCTCCCTCCCTTGTGTAGAGGGGCTATGTCTGCTACTTTAAGTGCATCTGGTATCTCCCCCGTGTCCAAGCTCTTCCTCCACACTATACTGAGTGCCTGTGCTACCGGCACTTTGCATTTCTTTATAAATATTGAATTCCATGAGTCTGGACCTGGGGCCGAGTGCATGGGCATGTTTTCAATTTCTTTTTCAAAATTTAGTGCGCTCGTGTTTATATCAGTTATATTTACCGGGGTTTGAATATCCCGCATAAAGAAATTGTCTGGATCTTCCACCTTCATGTTGTTTATTGGAGTGCTAAACATGTCCTCATACTGCTTTTTTAGGATTTCACTAATTTCTTTGTCATCCTCCGTGTATGAACCTTCACTTGTACGAATAGGTCCAATACTGGCAGTGGTTTTTGCTTTTGATTTCGCATATGAGAAGAAATATTTTGGATTTTTCTTTATTTCCTGAATTGCTTTCTGTTCTAACTGCCTTTCTTCAGTTTCATATGAGTGTTTCAATTTCCGCTCGATTTCTTCAATCTCCCTATTTAAATTATTCCTTCTTTGACGGGAAATTCGTGTCTGCATAAGCAGTTCCGTTATTTTTTTCCTGCGTTTATAGTGTCGTCTGCGTTCTCTTTCTACGTTAGATCTCTTTCTGGCTTTCCTCAAAGGAACATGTTTCAGACAGACTTGATACGCTTCTGAAGTAAGTTTTTCTATTCCTTCTGTAGGACTTGTATTATTTAGAACAGTTCCCCATGGAATGTTTGTAAGTTCCCTGTTTATTATCTCCCAGTCTATCCTTTTATTATTAAAATTGAATTTACTGAATAGCCCCTCTCGCTTTATCAACGTTTTAGGTCTATTCTGAGTATTGATGGTCGTTTGCACTTCAATGAGTTTGTGATCTGAGTATGTGGTATCTGATATCGTAATGTCTCTGATAATGTCTTCATTGTTCGTAAAGACCAGATCTAGAATATTTTCATTTCTCGTTGGCTCCGATATCTGCTGATTGAGTGAAAATTTGTCACAGAATCTAAGTAGTTCTCTAATCTGTGGTTGGTTAGGTCCTGATAGATTTCCTGGTATAATATTATTGTTTGCTATTTTCCACCTGAGACTAGGCAAGTTGAAGTCACCTAGGAAAATAATATCAGGTATCGGGTTCTCCAAATTATCAAGGCTATTCTCTATTTTGCTTATCTGTTCTGTGAATTCCTCAGCCGTTGCATCTGGCGGTTTGTATATTAGTATAATCACTAAATTTATTTTCTCTATTTTTAATCCCAGTACCTCTACCACCTCATTTGTAACGTTTAGGAGCTCCGAGCATACAAGGTCTTCCCTAATATACAGACCCACTCCTCCATGTGACCTAATTTTCCTATCACACCTGTATAGGTTATATCCTGGAATCCAGATCTCACTGTCCAACAATTCCCCTGCATGGGTTTCTGTGATAGCTCCAAATACTGCATTTGACTCCGTGAGGAGGCCATTTATGAACTGTACTTTGTTGTTTGTTCTTGTTTTCAGTCCTTGTATGTTGGCAAAGATGAATGAGGTTACTCTATTAGTGATAGTTTGAATTGGAGACTTTTTCGGCAAGCCCATTATTCGTGGACATAATGAGTTTGTTCTGACCAGTACTGATTGTTGTAGGGCAGTTTTCTGTCGTAGTTGTAGTTCCCTTTCGGTGGGTAATTGTATCTGTAATTCTGGAATGCCAGTGGATCTGGCATCCAGTTCCATACACTCTCCATGCTGCTCCTTTTGAATTCTCTGCCGGTCTGGTATAAAAAATTTATAGAGTTTCCTCCAAATTCATTATCCTGCTTGCCACTCTTTATGTAGCGTTCTGTGCCTTTCACGTGAAAGTGTGGGCAGCTAAGGTCATAGCATTTTCTGTCCTCCAGTGAGGTTTGGCACATGTCAGGATGGAAAAACCTACATATTGATCCAAATCGACACTCACCTTTCCTAAGCATATTTAAACATTTTTTGGGATGTTGGTAACTGCATTCTAATCCCTTCTTATTACCAGCATATCTATGTCTGCATATGCCCTTTGCATAAAATTTGCATAAGTCTGTCCTTCTGTTCTGAATTGCTCTATCGAGAACCGTCGTGGTGTCTGTACCTATCGAGCTGTCAGGTACACTTTCTAGTTTACTGTCATCTACATCCTGGCCTACTGAGTCAGAGTTTGCAACTTCCTGAGTTTCAGCCTCAGTTTCATCCCTGACTATAGCCTCCGCCCCTGGTATATTAGAATTGTTGTTCCTTTCCCACTCCTTCTGGATGGCTGGTAGGCTTCCAATGAATGATGTTTTCCGTTCATGCGTCATGTTATCTAGAAGGTTTTTTAGGATATTCCAAGCTGGCAGGTCATTTTTACACACCCAGAGCAAGTGGCCATCTCTCAGTGCCGTAGTGTTACTCCTGTACAAGCTGAATGGAATCTAGTCTTACAGATATAACATTCAATTCCCGTTACCTTCGTCTTTAAGAAGTTGTTACAGTGGCCACAAATTTGTTTATTTACTCCCATATTGCCTTGTTTTGTTGTATATATCTATATCTATATATTTATATATATATATAAATATTAAAAGTAATGAAAATATTGAAAAGCAACTGTATCAAAGCCAAGTACACTTACACAAATTGATGTTCTAGTACTAGTACCTGAGTGAGGCTCCCGGACAGGCCCCTATTTAATGTGACAGAAAAATGAAGGAGTGTAGATGTTCGGCAGTCCTCCTAATGGCTGGTGTCAATGCCTATCACATTAAGAAAAAAAAGATCGACTGCTTGGCTGTTGTCTGTGGTAAAGTAAGGGACTACACACAAAACACATAGTATGAACAATGAAACTTTAATTAAACTGAAAGCAAATTAAAAACAGACAATTCCTTGGCTATGTACAGTGCAAGCAAACAAGTCAAAAAATATAACATAAAAATTAAGAACAGGGATGACGTTACTCTATAATATAAAGACAAAATGAAATAAGCAGGTGCTGAGAATAAAGCGCTAGCTGAGAAACATCCACCTGATAGACAGAGCGTATATCAGTTAGTTGTTCACAGCTTGAGAGCACAAGATATTCTAACTTCAATGGCTGGTACAAGCCCAGACATCGACTTGGTAAAGGGCGCTGAGGTGCAGTCGGCAGGTCACCAATCAGAAGCAGGCAGGCTAGGAATGGTAGTTTGCTGGTTGATGACGGTGGCGAGCCGGCATGGAGGGAGTGTGGAGTAGGGGGGAGTTTAGGGTACGTTTCCCTCCTGGTCAAAATTTTTTGTGCTACTGGTAGATGTATCTTGAAGGTAGCATCTTATTGTTGTATGTATATAAGTAACTTTATGTAGGGAAGAGGAGGCTCAATCTCTCTTGAAAGAGATTATCGTCACAGTTCAAAAAGTAAAAAATCACCACAAAAACGGAATTTCTTATTGGCGTGATCGTCACTAAGCGGGCAGCTCTAGTAAATTGAGGCAGGTCGGCCAGTGTGACCGGGAACCATGCGCTCAATCGACCCAAACGTGTACCAACAAATATCGTTAGTCGACGACACTATCGTAAGTTGAGTCGCATTTTTATATCAAATTTACATCGTAACACGAAATTATCGTATGTCCGGTCAATCGTAAGTCGAGGTGCCGATGTACATTCAAAATTAGTTACAAACATAATGTTGTCATTCTAGATAGAGCTAGTTTATACTATGCCTAAAGCTACTAATATGGATTTTGGTACAGTCTACAGGCTGAATTAGAGGAGTGGTGTTAGGAGGAAGGAACTTTATTGTCAGAACATTTTGGGCAAGATGTGGGAAAAACTTAAAACTTATTGAGATCAAAAGCATGAATTCAACTGAAATAGATTGGGGGGTGCAGAATGATGACAATTACATATTGGATGGAACAGCAGAAATTGTAACAGAACATCAGGAGTAATTTAGCTAATAAACAGATAGACTATAATTTTCTTGAAGTTTATACATGGCAGATATCAGCAATTATATGAGTTGGTGAATAACCAATATTGTTTGAAAATAGCAAGACAGGTTGACATTTTGGAGGTAAGGTAGTTTACGTCGACTTGATTCATTTGATTTTTTATTACCAGTCCCTTTGGTGTAGTGGTTAAGACGGTCGCCTGGCGTTTCGTGATCTCTTTGTCCTGGGTTTGTATCCTGGCCAGGGAGGATTTGCTGGGCGCACATCCTTAACCCTTAGACCGCGCAATACATACGTATATGATTTGACAAAATAATTTAACGTAAGTTTTTAAAACTTGCACAAGCATTTTCCAATTTTTTTGGCATAATCAACTAGGCAAATGCTCTAACTTTGTCTAAATGATCACTTGAAAAATAAGAGAATCAAAATTAATTTTAAAATTGAATATTGAAAACTTCAGATTTTCAATTCAGAATATAAAATATGAACTATCACCAATTGTTCATTTAATGTTATTCCTCTCTCAGAATAGCATATGATCTTTATTTTCATCAAATTAGAATACAGTGGTTACTCGGTTTAAGAGTTTAATCCGTTCCTGGAGACCGCTTGTATTCCGAAAACTCATAATCCGAAGCTAATTTCCCCATAAGAAATAATGGGAAATGAATTAATCCGTTCCTGACTACCCCAAAAATCTCACTTCAAACAAAATTTTATACCTAATTCATCTAAATAAACCTACAAAACTATGTTCAAGTTGTTACTTACCCTTGCTGATGAATGCTGTAGGTGTATGGAAGATGGTTCCTGATAGAGCAATTCAGAACAGAAGGACAGACTTATGCAAATTTTATGCAAAGGGCATATGCAGACATAGATATGCTGGTAATAAGAAAGGATTAGAATGTAGTTACCAACATCCCAAAAAATGTTTAAATATGCTTAGGAAAGGTGAGTGTCGATTTGGATCAATATGTAGGTTTTTCCATCCTGACATGTGCCAAACCTCACTGAAGGACAGAAAATGCTATGACCTCAGCTGCCCACACTTTCACGTGAAAGGCACGGAACGCTACATAAAGAGTGGCAAGCAGGATAATGAATTTGGAGGAAACCCTATAAATTTTTTATACCAGATGGGCAGAGAATTCAAAAGGAGCAGCATGGAGAGTGTATGGAACTGGATGCCAGATCCACTTGCATTCCAGAATTACAGATACAATTACCCACCGAAAGGGAACTACAACTACGACAGACAACTGCCCTACAACAATCAGTACTGGTCAGAACAAACTCATTATGTCCACGAATAATGGGCTTGCCGAAAAAGTCTCCCATTCAAACTATCACTAATAGAGTAACCTCATTCATCTTTGCCAACATACAAGGACTGAAAACAAGAACAAACAACAAAGTACAGTTCATAAATGGCCTCTTCACGGAGTCAAATGCAGTATTTGGAGCTTTCACAGAAACCCATGCAGGGGAATTGTTGGACAGAGAGATCTGGATTCCAGGATATAACCTATACAGGTGTGATAGGAAAATTCAGCCCGTCCTCCAAAAATGGGGTGGTAAATGTAAGGAGACAAATAAGTGCAATTATGTACTATTCATAGCAGTTATAAATTGTACTGTACTTATTTTCACTTAGTATTAAATCGTACTCTCAAATATATTGTGAATATTTGAGTTTACCTGAAAAACTGAATAGAAAACCACACCCTCACCTAACCGTCTTAGTTTTTGAAGATAATAATTTTATAGCTTCTTAATTACAATTAGTACTTAACCTATAGCTATATTGATATTACAGTTTTATAAAACTAATAAAACAAAACTAAAATATATCAATAAATTGTAAAGTAACTAAGGATATTTTAAAATTTTGTATAAAATCTATATTGTTTAATAAACCTGAAAAAGAAATTCCTGATATTTAAAACTTGTGTATTGCTAATTGAAATTGAAAACTGCATCCTAAAATTCTGAGTGTGTTAACAGAAAACGAGGAGAATTAAATCGGGGGAGGGAGTTGGGTAAATAAGTACAATTATGCACTGGTTATGACAGTACGAAAGTGTACTTATTACACTTAGTATTAAATCGTACTGTCAATTCGGAGGATGGGTTGGAAAATTAGGTCACATGGAGGAGTGGGTCTGTATATTAGGGAAGATCTTGTATGCTCGGAGTTCCTAAATGTTACAAATGAGGTGGTAGAGGTACTGGGATTGAAAATAGAGAAAATAAATTTAGTGATTATTCTAATATACAAACCACCAGATGCAACGGCTGAGGAATTCACAGAACAGATAAGCTAAATAGAGAATAGTCTTGATAATTTGGAGAACCCGATACCTGATATTATCTTCCTAGGTGACTTCAACTTGCCTAGTCTCAGGTGGAGAACAGCAAACAATAATATTATACCAGGAAATCTATCAGGACCTAACCAACCACAGATTAGAGAACTACTTAGATTCTGTGACAAATTTTCACTCAATCAGCAGATATCGGAGCCAACGAGAAATGAAAATATTCTAGATCTGGTCTTTACGAACAATGAAGACATTATCAGAGACATTACGATATCAGATATCACATACTCAGATCACAAGCTCATTGAAGTGCAAACGACCATCAATACTCAGAATAGACCTAAAACGTTGATAAAGCGAGAGGGGCTATTCAGTAAATTCAATTTTAATAATAAAAGGATAGACTGGGAGATGATAAACAGGGAACTTACAAACATTCCATGGGGAACTGTTCTAAGTAATACAAGTCCTACAGAAGGAATAGAAAAAACTGACTTCAGAAGCGTATCAAGTCTGTCTGAAACATGATCCTTTGAGGAAAGCCAGAAAGAGATCTAACGTAGAAAGAGAACGCAGACGACACTATAAACGCAGGAAAAAAATAACGGAACTGCTTATGCAGACACGAATTTCCCGTCAAAGAAGGAATAATTTAAATAGGGAGATTGAAGAAATCGAGCGGAAATTGAAACACTCATATGAAACTGAAGAAAGGCAGTTAGAACAGAAAGCAATTCAGGAAATAAAGAAAATCCAAAATATTTCTTCTCATATGGGAAATCAAAAGCAAAAACCACTGCCAGTATTGGACCTATTCGTACAAGTGAAGGTTCATACATGGAGGATGACAAAGAAATTAGTGAAATCCTAAAAAAGCAGTATGAGGACATGTTTAGCACTCCAATAAACAACATGAAGGTGGAAGATCCAGACAATTTCTTTATGCGGGATATTCAAACCCCTGTAAATATAACTGATATAAACATGAGCGCACTAAATTTTGAAAGAGAAATTGAAAACATGCCCATGCACTCGGCCCCAGGTCCAGACTCATGGAATTCAATATTTATAACGAAATGCAAAGTGCCGGTAGCACAGGCACTCAGTATAGTGTGGAGGAAGAGCTTGGACACGGGGGAGATACCAGATGCACTTAAAGTAGCAGACATAACCCCTCTACACAAGGGAGGGAGCAAAGCATTGGCAAAGAATTATAGACCAGTTGCACTAACATCGCACATCATAAAAGTATTTGAGAAAGTGATTAGGAGTCAGGTCACCAATTTAATGGAGACCAATGACCTTCACAACCCAGGCCAACATGGATTTCGAGCGGGAAGATCGTACCTCTCACAGCTACTTGAGCACTACGACAAAGTCACTGAGGCATTAGAAGAAAATCAGAATGCTGATGTGATATACACGGACTTCGCAAAGGCTTTCGATAAATGTGACCATGGCGTGATAGCACACAAAATGAAGTCAATGGGAATAACCAGTAAAGTAGGACATAGGATACTCAGTTTTCTGTCAAACAGGACTCAGCGAGTAACGGTCAACCATATAAAATCTAGTCCAAGTGCAGTTAAAAGCTCTGTACCTCAGGGTACAGTCCTTGCACCGCTGCTTTTCCTTATTCCCATATCAGATATAGACAAAAATACAAGTCACAGCTTCGTATCATCCTTTGCAGATGACACAAAAATCAGTATGAAAATTACCTCGGCTGAAGACATTGAAAAACTTCAAGCTGATATTAATAAAGTTTTCGACTGGGCATCAGAAAATAACATGATGTTTAACAGTGATAAATTCCAGGTACTCAGGTACGGTAAAAATGAGGACCTTAAACATAATACAGAGTACAAAACACAATCAAATGTACCCATAGTAGGAAAACAGCATGTAAAGGATTTGGGAATAATAATGACTGACGACCTAACGTTTAAGGAGCATAACCAAGCAAATATTGCGACAGCCAGAAAAATGATAGGATGGATTACGAGAACTTTCAAATCCAGGGATCCCATCACAGTGGTTGTACTCTTCAAGGCACTTGTGTTGTCCCGTCTTGAGTACTGCTCAGTACTCACTTCCCCCTTCAGAGCAGGAGAGATTGCTGAAATAGAGAGAATACAGAGAACATATATGGCACGCATAGACGCAATAAAGCACCTAAATTATTGGGATCGTCTCAAAGCCCTCCAAATGTACTCACTAGAAAGAAGACGAGAGAGATATCAAATAATATACACCTGGAAGATACTGGAGGGCCAAGTACCAAATCTACACAGAAAAATAACAACGTACTGGAGTGAACGATATGGAAGAAAATGTAGAATAGTGAAGAGCAGAGGTGCCATAGGCACAATCAGAGAACACTGTATAAACATCAGAGGTCCGCGGTTGTTCAACGTCCTCCCAGCAAGCATAATAAATATTGCCGGAACAACCGTGGACATTTTCAAGAGGAAACTAGATTTATTCCTCCAAGGAGTGCCAGACCAACCGGGCTGTGGTGGGTATGTGGGCCTGCGGGCCGCTCCAAGCAACAGCCTAGTGGACCAAACTCTCACAAGTCAAGCCTGGCCTCGGGCCGGGCTTGGGGAGTAGAAGAACTCCCAGAACCCCATCAACCAGGTATCAACCAGGTATGGTGAGGAGGTGGGAGGAGGAGGGAAGGTGTTACTGTTTGGAAGGGAAGTCCCCTTCCATTATAACATCAGGCAGTGAGGACCTTTCTGGTGTGCACTCCCTGGCACGTTTTGCCTGCATACCACTAGGTCCTGGTTGTGGCTCACTGCTCGATTTTCTCAAATCTGTCCATGGAAGCTTGTTTTTCCCTTCTTCGCAAGCTGTCTCTGTAGTAAGGCATCACATTGTCATTGAAAAGATTAAGGCCTATTACAGCTTTCTCTGGGTGAGTCTTTTCAATAAAAGTTTGCATCTCTTCCCACATCTGACACACCACCTTAATTTCTGCAGAAAGGACATTCGCTACTGCCTCATCCTCCTCCACTGGAGAAACATCCTCGGCTGAGTCTTCTTGCTGTTCCGTTTGAAGGGCTTGGAGTTCTTCGGTGGTCAGTTCTTCATTGTGTTCTTCCACTAACTCCTCCACATCATCATCGTTCAATTCCAAGCCCATTTGCTGGCCCAGAGTAACAATTTCCTGAACAATAGGCGCATCATTTACAGGCTCAAACCCCTCAAAGTCTAGTTCTGTCACACATTCAGGCCACAATTTTCTCCAGCCAGAGATCAGGGTTCTTTGAGTCACTTCTTGCCAGGCTTTGTCAACGAGTTTTAAAGAACTACAAATGTTAAAATGGTCTTTCCAGAACTCTTTGAGAGTGAGGTTTGTGGCTTCAGTCACTTCAAAACATATCCGGAAAAGTGCCCTTTTATACAGTTTCTTAAAATTCGCTATGATTTTCTGGTCCACAGGCTGAATTAGAGTGGTGGTGTTAGGAGGAAGGAACTTTATTGTGAGAAATTTACTGTATCTGTGCATCAATTCATCTTCCAATCCTGGAGGATGAGCAGGAGCATTGTCGAGGAGAAGCAGGGCCTTGAGTGGCAAACCTTTGTCCTGCAGATATTTTCCTATGGTAGGGCACACCACTTCATTCACCCACTCCGAAAAAAAATCTTAGTCACTCTGTGCCCTTTTGTTAGCCTTCCACATCTCACACATTTGGTGTTTCTGCACTTTATACTGTTTGAAACCCTTGGATTTTCAGAATGATACACTAGCAAGGGTTTAATTTTCAAATCGCCACTTGCATTTGAACACAGCACAAGCGTAACCCTATCTTTTATAGGCTTGTGTCTGTGCAAGGATTTTTCCTCCTTGGTAATGTATGTCCTCTTAGGCAATCTTTTCCAGAACAGTCCTGTTTCATCACAATTAAAATCTTGTTGCAGTAGGTATCCCTCAGCCTCTGCACACTCTTTAACCCTTTAACTGCGCAACGCGCCTGCAGGCCCAGGCTTCAGGTGCGCAACGTGCCTCCGGGTATTTGTATTTTTCACGTTCCATTCAAAACTCCCGCGGCTACATGGGGTTCATATCAGCTTCCACAGGGCTCTTGTAAACAGACGCCATCTTTAAAAAAAATCGTGGTCCACATTCTCAGGTGTGGGAGTCTCAGTAGTGAGTGAGCAACCAAGGCTGGTGCTCGTAGCATGAGCGCACAGCACTGCTGTTCAGCGTGTGACCACAGCATCGCCTAATAATGTCATAATATATACAGGCATACCTCAGAATACGAGTTTAATCCGTTCCTGGAGACGCCTCGCCTTCCGAAAACTCGCATTCCGAAGTTAATTTCCCCATAAGAAATAAAGGGAAATGAATTAATCCGTTCCTGACTACCCCAAAAACCCCACATCAAACTAAATTTTTATACCTAATTTACCTAATTCATCTAAATAAACCTACAAAACTGTGTTCCAGTTATTACTTACCTTGCTGTCGAGTGCTGTAGGCGTATGGAAGATGGTGAGGAGGGGGGAGGAGGAGAGGAGTTACTGTTTGGAAGGGGAGTCCCCTTCCATAATCACATCACATAACCCCATGCCTTGTAACACTATGGATACCACTTCTCTTTCTAAATTTTTCAAACCAGCCCCTGCTTGCCTTAAACTCTTTCTTATCTGCATCACTCGTTGCAGGGGTATTCTTTAGAAGGTCTTCGTGCAACACCCTGGCTTTCTCACAAATAATGGCCTCCGAAACACTATCACCCCTCAACTCCTTGTCGTGTATCCAAATTAATAACAACTTTTCCACTTCTTCAAGTATTTGTGGTCTTTGTGCCGTTAATGTTCTTACTCCTTTTGCCACTTTAGCACCCATAATCTTATTTTTCTTCTTAAGTATAGTGCATATTGTTGATGTGGCTTTGTTGTACTGCCTACAAAGTTCAACAACACGTGTACCGTTCTCATGCTTCCGAATGATCTCTTGTTTCTCCTCTATTGTCATCCTCACATGAGCTTTCTGGCCTTTATCCTTACCACTGGCTTTCTTGGGACCCATGGTGAGATATATAATAACAAATTGTATAGACAAATCACCAAAAATCCAACAAAACACTGAAAATCTGCGAGAAGAATTGATGTGGGGGTAGTCACTGAGCGCGAGACAATGGTAAACTGAGGGGCGGCGGGGCGGAGGGGCAACGATCGCCGAACCAGCACGCGCTAGGTCGGCCTGTACGCGTATCAACAAACTCGCGTCCCGAAGTAACCCTCGCCTTCTGAGACAAATTTTTGGAGTAAATACTGCTCGCCTTCCGAAAACCTCGCATATAGGGACAATCGCATTCCGAGGTACCACTGTATATAACTTGTATTATTTAGCCATTATAGTATTATAGAACAGCCTGAGTGTGATAATGACTGGGTACAATGTTCAAATATCAGTGATTCAATGCTGTTCACGATGTTCACAGCACTAACCACAGCATTATTTCGTCCATCTAGGAATCTTCAAACGACTTTTTAGGTTCCTTTTCAAAATAAACTTGTGGTCAATTATTCATTTACAGGAATTTGTGATCAGGATTGTGATTATAATTAGCGTTGAGCGTAGTATTGTGGAAGGAAGAATTGTGGTGAGGGAGGGAGGGAGAGAATTCAGGTACCCTCTCTGTGTGGCAGCCACTCTTGTTTTGCTCGCCATACTAACTTCGTGGTTCGCTATGGGGAACACACATGTACATGGGTATATACAGTGTGTGTATGTATATACTGTAACCCCGTGATTATCCGGGATTCGAACATCCGGAAAACGCCCTTATACGGCCAAAATTGTGACCGGATAAAGTTTTCTCAATATCCGGCCAAAATGGCCACAGGAACTGGATAAAAGCTGGTTTGGCCGGATAAAAATTCGTACTGTATTAATCCCGTCTGCCTGTGGCTCTATAGATGCATGGTGAAGGAGGTGGTGGGGTGGGTGGGTGGTGTCGGGAGGGTGGGAGGGGAGCGTCGGGAGGGACCACCTGGTTACAGGAATTACCATAAATTTTAGAACAATTAATCATTGCCAAAAACAAATGAAATAAGTACTAGTAATTATGTAATAACAAATAAATAAGTTTCCTAAAAGCAATGTGCACAGACTGAAGTTTCCATAACCCTTCAATTGCGCATCGCATCATATGATGCTTTGACCGATTTGCAGTAAATTGCGCATCGGATCATGTGATGCTTTGGAGTACTACGCAAGATTTAAATGGCCTGCGGATACACAGGATTCACCACACCTTCATCAGGGCTCTTGTAAACAGACGCCATTTTAAAAAAAAATCGTGGGCCAAACTCCCGGGTGTTAGGGGCCTCAGTATTGAGTCAGCTACCAAGCCTGATGCACGCAGCATGAGCTCAAAGCACTGCTGTTCAGCTTGTGACTACAGCATCGCCTAAAAATGCCATAATATACTTGTTCATGCTATTATGTAGCGATGATATTATTACAGAAGACCCCTGACTGTGATAAAACTGACCAGGGTTCTGATAATAACAGGATTGTGGTGATATTTGGTGCTGTGGGAGGGAGGATGGTGGCGTTGTCTTTTGAGTGTGTGTGGCCACCTTTTATTGACTGCACTCAACATACCAGCTTAGTGGTTCGCTATGGTGAACACAAATGTAGATACTTATATATAACGTGTGTATAGTGTGAGATAACAGCGAGAGTAGGAGGTTGGGAGCCGCCATTTTGGTGAGGGTGGAGCGTCGTCTGCAGGACTTATCATGTTGTTTACTGATGACCACGATGGTCTTTGGGCACCATACCAGTTTACTTGTACAAGTATGGTGAATAAAACAGGTAGATATTTATATATAATGTGTGTATATAGCGTAATAACACCACAAACAGTATTGTTGTAGGAGAAATATTAGTGCGTCTGGCCGTGAGGGCGGCCGCCACTAGCTGACTGTGTGAGTAGCTACATCTCTGTGCCTTTACTCACCATACAAGCGTAGATGTACCAACACTCTCCCTCCCTCACTGCTTCTATCCCTCCCTGCCTCTCCCCCTCAATCACTACCTCCCATCCCTCCCTCAATACCTTCAAGGTTGGTGGCCCGTTCCCATGTGAGGGCCCGCCGATACCGAAACAAACCCAATATCGACCGCCAGACGGTATATGAGGTTCCAGATACCGGATCTCCCAAACCGGTCAATGGAACCGGCAGATTGGTAAATAAGAGACTGTTAAATAGTCGATACTGTATCTACATGTGTGTTTTACCATAACAAACCACTAAGTTGGTATGCTGAGTCAAAAAGCAGCAAGGAGTGGCCGGCACACCAGCCAGCCACTGGCTGCCACTCACTCCTTTACCAAAATTCTCCTCCCACTATACTGTTTTTGCTTTTATTCACTATATACAGACATTATATATAAGTATCTGCATGTTTTGTTCACCATAGCAAACCACTATGGTGAGGGGTACTATAGTAAGTGCAGACAGCAACAGGTGGCCACACAGATTCGGCAGTCGATGCTTCAGCCCTCCCACCCGCAACATTACTCATCTCACAGCACAGCACAAATTATCACACCAATCCTGCTATTGTCAGAATCCTAGTAATTTTTATCACAGTCAGGGGTCTTCTGTAATACTATCATTGCTAAATAATACCAGTTACATATATTTTTGACATTTTTAGGTGAAGCTGTGGTCACAAGCTGAACAGCAGTGTTGTGAGCTCATGCTGCTTGTGCCAGCCCTGGTGGCTCACTCAGTACTGAGGCCCCCACACCCGGGAATGTTGCCGACAATTTTTTTTTAAATGGCGTCTGTTTACAAGAGCCCTGCAGAAGGTGATGTGAACCCCTTGTATCTGTGGGCCATTTAAATAGTACTCCATATTTTTTATGGAGTTATATTATTTTTATTTAAACTTCAGTTTAAATAGCGGGTAGTACTCCAAAACGTTATATTGCGCAGCCGTGCGTCAATTACTCAACATGTCATATAAAGTGTTGTGCAATTTAAGGGTTAACCACCGCACTGTGCAGAGTGCCTTGAGGCATTAGATTGGGGGTACGCAGAGCACCAGATTGGGGGTTAGATCGGGGGTGCGCAGAGTGGCGCTCTCAGGTATAGGGAGCGATTCAAAACTTCTGCAGGTATACGAGGCTCACATCCTGTGTCTCAGGACTCCTTTAAACAGACCCCATTTTTAAAGAAAATCGTTCTTAAGTGTGAGACCCTCAGTACTGAGTTAGCAACCAAGGTTGGCACACAGTTTGCCACCAGACTAGTACCCGAGCTGAGAGGTATGAGCTACGAGGAGAGGTACGGAATTAAACCTCACTTCGCTGGAAGACACAAGAGTTAGGGAGGACATGATCACCACATTCAAGATTCTCAAGGGAATTGATAGGGTAGATAAAGACAGGCTATTTAACACAAGAGGCACACACACACTAGGGGACACAGGTGGAAACTGAGTGCCCAAATAAGCCACAGAGATATTAGAAAGAACATTTTTAGTGTCAGAGTGGTTGACAAATGGAATGCATTAGGAAGTGAGGTGGTGGAAGCTGACTCCATACACAGTTTCAAGTGTAGATATGATAGAGCCCAATAGGCTCAGGAACCTGTACACCTGTTGATTGACGGTTGAGAGGCGGGACCATAGAGCCAGAGCTCGACCCCCGCAAGCACAATTAGGTGAGTACAATTAGGTGAGTACAGCATGAGCTAACAGCATCGCTGTTCAGCTTGTGACCACAGCATCGCCTAAAATTGTAAAAATATATATGTAACTGGTATTATTTAGCCATGATAGTATTAGAGAGGAGCCTGACTGTGATAAAGACTGTACAATTTCCAGATATCAGTGAACACAATGCTGTTGTGGGATAGGTTGGACATGTATATGAGTGGGAGGTTATAAATAGGAGCTGCCTCATATGGGCCAATAGGCCTTCTGCAGTTACCGTTATTCTTATGTTCTCATGTTCTGTTCAAGATGTTCACAGCACTATGCAGGTAGCCACAGCACCCTACCATTGTTTGGTCCATCTTAGAATGTTGAAATGAATTCTCATGTTCCTTTACAGAATAAACTTGTGGAAAATGATTAATTTACAGGATTTAGTGACCAGGATTCTGATAATAGCAGGATTGTGGTGATAATTAGCCCTGTTCGCAGTATGGTGGGAGGAGTAATCTTGGTGAGGGAGGGAGGGAGGGAGGTAGCGTCGTCTACTGATTCTGTGTGGCAGCCTGTTATTGTCTGGACTCAGCATACCAGCTTAGTGGTTCGCTATGTTGAAAACAAATGTAGATTCTTATACTGTATATGATGTGTGTGTATATAGTGTAATAACAGCAAAATGAGTATGTTGGGAGAAGGAATGTTGCCGAGAGAGGTGTTGGTGAAAGAGGGAGTGAGGTGGCGTCTGCTAGTGACCCTGAGAGCTTTATCGCTCAGCGCCCATTATTTGCTCAACTTCTCAGCTCCATCATGGCTATAGTATGTCACATACAATATTTAATTTTATTTTGCTGTGATCAGAGGCTACAATTTAACAAGAGAAAATAATTTTTTGCGCAGAATTTATTTTCGGCTCACCACAGAATTGTCCTTTATTATGGCCGTACAGCATGGTGGTTAAGTCTAGCCAGCCTGCTATCTGTCTGCACGCCCATGACGTTAGGAAGTTTGCTGCTTTGGCTGCCGTGTTTGCCATTTCTTGGGTCAATATTCAGGCGCAGTGCTTTTGGAGGTCGAAAAGTTCTCAGTGATCCCTGGAGGCTCCCAGTCACCCTCCCTCCCTCCCTCCTGCTGATGTTTTTTTTTTCTCATTGTTTGGATGCTTAGCTTCCGAACTGGATTGCTAGGTAACCAGCACAAGGGGTCCGGGGCTCCCCCATCACCCTCTCGGGGAGGGGATGGCTGTGCTTACGAGTGGTGCGACGGCAAAGTGTGATGTTTGCTTGTTTCCCTTGTTAACTTGGGACTGGTGGGTGTTTTGCCTCTCCGGTTTTTGGTTGCAGTTTTCTTACCATGTGGGGTCTGTTTTGTTATGCCTACTTTTCTGGGTGCCTAACCCCATTGGATGGCAGATAAGGAAAACCCCCAACCATGGGGTGTTTTCCAGGGCCATTCCTCCCTGTACCTCTCTGAGGGGGCCAGGTTCTGGTTCATGGTCCCCGGTAGGCTGAACTCCATTGACTAATGCCCTGATTGAGCTCAAGTCATTTCCAGTGCTGTGCCTTGTGGTGTGGTCCTGTTCTGTGGTGGTGTGTGAACCAGGAGTAATTTCACAAGTACTCGGGGCTGCATATGCCTAGGGTTCCTTTCCCTAGGTGCCCAGTAGGTATTGCCCTTGTGGCTTGGGGTTATCTTCCACAAGTCGCTTGGGGTCTGCCTCTGTAGAATCTTTTGCTTCTCGGTAATTGCTTAATTGCCTTGGTGTCAGCTGGGGTGTTTCTTGCACCACTTGTTTTGTCACTGGTAGGGGCGCAAGGTACTGTGCAGCTAGTTTTCACCGGGTCGTTGTCCCTCATGCAGGGGTTTTCTTTTATTTTTGTTTCCTGCCTGGTGGGGGTCTGCCCCTTGGTGTTGGTACCCCTTCTATATAAATTGGTGGTCCTACTAGGTCCCTGTGAGTGTACACCTCCCAAGGGTTCAACTGTTAGTAGTTCGCTGGATAGTTTGGGGTGCCAGTTATCAGTATCTTGCCTGGGCTTCCCTTAGCAGAGCATGTAAGGGCCCTGGAAACCCCCTTTAGGGCTCCGTGGTCCGATGGATGCATTCTCTGGGTCCCATCTCACTTCATGTGAGTTTGAGGGTTGCTCTGTCCCCTTGTCTCAGGATGACAATCACCAATTTGTGCCTCCCTCATGCTGCCTGTTGGGTCCGTGACACCTTTGACCCGGAGTCCTGCGAGTGGTGTTCCTTGCTTGTACTCCAGTTCATCCAATCCACTGATCTTAATACTCGGGTGCAGGCAGCTTCGGCGTTGCATGCATGTTTTAGGTTGCTGCAGTGCGCTGGGTTGGTTACTAACCCGGATGCCACGAGCCTGCCCAGTTTTGCATATAGGGATTCGAACTTGGGGTTGTTATCGCCTCAACTTTGTTTCGTCCATGCCTCCCTTGTCCTTCCCCTGCTGTTCTTCGACCCTCTGCACCCAGTTCTGAAGTGTTTAAGGGTTTCAGAGTCAGGGCAGGGTTTAGTTGGTGGTGAGATTCGGGCAGTTTCAGGGGATGCTCCTTCTGGTGTGATGACGGAGGCATTCGAGCCTTTTTCTCCAGCCGGTGCCTCTGGGTGTGACCAGTGGGCCCTGTTTGTTCCAACTTTTCCGGTGGACTCTGCCTTATCTCTTGAGGCACAGGGTTTGCAGGACGACTCGGCCTCGGGTCCTAATGTGGAGGTTCCCGAGGCAAGGGAGGGGGTTGACTTGGGGGGGGCTTGGGCTCCATTTGACCCCGCTTGGGTGTTGGTACCCTATGAGCGAAGCTTGTTGTTGCAGGGGGGTGGGGTTTTCTTATCCTCTCCCTCCCTATACGATTTTGATATAGCATCAACCCCTCCCTGGGATCCTTCTGGTACTTCTGTTCCTCGCTTCCGGAGGTTTTCGGCTTCCCGCATCGTGCCCCATTAGGTGCGGGAGGCCATTGTGGCTCGAGGCCATCTCTTGCACGACCTGGATTGTGCCTCGATAATGGATCCTGCCTCATTTGTGATCGGTTTTTCCTTTCTTTACTAGGTGCGTTACGAGGTTCCGGAGTCGTCCTCTTTGGCAATATAGCCTGTATTTTCAATGGCGGTATGGCATATGTTCTGTCGGTCCCACATGCTTCAGTGGCGAGAGGCCCTGACAGTTGTTCAGATTTACCCGGGGGGCGAGATTGAACGCTTCACTGCTTGTTTGTAGCAGTGTCACGGACATCCCTGTCCTTCTTTGGGATGTCAGCCTGTGTAGCTTCGCGTGCAGGTTCCCTTCCTTTCGGCTACCCTGGTTGCTGAGGACTTACTCATCTGTGACCATTAGGCTTCGGTCTTGCGTTTCTTTTCCCTTCTCAAGCTGTCTTCGGACTGGCTTAAGGAGGACATAGAGGGGTTGGTTGCTCATCCTAGTTCTGGTACGTTGGTCGCAGTGGTGCGGGCATCGGCTGCCTTGTTGAAGCTGTTTGTGCCGATCCTGAGGGAGGCAGTGTCTCTGTTTTTTGCTTCTCGTTTTGGGTGCCATCAGGCGGTGCTCGCTCAATCCTTGGAATCCGCTTGAGCTCTGGCTCTTAGGTTTTCTATGCCCATTTTGTCCTTTCTGTTTGCAGAGTATGCGATGGTGCAGTTTCTGCAAACGGAGGTTTCTAGTTGTCGTCCCATCTTGGACTTTTTGGTTCTTAGGGGGGCCCGTGGGGTTTCTTCCCAAAAGGGTTATGCCCCAGGGTTCGAGGTTCCTCTTGTCGTGGTATGCCAGTGGTGCCATTTTCAGAGTCGGAACAGCCTTCCGGGCCGACGACGTCTGGTTGGAGCGGTAATTGCTCTGCTCATCTATCGGCTTTTCATAAGGGGGCTTCGGCCCTTTCGTTGGTCATCCTATTGACGAGGCAATTGGGGGGGAGAGGTTCGTACAGTTTGCTCACGCCTGGTCCCACGATTTGTCGGCTTTTCGGGTCTCTTCATGCGGCTTGCAGTGGCATTGGGTGGCCCCTCCTTCTTCGGGGGGCTTGGAGCTGGCAGGGCAGGCTCTCTCTCTCTCTGTTGGGTCATCTTGGAGTGGGTTTGCTTGGGTGTGGACAAAAGTCCTCATCCCTCAGGTCGGTTTCTCGCCTGTTTCCGGTTCTGAAACGAGACTGTGCGGACTTGCGGTACATTCTGGACTTGTTCCATCTGAACCCCTGGGTCTATTGCTCCTGTTTTCGGATGACTTCTTTGTCCCAGGTCCGGCTTCTCTTGGAAGCGAGCGCTTGCATGGTGCCCCTGGAGCGAGTGGCGACCTCCTCCCGTGAAAGTCCCTCTTGTTTTTATCTTTGGTTAAGTAGCTCCGGGAAGCCAAAGAGGCTCCCCCAGAAAACTAGCGTTGAATGTAATGAAACACCATTTTTTGGGTTAGACACGGAGTCTTCCCGGCAACCCTCCCTTCCTCCGGTCGGAGGTTTGTGATAGCTGGTGTGGGAGGTTTGGAGCTCCCCCTTCCCCCTTCTGCAGAAGTGGGGAGCTGCACTGACAGTGGCACGGAGATGGTTGTGACATCATGCTCGTTTGTTCGTTTTTAGTTTGGAGAGTTCTTCTCAACAGTTTGGCTTTCAGTAGCAATTTCTGGAGGGAGCCCCTACGGCTCCCCGGAGCTATCCATGGCTGATATGGATACCCTAAATATTTTGCATCAGTCGATGTGGGTGGAGTTCTAGACCTACCGGGGACCACGAGCCAGAACCTAGCCCCCTCACAGAGGCACGGGGAGCAATGGCCCATAGAATTGCACATGTGATTTGGAGCATTCTGTATCTGCCATCGACCGGGACAGGCACCCAGAAAGGTAAGCCCCACAAAACAAACCCCTATTCTGGTTAACAACAAAAATCGACAAACGAGTGGACAGAACTCCCCCAGGAAAACAAACTAACAAGCATGACGTCACACGAGCCGCGCCGCATGTCTACGCAACTCCCCCCTCCCCGGGAGGGGGAAGGGGGAGCCCCAGACCCCTGCGCCGGCGATCCCCGCCCCAGTTCCTCGGCTGATGGGATAATGCACGGTCGTGTGGCTCCAGCTCCGGTCTTGTCTCAGTGCTGTGACTTGTTTGCAGTGCTGCTCCTACGGTGGTCGTGTGAGCTGGGAGTAGTATTCTCAGGTACTCGGCCTGCATGTGCTTAGGGTCACCTTCCCTGAGTGCCCTGTAAGTACCACCCTTGGGGCTTGGGGTTGCCTTCCACAAATCACCTTGAGTCTACCTCTGTTGGCTTTTTGCTGCTTGGCGTTTAGCTGCCCCAAGTGTTTGGGGGTTTTTCCTCCCTTGTTTACCTTGGTAGGGGGGTCTCCCTTGTGTTCCCCCCCCCTTATATTAGGTTTGTTTGTGTGGTGGCACCCCCCCTGCTTCGCCCTCACGGGTGGACACGTCCCGTGGGTTCAGCTTTAGCAGTTTGCTTGGTAGTTTGGGGCGCCAGTTGGCAGTGCCCTGCCTGGGATAACCCTTAGCAGACCCAGTCTAGGAGCCCTGGGAAACCCCCCAGGGGCTCTCGGGTCCGATAGTGGAGACCCTTGCATCCCCTCTCGCTTTGTGCGAGTTGAGGGTTGCTGTCCCTTTGTCTTAGGGTGACTCTCCTTGTTTTTTGCCTCCGTCATGCTGCCTGTTGGGTCGGTGACACATTCGACCCTGAGTCCTGCGAGCTTTGTTGCTTGTTCGTGACTCCATTCACCCAGTCTGCTGATGAATTCCCATGGGTGCAGGCAGCTCGCGCATTGCGAGGTAGGTTGTTGCAACGCGCTCGGGTTTGTCGCTTCCTTGGACGCCACGATGCTGCCCCGCTTTGTGTAGGGACCCAGACTTGGGGGTTTTGGTTGCTTCGGCCTTGGTTGCTTCGGCCTTGGTTCCTTCCACTTCCCCTTGTTTTTCTCCCTCCTGCTTCCGGCCCCTACGCATCTGCAGGCTTCGGGGTCGAGGCGGGGTTAGAGGTTCTGAGACTTGGGCAGTTTCGGGGGTTGCCCCGTCCGGGGTAGCTGCGGAGGCATTTGAGTCTGTTCCTCCGGCCGATGCTCCGGGGTCTAACCAGTGGGCCCCTTCTCTTCCAGCTCTCTCGGCTGCCCCGGCTTTTTCTTGTGGGGCCGGGGCTTTGGAGGGCGACTTGGCCCTGGGGCCTGTTGTAGAGGCTCCTGGGGTTGGGGAGAGGGGGCCTTGGGCTCCATTGCGCCCCGCCTGGATTTCCGTTCTTCTGAGCGGGGCTTACTGTTGCGAGGAGTGGGGTTTCTTTCCCCCATACTGCGTACGATTTGGGCTTGGGTTCTGCTCCTCCCTGGGTCGGTTCCGTGTCCCTGTGGTTTTTCGGTTCAGTCTTCCAGAGGTTTTCGGCTACCTGCATCTCTTCGCCTGTGGTGCAGTTGGCCTTTGCGGCTTACCTCCTGCGTGTCCCGGAATTTGCCTCCATACTGGTTCCTTGTAGCTGTTTGGGCTCCTTGTAGCTGTTTGCGCTCCTTTGTAGCGGTTTGGGCTCCTTGTAGCGGTTTGGGCTCCTTGCAGCGGTTTGGGCTCCTTGTAGCGGTTTGGGCTCCTTGCCGCCGGTTGGGCTCCTTGTCGCCTTGTTGGGCTACTTTTCTTTCGCGTCCTGCGCATGTGCCGTGGGAGTTTGTTTTGGCTCCAGGCGGTGTGCACACGTGGTGTTCTGCATCCATTTCTCTCAGGGGCTTCGCCTCTCGCTCTTTTCTTAATACAATCCGTGCCCCGTTGCTTTGGGGGTGTTCTGGAGTGCCGCTGTGGGGAAGTCACAAGGTTTTTTCCCTGCATTCTAGGGTGGGGAGCCTCCTTCGCTGCTCCCCTTCTCCTCTCCAGCATGGGCACCCTGGCCGCCTCCGGCGGCTACGGACTCATAGGCTTGCGTCATGGCCCACAGAGCCTATGTTCTGCAGGTGGGTTGGTGCGGTATGACGTCTCCTTCGTCCTGACGCTGTTTTTGTTTTTGGAAGTAGGAATGGGTGTACATACATACTTGAGAACGTGGACCGTACCACCTGAGGTGCCTACTGCAGGGCTATTAGCCCATACAGGGCAGCTCTTGTTCTCTCCACCTGATTCCTTCCTCGGTTCACGGGTGTCTGTGGGTGGCCTCTTGGCCCTTCTGAGACGGCTCCTGCCTGTACTCCTCCTGCCCCTCTCCTATGCTTGTCTAACCTTGCTGGAGTTCGGGGCCCCGCCTCCACCTTGTTCCACGGTGCAACAGTGGGGTTGCCTGTTCGGTGGTACGTTTTCCTGTGTCGAGGGCGTTTTGTGCTCGCCTCCTTGTGCTTGCAGGATTGGGATCTGGCTCTTTGGTTCTGCCTCTCCCCTGTCGTTCGCCTGTCGAGCGGATTCTGTGCTTCATGGGCGCTCTCGTTTCTGCTCTTGGGGCTGTGTATGGGGACAGCCCTAGTTGGGCTGCGTAATGTGTTCCTTCGATTGCCTGTTCCACTGCACACGTTTCTTCTACCGTCCCTGTGGCTCAGTTGGGTGCTCGGTTTCCGCCTGTGTCCCCTTGGGTGCCACTCATGTTCCGATTTATCTTTATCTTCTCTGTTGCTTCCTCAGGGAGTGTGGTGACGTTCTGCTGTGGTTTTGGTACTGCGGCTGCGTGTCGGGGTTGGTTGTGGCATTTTGTTCGGCCCTTCCATGCTCCTTCTGGGGCCCTCCTTCCTTGCCAGTCTTGCTGTGCCGGGCCTGGTTTTTCCATGTTCCTTGGATTCTCTGTCCTGTCCTCGTTGTCCTCGCCTCGTTGAGCTGGCTGGGGATGAGCTTGGGGTCTTCGTCTCGCCCCTCGCCTATCCTCCGATTTTGGTTCAAGTTCCAGAGCCTAGTGGCTCCCTTCCTTAGTGTTTTTCACGGCTGCCCCGGGGTTTTTCTTGACGCTGGGGCTTTGGGGGGACAGCTCGGCCCCAGGGCCTGCAGGGTGGGTTCCCGGGGCTGGGGGGGGGCTAACGTGAGGGGCCTCAGGCCCCGTTGGTCCCCGCCGGGGTATTTCTACCCCTCTGGGCGGGGCTTGCGGTTTTGTAGTGTGGGGTTTTTCTGTTCCCCCCTTTCCGCACGTGCTTTGTGGGCGTCGGCCCCTCCCTGGGCTTGGTTTCCTTGTCCATTGTGCCCTTTGCTTCTGTCCTGTCGGTGGGTGTTTTTCTACGGTCTTCGCCCCTTTTTTCCGGGACGGGCCTTCTCCGTCATGTCCCCCTCTTCTTGGGGTTTCTGCATGACTTTTGGTCTCGGGTGTGATGGGGTTTTTGTGCCTTCGTCCTTTGTGTTTGCTTCTTTTTGTTCTCGGAGGTTCGGGACGGTTTTGCTCCTTCCCGTTTTCTGGTACGTCTGTCGTCATTCGGTTGAGCTTCCCTCTGGTCTTTTCTAGGGCTTGTGGGTCCTATTCCAGGCAGTTTCTGGGTGTTTGGCCTTGTTATTCTGTTCATATCTCTTCTCTTAGCGCTGTCTCGGCACTACTCATTTTCATGGGGGCGATTTTGCTCCTCTTAATGAGTCTTTTTGCTCCTGCCCTTCTGCGGGATGTTGGTGCGGGGAGGCTCCTTATGCGGGATCCTTCCCTGTCGGCTGCACTTGTGGCGGTGGACTTGCATGCTTGGGGCATTTTCGTTTTGGTCCTGCATTTTCTTTTCCCTCCTGGGGCTGTCATAGGATTGGCTTGCGGAGGATGTAGAGGCGCTTGGGGCCGTTCCTGGGTCTGGCACCTTGGTTTCTGCTGCTAGCTTTTGGTATCGATGTTCCTTCTGTGCCGTTTCGCAGGCTGTCTCATGCATTGTTTCACCTCCGGCCTGCTCATGCACTGCCTGTACCGTTCTGGTCTTTGGAAAGGGTGCTCTCCTGTTTTTCTTCTCCTTGGTTGTTGTGGCTCCTTCGGTTCAGGTTTGCTTTGCCTCGGCTCTCTTTTTATGTTGGCATTGGCCTCTGGGGGTCGTGTGGCAGAGCTTCATGCTCTTCTCAGGCGTAGTGGTTTTTGGCTCCTGTGGTCGTGGTCATAGGTCTCTTCGTCTGCAGCCGTTCTCCCTTTTTCTAGCGAATGATGTGCCTGCTGCTTTCCGGAGGGGTCCTTGGGTTGTCTCAACTTCGTGTTGAGGTGTGGTTCACCGACCGCCTCCCGGGTATGTCCCCTTGTTTTCTTAGGTAGTCTTTGGTGAATAAGCTCCGGGAAGCCGTAGGAGCTCCCCCCAGAAAACCAGCGTTGAACGTAATGAAACGCCATTTTCTGGGTGAGTCCCGGAGGCTCCCCGGCACCCTCCCGCCCTCCGGTCGGCGTTTTTTTTTTGCGGTTTTGATATCCAGCCTCAGAACTGGGGCGGGGATCGCCGGCGCAGGGGTCTGGGGCTCCCCCTTCCCCCTCCCGGGGAGGGGGGAGTTGCGCAGACATGCGGCGGCGAGGCTCGTGTGACATCATGCTTGTTAGTTCATTTTCCTGGGGGAGTTCTGTCCACTTGTTTGTCGATTTTTGTTGTTAACCAGAATAAGGGTTTGTTTTATGGCGCTTACCTTTCTGGGTGCCTGTCCCGGTCGATGGCAGATATAGAATGCTCCAAATCACATGTGCAATTCTATGGGCCATTGCTCCCCATGCCTCTCTGAGGGGGACCAGGTTCTGGCTCATGGTCCCCGGTAGGCCTAGAACGCCACCCATATCGACTGATGCAAAATAGTTAGGGTATCCATATCAGCCATGGATAGCTCCAGGGAGCCTCCGGGAATCATCCAGAAAATGGCGTTTCATTACATTCAACGCTGGTTTTTTTAATCAGATAGGGTTTGCTTTGGGGTACCCACCTTTCTTTGGTGCCTGTCTTGGTCGATGGCAGACATAGAATGCTTCCAACCTCACGAGGCTTTCTATAGGCCATTGCTCCTTGTGCCACTCTGAGGGGGGCCTAGGTTCTGGTTTGTGGTCCCTGTTAGGCCTAAGAACTCCATTCACTTGGCTGATGCCACGGTCTAATTCACTCATATCAGCCCGGATAGCTCCAGGGAGCCTCTGGTCTCACCCAGAAGATGGCATTTCATTACATCAATGCTGGTCTTTTAGGTCCAGATAGACAGTTGGCCAACCATCTCTTTCCTGTAGAATCTCTGTGATTCATAAAAACTAAGTAAATTTGTTACACAGGATCTTCCTGTTCGAAAACCATACCGTCTGTCCATTATGATGTCATTATTGTATTCTCCAGGTGTTCTACCCATTGTTGTGTTAACAACAATGGATCAACCCATTTGGTATTAGCTATTTTTTTCTAATGTTTTAACTACCATACTTGTTAATGATACGGGTTTATAATTTAGAGGGTCTTCTTGGATACCATTTTTGTAGATTGGAATTATGTTTGCCTTTTTCTATGTACTGTATCTGCTAAGATTCCTGTGTGCAGGGATTTGTACCTGTTTACAGTCTGCTGGCTTATATATTTTACCTATACTGTATATCTTTGTTTTATTTGGAGAAAGACCCATTATAGTATTGGAATTATTAAAAAAAAATCCTATTTGGGAAATCTTTACTAGATTTCAAAGATTCTGTATTTGGTATTTGTTGACTTTAAACGACTTGGTAATCTCTCAATCCTTTCTTTCACAGCTCCTACAGTCACCAGAAGAATAATACCTGCAGTGTCAGGACCCAGTGGTATTGAATAATACCTGCAGTGTCAGGACCCAGTGGTATTGAATAATACCTGCAGTGTCAGGACCCAGTGGTATTGAATAATACCTGCAGTGTCAGGACCCAGTGGTATTGAATAATACCTGCAGTGTCAGGACCCAGTGGTATTGAATAATACCTGCAGTGTCAGGACCCAGTGGTATTGAATAATACCTGCAGTGTCAGGACCCAGTGGTATTGAATAATACCTGCAGTGTCAGGACCCAGTGGTATTGAATAATACCTGCAGTGTCAGGACCCAGTGGTATTGAATAATACCTGCAGTGTCAGGACCCAGTGGTATTGAATAATACCTGCAGTGTCAGGACCCAGTGGTATTGAATAATACCTGCAGTGTCAGGACCCAGTGGTATTGAATAATACCTGCAGTGTCAGGACCCAGTGGTATTGAATAATACCTGCAGTGTCAGGACCCAGTGGTATTGAATAATACCTGCAGTGTCAGGACCCAGTGGTATTGAATAATACCTGCAGTGTCAGGACCCAGTGGTATTGAATAATACCTGCAGTGTCAGCATCCACACACACTGTCAGATATACTGCATACGTGTTGTCAGCAGTATTATGAAACACATTATGGTGTAAGAAATACTACATGTAGATGGGTAAGACTGTCTTCAGCACACTCATGTGAATGACTATATGTATTATCAATATGTCATGCATTATTAACATCTCATGCACTATGGTAACAAAGAAAATGTGTATTTAAATTAAATTTGGTGTATCATTAATTTTAAAATCTCGGTATTAGTTCATTGTGTATGTGGTACAGTATTGTTTTTAACACTTTCGCGCTCCGTAGAAACTCGCGGTTGACTGGGGGATCGTGGCCCCTCCGTGCGGGTAAGCGCGCGGTGACACCCAAATGTGTATACTCATTCCAGTTTTCTCACCTTAATTCTCGCGCTACGTCGCTCGTTTTGGTATCATTGTGTTCGCAATTAAATTCTCTACAGCTGTGTTTAAATATAATGTCCAAAAGCCTAGCGTGACTCCCAACAGCAAAGCGTAAAGTCGGCAAAAACGCACAAAATCAGTAACATGTGCATTCTCCTTCCATTTTTTTACCTTAATTCTCGTGCTACGTCGCTCGTTTTGGTATCATTGTGTTCGCAATTAAATTCCCTACAGATGTGTAAGAATAAAATGTACAAAAGGCTGGAGTGCCTCCCCGCAGAAAAGCCTAAAGTTACTTGTGAACGAGCACCATTTTGTACATTGCAACCTAATGTTCAACTCGTTCAATTTGATAACATCAAATTTCGTGCTAGGTCGCTCATTTTGGTATCAAATTGTTCGCAATAAAAAGGCGAGTATTTTAAAACTAGTCCCAGAATAATAGAACAATAACTGGATTTTTAACAAATATTTTAATTCTGGACGCTCATCATCACAAATTTATTTATATCTTTCCAGTGTTCTGACATAAATATTTGTGTTACATCTTTCATTTTGGTATCAAATTGTTCGCAATAAAACGGCGCGCATTTTAAAACTAGTCCCAAGATAATAGGACAATAAATAGAATTTTAACAATTATTTTAATATTCGGACCATAGGCCTATTTATAATATTTCAAGTGTTTGGACATCAAGTTTCATGTTATATCTTTGATTTTGGTATCAAATTGTGTGCAATCTAAAGGCGCCTATTTTAAAACCACTACAAGATTGATCTGATAAAATTTAAATTTTTAAAAAATATTTTAATGAGTGACTCAGTATTGCGTCGTTGGAACACATTCAGTAGAAAAATAAATGACGAGATAATCAGTCTGTGGAACCTCAAAGTGTTAATACTATTGTTTGGCAAGAAAACATTTTAAGATTTTCAAATTAATTATTTTTATAATCAGGTTCTAATATAAAAAAGTTTAATATATATTTTCAGTTTTAAAACATTACATACTTTTTCTCCTATGTGAGCCATTGTAAATGTTGAGAAAGCATTTAAAATAAATAATCTTTATACTGTATAGTAATTATGATTTTTTTCTTAGGTAATTTGCTCTTAAGCTCAAAAGGCTCTCCAAATAAGATAATATATCAGTGTTCTTTATGCTCAGAATTTATTTATTTATTTACATATTTACATGAATGTATAGGGGATTTAAAAATAACAATGTGCATGGTACATTGGATCAGTAAGTTCTTGTAAAAATCACATACATATATTTTTGCAAATGACAGACCACATGAGGGTCCACTGTACCTGACTCTTGTGCTCTGGTTATATTTATAATAAGACATCCCTCAGTTCTGTGGTTATATATATATAATAAGACATCCCTCAGTTCTGTGGTTATATATATAATAAGACATCCCATAGTTCTGTGGTGATGTTTATAATAAGGTTCTGTAGTGAAACATCTTAATACTGTGGCTGTATTTATAATAAACCATCCCTCTCTGCTGTTGCTATATGTACAGTATGATAAAACAGTATAATTATAAATAAATTTATAATATATTTAATTTTCCTATACAAAGACATTTTGCTAAATCTTAAAAAAAAAAATTGCCACAAGATTTGTTTGTAATGTTTACAAAGTTATACACGGACACTAACTTTCCTGCTGGTGAACGCATGTGGAGACGTAGATTTGTATGTTTGCTTTTACACTTGCTGATTCACAGGAAATATTGTAGAGTATATTTTATGTCTAGCACATTTTATAATATAATAAGCACAATATTATCTTACTATTTATGAATAATACCAGTGGTTTACATATTGTAACTTTTTTCCATTCTCTTGTGTCTTTGACAAGTAATTAAATTGCTTTATATTCCTACAAAAGTTAGATTATTCCAATTGCTTATCTGATATTGAATGCCATCTGTTGACAACAGAGTTAACACTATAACCTGTGTGCTCTATTCTGGTTACTCTATACTGATTACTATGTAGTTACTTGAATTATTTATGTATCCGACAGTCCAAGTGTTTTTGGCATCTCTTAACAATATTTGCTTTAGTAATAAATAAAAGCTCATGCATTTAAAATTATATAAAAAATATATTACTAAGATTTATAAAGAACACAACAATTTATAAAGGATACAAATACTAGTAATAATTGTCTACAAGACTTAACTAATGAAATGTAGAATATTTCATTAGATAATACTTGCTTATTGGATCAAATAGCTGTAAAGGTTTATACAATCAAGAAAACTGTACAAATATTTATTCAAAAGAAAAATGTCATCAGTGTTGAATGTTTAAAATTATATTATGAAAACATCTCGCATAATAGCATACAAAACATTTAGAGAAAAAAATAAATACATTACTACTACTTTAGTAGTAGTAATGTACTACAACTACTTTAAAAAATATCAAAATATAAATAAGTGACCGTTCAGGAGAAAAGTCATATCACTGTAGAATGTGCCTGAAAGACTTTAAAAATAAATTATGGCTAATAACACACACACAAGGATTCATAAAGGAGAGAAACCATATCACTGTTCAGTGTGTCAAAAAAACTTTACACGGAAATCAAATCTAATAACACACATGAGGATTCATACAGGAGAGAAACCACATCACTGTTCAGAATGTCAAAAAGACTTTTCACAAAAATCATCTCTAATAACACACATGAGGATTCATACAGGAGAGAAACCATATCACTGTTCAGAGTGTCAAAAAGACTTTCCACAAAAATCATATCTAAGAAGACACATGAGGATTCATACAGGAGAGAAACCATATCACTGTTCAGAGTGTCAAAAAGACTTTTCACAAAAATCATCTCTAATAACACACATGAGGATTCATACAGGAGAGAAACCATATCACTGTTCAGAATGTCAAAAAGACTTTTCACAAAAATCATCTCTAATAACACACATGAGGATTCATACAGGAGAGAAACCATATCACTGTTCAGAGTGTCAAAAAGACTTTCCACAAAAATCATCTCTAATAACACACATGAGAATTCATACAGGAGAGAATGCATATCACTGTTCAGAATGTCAAAAAGACTTTCCACAAAAATCATATCTAAGAAGACACATGAGGATTCATACAGGAGAGAAACCATATCACTGTTCAGAGTGTCAAAAAGACTTTTCACTTAAATCAAATCTAATAACACACATGAGGATTCATACAGGAGAGAAACCATATCACTGTTCAGAATGTCAAAAAGACTTTTCACAAAAATCATCTCTAATAACACACATGAGAATTCATACAGGAGAGAAACCATATCACTGTTCAGAGTGTCAAAAAGACTTTCCACAAAAATCATCTCTAATAACACACATGAGAATTCATACAGGAGAGAATGCATATCACTGTTCAGAATGTCAAAAAGACTTTCCACAAAAATCATATCTAAGAAGACACATGAGGATTCATACAGGAGAGAAACCATATCACTGTTCAGAATGTCAAAAAGACTTTTCACAAAAATCATCTCTAATAACACACATGAGAATTCATACAGGAGAGAATGCATATCACTGTTCAGAATGTCAAAAAGACTTTCCACAAAAATCATATCTAAGAAGATACATGAGGATTCATACAGGAGAGAAACCATATCACTGTTCAGAGTGTCAAAAAGACTTTTCACTTAAATCAAATCTAATAACACACATGAGGATTCATACAGGAGAGAAACCATATCACTGTTCAGTGTGTCAAAAAGACTTTTCACAAAAATCATATAAAAGAAAACACATGAGGATTCATATAGGAGAGAAACCATATCACTGTTCAGAGTGTCAAAAAGACTTTAAACAAAAATCAAATCTAATAAAGCACATTAGGATTCATACAGCATAAGTCATTTGAATATTGTCAAAAACACACAGAAATCACAATAGCGTGATGCATCAATGAAAAAATCCACAAGGACCGTGACGAGGATTTGAACCTACGTCTTAGATCATCGCAGACGCTGCCTTATCGACTGAGCTACGACATGGTAAAAAGAGTTGAAACCAGAAGTTTTACTGAACTTACTTGAATCCTGCAGCCTCTCCGAGACACAAACCAGGGTTTTACACAACTCCCCCATGCACTCTAGCTATGTCAATAGGCCGTTCTACCTCTTCTGACGGTTCGAATCCTCGTCACGGCCCTTGTGGATTTGTTCATTGAAGCATCACGCTATTGTGATTTGCGTGTGTAATGAAGTGAGGGGAAGAGGTAGAACAACCAAAGAACTCCCTCCCAAAAGAAAACAATAAAACTTACTTGGCATAGTTATTACTTTCTCTTTTCTCCTCCAGCTTTTACTGCGCATAACTCTACTGCTCTCTTGATCTGTCGTGATATTCCCTTCATCCCCCGACTTTTTCAGTTACCCATTCAGTGTTTTGTGGTCCGTATCTTTGTGAGTAAATGGTATACAGTCTGTTCCGTTTATCTCCCCTCAAATTTTACGCTTTCTCTTCATGATCCTAAACACCTGTTGGACTCTTTACCAGAGCCTGTGCTCCTTTTGGATGATTTTAACTGTCAGCATACCTTCTGGGGAGATATTCTGACAAACACCCGGGGATGCCTTCTTGAACCATTTGTGCTCACTTCTCTTCATTTATAACTAGTGAATTCTGGCAAACCCACTCATGTTGATTCCCCACCCTTTCCTGTATTGATCTTTCTGCTCATCTTCTCTTTATATGGACTTCACCTGGCGGGTTCTTGATGACCTACATAAGTGACCTTTTCCCCATCCATCTCACTTTTCTTTTCTTCTCACCCTCCCCTCTCCTTCCCTAGATGGAAGTTTGACAAGGCTGTTTGGAACCTCTTTACCTTTGTGTTACTCTTTCCAACCTCTCTGATTTTCCTCTTTCCCAAGACCCCCTCCTCCTTTCATGACAGTTTTTGATGCTGCCCTCCTCGCTCTACCTCCCGGGGTGCACAGAAGTGCATTCCCTGGTGGAATGCAGCCTGTGCTCAGGCTGTCCACTGTAAGCGTGCGGCCTGGAAGAAACACCATTGTTGATGGACGCCTGATTCTTTGCTTTTGCGCCAGAAGTCAAGTGTATGACTAAGAGTGAGAGTTGGAGATCTTTCATTTCCATTATTATGTCTAACACCCCTCTGCCCCTGATCTGGGAGGAAATCTGCAAGTTAGTGGGTAAGTTTTTTCCAGATGGCTTGCCAGTTCTTCACCTCTGTGGTTCTGTTGTGGCAGATCCGGTCTCGGTCAAAACCGAACTGGTTCACACTTTTCAACTGTTAGCTCCGATTCTCATCTTCCTCCTTTCCTTACTCTTAAGCCTCTTCTTGAATCTTGTCACTTAGATTTTCAAACGCCTCTTCATCTTCTCTATAACGCTCCTCTCTCTCTCAGAACTCCATTCTGCCCTGGCCTTCTGCGGTTCTACAGCGGCGGGTTCATTTGATATTCATTATGTAATACTTTGACATCTCCCTCCATACATATTTCAGTATTTACTGAATGTTTATAACAGTGTCTGGGAGTTGTCATCAGTTCCCAAGGACTGACTTGAGGCGGTTATTCTTCCTATTTGAAAACCTAGTTCTCTGTGGTCATTCCCTAAAGACTTTCGCTCCATTGCTTTAATGAGTCGTGTCTGCAACCTCTTTAAATGTATGGTCAGTGTCTGTCTGATATGGTTCTTGGAACGCTATCGCCCTCCCTCTCTTCTTCTCAATTTGGCTTTCGCAAGTGTTGCTGCATGACTGATGTCCTCCTGAACTTAGAGGTCCATGTTTGTACTACCTTTGCTGTGAAGACCTTCGTGGTTGCAGTCCTTTTGGACCTGGAAAAGGCGTATGACACCACCTGGAGATACCACATTCTGTTCCAACAATGTTCTTTTGGCCTTCGTGGCAATCTCCCTCTCTAACTCAAGATCTTCCTCTCTTGTCATTCCCTTAGAATGAGATTCTAAGGGAACCTCTCTGCCTCTTTTCGGCAATACGAAGGTGTACCTCAAGGTTGTGTTCTGAGCACTACTATTTTCCTGGTAACCCTCAATGGTCTCCTTTCCTCCCATCCCTCTGGCATTTTCTCAGCTCTCTATGTTGATGATCTTACCCTCTGCTGTCAAGGTGATGACTCGCCTTTTCTCCAATGGCGGCTTCAACTTGCGATTGATACCATGTTGTCCTGGGCCACCAATCATGGCTTCAAGTTCTCTCCAACTAAGACTTGTGCTATGACCTTTACTTGGAAGCAGGTCGTTCTTCGACCCCACTCTGTCCTCTTTATAGTAATCCTCTTTTATAAAGGATTCTGTTAAACTTTTTGAGTTAATCTTTGACACTTGCTTGTCTTAATCACCCCTTATCTCTTACCTTCGAGTTGAATGCTTCAAAGCCCTTAACTTACTTAAGGTCTTGTCCCATACTTCCTGGGGAGCTGAAGGGCTCATGCTGCTTGCTCTCTTTACGTTCCTTTCTCATGCTGTCTAAACTCAATTACGGCTGTCCTGCTTACTCTTCTGCCTCCCCCCTCCCTGTTCAGCTCGTTGATGCCATGAGGGGGGCTTAGTGGGCGGCTGCTGGAGTGTAATGCTCCTTGGGACACTCCTCTGCCTTTTTGTAGCCTTGTGCTCCTGCTGCTATCCTCTCTAATTCTGCTGAACAACTTTTCCTTTTCCTTCTGTTTCGTTTTTCTCCCCCCTCTTCTCCTATCTGCTTGTCGTTTCCTGCCGACCTTTTGCTTGTTTTGGTTATTCCTTTGGACTACTTCTATTTTGACGCCCGGGTGCTTGAGGAGCATACTCCTGCACCCGTAGAACTGTAGTACCCAAAGTCGAGAGCGAGGGGAACCTTTTATTGTCAATCCTCCTTTCATCACTGAACACGCTCTCGACAGACTGACGGTTCTTAAGGTGGCGTTTGTGGGGCGTATACTCACGACACAGCCTAGGGGGCCCCAGCATGATCAGCAATAGCTTCTTGTTGGGTGTCCTGCCTCTAACTGTGGCTCCATGGTGGGTGTGGGGGCACATTTGTGAATGAATGTTTCTTTTTTATCCTCATGTTAAATTCTGTTTCTCCTTTACCTTCTCAGGCTCGTGGGGTGGGCGACCAAGCCCCCGAGTCTGTCCGTGTTGGAAGACCGGGCTCTGCAGCCTCCGCTGCATTGGGCCCCGACCTTGCTCCTCCATTGGCCAGAATGTTTTGGCAGTAATGTGCATTTACAAAGGTGAAATGTAATTCTGATCAGCTTCCATATATACTTTATACACATTCATATACATACACACACATATATACATATATACATACATATATACACACACACACATGCATTCACATACATTTGTCTCTTTTACTCTGACAGGGTGAGATGATGATAGAGAAACTAGTGTGCAATTAAGTGCTTAATCACTGAAGGTGATTAAGCACCATGGCTTAATCACTGAAGGTCATTAAGGTGCTTTTACAAGCTCAGGTTATATAGTTACATCACATACATACATTGTATAATTGATACATTACATGGTTAATCTTGGGTATAAGTCCAATATATCATCAAGTGTTCCAGTACTCATATAGTAATTACACAGTTCAGCATACCTTAGCCCAGGAGGGCGAAAGTCAGTCAATCTACAATATAATATTCAAGAGAGTGCATGTTTTCTCTTTCACAAAGTTGACACATTGTGTACTCGACATTTGGGTTTTGAGAAAGCTGCCAGATACGTCTATATCCCAGGCGTATTCTGGCCACTATAACATCACATTGCCAGGTTCTTGTTCTATAGTCCCATATGTGAATGTCTCCTCACGATATCCATCATAATATTTAATGCTACAACTTTCAGGTCTTTGTGAATTTGTTAGGTTGGTGAGATCTGCATTAGATATTTGTTTAAGTATTCTCTTTGTCACTGCTAATGAAACACCCATATCAATTTCTACCACTGGTTTTCTACAGGCTTTCTTTGCAAGCATATCAACAGTGTCATGCCTTGAGATGCCAACATGTGATGGTATCCATAGGAATTTAATTTCAAATCTGTTTTCTTTAGCAGCTAAAACATTCATTCGAATATCACTGACTATTTTCTGGGTGTCACTACTATGTGCGTTCAATGCCAGGAGTGCACTCTGCGAGTCACAGTATAAAAGTCCACTGCCTTTGTCTTTTAAAAATTCAGTGGCAAGGTATATGCCTGCAAGTTCGGTTTGAGTTGTACTTGCCCAGTCATTGACGTGCTTCATTGCTGTATGTGTTCAAATATATTACATGCACATTCGGTACAGCGTCCACATTCTTCTACAGAGCCGTCGGTATAGCACTGATACACATCGTTACCCATACTCTGAGTACTTTCAGTGATGCTTTTCAGTGTTAACTGTTTTAATAATGTAGAGTGCACATTATCCTAATTGCATTGTCCCTCTTACGGTCGTGCACATCCTTGTTAAATATCCTGACTTCCGGGACGAGCTTGTGTCTTGTTTTCCGACCGTCCCTCGCTGTTGTTTGTATCTTAATGGTATTCTTGGTGACTCGGATACTTTTGATATCGTTCACCTTATGCGTTTCTATTCTCGTATTAGCGTCCTTGGTGATATTTAGCGCCCTCTGGTTATCCCACACATTTGATAGTGCTACATAACCTTCCCGGTTTGGTGCCTTCTTTTTGATAATTACTTACTTCTGCCTTTCCCTCAACTCTTCGTCGTCTTGATGCTCTTCACTGTACTAGGCTACGCCTCAGTTCTGGTGCCTTTCGTTTGATTCCTACCCAGAGCCTGTATGTTGTGACCGGCATCCTGTGTCTACAGGATCAGTGTGATCGTTACTGTCTTCACTACTTTGCGCGGTCCCTACAACACCCTCACTCTTGCTAATGTCGTACTTTGACCATTACCCCTCCTGTAGACCCTGTTCCCTTTCACCACCTTCCCCTTTCTGTGTGACTGTCTTGCTGGCAAGGTTCTCTCTCTCGGATCGTCTTGCAAATGTTTTTCCTTGTGTCATTCCATCTTTGCCCCTATAGTGGGTCCCTATTCCTAAGTTTTGACCCCACATGAGTAAAGCTTTTACCCCTCCTACAGTTCTGAAACGAATTTTCCTTGCTCACTTTTATTCACACTCCTGCTTTATCTCCATCTTCACAAATGTATCCAAGTCTGCCGATGATGTAGGCTACTCTGTTGTATTTCCTGACTGCACCTGTATGTGTCGCCTGCCTCTGGAGGCATCTTCATGGCAGAACTCAATGTAATTTTGAATGCTCTTCGTGAACTGCTTTCTCGCTGTCAATCTTCCTTTGTTGTAATAGACTCGCAGTGCCCTAATGGCTCTGGAATCCTCTAATCCTGTCCATCTTGTAGTCGTCGAAATTCAATAATGACTGTTTCTTATCTCCTGTAGATTTCAGACAGTCGAGTTTTGCTGGGTTCCCAGTCAAATAGGCGTTTCCTTAAATGTGCGTGCTGATGCTGTTGCGAAGGAGGCTAGCCGCACTTGACCCATTTCCCGCAAAGGTATTCCTTATTTCGACTTCTACCCAGTTATTCATTCCTCAATCCTTGCCCGGTGACAGGATCACTGATCTTCTGTTACTGGTAACAAGCTGTGTGCTCTTAAGGGTAGCATGTCACCACGGCCTTTCTCTTACCACCAAAACCGGCGGTGGGAAATGGCTCTCGCGAGATTATGTATTGGTCATACCCGTTTAACCACTTAACTGCGCCAACCGAGTATTCTCGATTGGTGCATGTGGTGTTTGTGTGTTACTGAGAAAGTCTTGGTTGTAGGGTTGATGTAAAGTCATGACTTGGTTACTGACTTTAATACTTAATATGATTACATGACTAGTAGCTACCAAGCTTGGCTGGCGTCCTGTACGCTCTCCTGTTTACCTTCTCTCTCTCTGGCGTCTCAGCCGCCGCACATAGAAAACGGATGGTACCATTTTCTGTGAACATGACATCCCTCCTTTTCTTTAAAAAGAATGAATACAGGATGTCTACCATACTTGTAGCACAAAGCAAAGTTATTGACACAAAGTAAGTTATTACCATATCAAGAGATACTGCATACATTTAACATTAATTAAGCACACAAAGAATTTAAACAACTTAATCTTTTCCACAAAGGATTTCAATGTTAAAAATACATATGCAATGTTAAACAAACATGAAAGAAACTGTACTACAAAGTTACAAAATATTGAATGAGATATCTGCATTATTCAAACAATATTAAATTTAGTTTAGCATAATAAGTAAATACTTTTCATTACATAGGAACACAATTAATCATCAAATCGTGTAGGGCGTTTAACATGACGTTTAGGACGAGAGTCCTTAAATGCAATAACATCCCTTGATGAATTGTTTGTCGGGTTATAACTATTTTTTTCTTTTTCTTTTGCACGACTTTGCACTTCATCATTTTCTACACTAGTTGGAATCACTTTGAAATAAGCCATATTACGTGTTATACTATGATCTCTATTACTAGCTGTTACCATAGTTCCTTTTACACTAATCACTTTATATGGTTTTGTATCATACGGCATATCTAACTTTCCCTCTTTTTTCTTTTTAACGAGAACAGTGTCACCAACCTTTATGAACTGTTCCTTTGCACGTTGATCATGAGCAATTTTCATTTTGCCCTTGGCTAGTGCATCCTTCTGAGCGAGACGTTTATCCGTTACCTCGGCTGGCATGACGGGTAGTGCGATTCTCATAGGACGTCCAAATAAAAGTTCACCAGGTGACTTGCCCAGTGTTCCATGCGGTGTTGCACGGTAGTTCCTGAGAAAAGCATACATAGCTTGTTTCCAGGATCGTCCTTCGGCATGAGCACAGCGTACCGCTTTCATGAGAGGTTGCATGAATCTCTCAACTTCTCCATTTGCTTGAGGATGTAGTGGCATCACACGGCGGTGTTTGAATCCAATATGCTCAGCAAAGTTGACAAAGTCTTGTCCATTGAATGGCGGTCCATTGTCTGTCTTGACAACTTCAGGAATGCCAAAGTTTGAAAAGATCTTGTCAAGTTTCGGGATGACGGCCTTTGCAGATGTGGAATTGATGATTTCTACTTCTGGATAACGTGAGTGATCATCAATGACTACCATCAAGTACTCTCCAGTTGGTAGCGGTCCGCAGAAGTAGATCGATACTTCCGTCCATGGTGCAGCAGGTAGTGGTGAAGGTTGTAGAGGTGTTGGTCTTGAAGTATCCACTGCAGCTTGGCAAGGGACACAGGCATCATGCATATCCTTTGCTTGACGATCAATGCCAGGAAACCACACCTTTTCTCGTAGCAGCTGTTTCGTCCTAACAAGACCTTGGTGTCCTTGATGTGCAAGCTTCAGAGCACGTTGCTGGAGAACAGCTGGAATCACGATACGAGTACCTCGCAGCACAGTGTCGCGTTGTTGCGTAACACTTAATTCTGTCTGGATGCGTTCAAGTGCTTTGAATGCATCTTGGTCAACTCCTGAGGGTGGGATGCGTGGAAACTTTTTCTTAGTCAATGCATCCACTGTTGCTTGCAGAGTTGGGTCCTCCAGGGTTGCAGTACGGATTTCATCAAGAGTGAGAGCCTTAGGGACTGCATCACAGGTTACAGAGTGTACATATTCCTCGGCAACTTGCTGATGCTTGGTGATGGTGAAACTGTTGGCAGGATGTCGACTGATGTAATCAGCGGGATTGCCTGCACCCGGCTTGTATTTCACCGTAAAGTTGTATGGTTGCAGACGAAGAGCCCATCTCTCAATGCGAGCTGGTGGTTTGGACTTTGGATTATTGAAGATGGTCTCCAACGGTTTGTGGTCAGTGACTATCGTGGTGAAGGGTGCACCAAGCAGATACACATTGAAGTGTTCACAGCCCCATACAAGAGCAAGAGCTTCCTTCTCTGTCTGACTGTATCGTTGCTCAACATCTGTGAGAGAACGGCTGGCGTAGGCAATTACTACTCGGGAATCTGGTTGACCAGGTTTGTGTTGGGCTAAAACAGCACCTAAACCAACAGGACTAGCATCCACTGTTAACTCAGTGTCCATTGATGGATCAAAGTATGCAGCAGTCGCATTCTCTACTAGTGCATCTTTCACAGCATCAAATGCATTTTGCTCGATATCGCTCCAGTACCATGATGCATTTTTCTTCAGGAGCTCACGTAGAGGCTTTGTAATGGTAGCAAAATCTGGAATGAAGCGAGAACAGTAGTTTGCCATTCCCAGAAAACTATGTACTTCAGTGGACGTTGAAGGAGGTGCAGCATTCTTGATATCTGCAACTTTCTTAGGATCTGGAGACAGACCTTTGTCACTAAGTACATGTCCAAAGAATTCAATTTTATGTTGATTGAACTCACACTTTGCTCGGCTTAACGTCAGATTCTTTTCTCGTAAGCGTTGCAATGTTGCACGAAGAGCTTTGTCGTGTTCAGCTTGGGTACGGCCATAAACAATGATGTCATCAGACATGTTGTCAGCATTAGGTATGTCATGCAATACCTGGCTGATGATGTGCTGGAATACCTCGGCAGCACTGTTAATACCAAAACTCAGGCGCTTGTACCTATACAGACCTCGATGTGTCGTAAACGTTGTGATGAAGCGACTCTCATCATCAAGTTCAAGCTGATGATAGCCCTTGTTTAAATCTAACTTGCTGAATACAGTTGCACCATTCAAGCGGTAGATCATATCATCTACAGTCGGTGTAGGATGGCGTTCACGCATTATTGCCTTGTTGGGAACACGCATGTCCACACAAATGCGTATCTCATCTGGATTCTTCGGCTTTGGTGGAGTGACAATTGGGCTTACCCATGGTGTTGGGCCTGTTACTGGTTCAATGATATCTAGTTCGATCAGCCTATCCAGTTCGGCATCGACTTTCTTGCGAGTATGGAATGGTTGTCGGCGATGTGGTTGGGCAACTGGAATTACATCTGGGTTGATATGCAGATGTACTTTGCTATCAGTATAACAACCTATGGATTTAAATCGATCAGAAAATTCAGCAACAATACCATCAACATTGTTTGCAGATTCCACTGCTACAGCATTAGAAAGCTGAAGTAGCCCCAATTTGGTTGAAGTCTTGTAACTGAGTAAAGACTCCTTTGCATTCCTAACAACATGGAATGTAGTAATGAGCATTGCATTCTTTGACTTAATCTCTGCAGTTAAAGTTCCAATCACTGGCAAGGCTAACTTCGAAGCATAGGCAGTGGCTTTACCATTGTATTTTTCTAGCTTTGGGAACTGTTTTCTAAATTTTTCATAGTGGCACTCAGCAATGGTATCAATTTGCAGTCTCCGTGGTGTAGTGGTAAGACACTCGCCTGGCGTTCCGCGAGCGCTATGTCATGGGTTCGTATCCTGGCCGGGGAGGATTTACTGGGCGCAATTCCTTAACTGTAGCCTCTGTTTAACGCAACAGTAAAATGTGTACTTGGATGAAAAAACGATTCTTCGCGGCAGGGGATCGTATTCCAGGGACCATAGGATTAAGGACCTGCCCGAAACGCTACGCGTACTAGTGGCTGTACAAGAATGTAACAACTCTTGTATATATCTCAAAAAAAAAAAAAAAAAAAAAAAAAAAAATGTTTGATCCAGTGTCAATGAGAACCTTGAGACAAATACCAGCAATGTATACACATGTCTCTGGGTTGTTTGGAAGATCATTCCATTCTGTGATTGCTTGTACTCCATAAGTATAATCACATTCACTGTCATCTGAGACTGGTTGTAATGAAATGTTGTCTTGTACATTGTTAACATTCTTGATTTGAGGTGCAATATTGTGTTTACCACCTCGACCCCTATGACCTGATCCTCGTACAGTGCTTTTATTCATTGACTGTGGTTTCTTTAGTGCAGAACGACACATAGCACCAAAATGACCTAGTTTTCCACACTCATAGCACTTCTTACCTTGAGCAGGACAAACATTATCTTGGTGTGGGTAGTCTCCTCCACAATTGTAACATTTATTGTTGACACCCTCTGATGTGGGTCGTTGTGACTGCTTGAGACTTGTTCCTTGACCCCAGTTGTGACGTGGTTCTCGGCTAAATTTACTGTTAGGTTTGCCATGATATCTTCTTTGATTACGATGTCCTCCCTGAACCTTACATACCTCATCACTGTTAGTAACAGTGGCAGAACCGTTATTGGTAATAACAAATTAGATGGCAAATTCCTTGGCATTCTCATTGACCACAAGCTTAATTTCCAGGGACACATTCTAAACATATCAAAAAAAGTTTCAAAAACTGTGGGCATTCTTTCTAAGATCAGATATTATGTACCTCGCCCTGCCCTGGTGACTCTCTATTACTCCCTTATCTATCCATATCTCAACTATGGTATTTGTGCTTGGGGCTCTACTACCCAAAATCACTTACGTCCTCTAATTACTCAACACAAAGCTGCTATTAGGACAATATCCAATTCTGGCCCCAGACATCACTCGGTACCCCTACTTAAATCTCTGAATATGTTAGACATTAAGTCACTGCACATTCTCTCATGTGTATTATACATATATAAAACGCTAAACTATAATGCCAATCCTGATCTCAAAAGCTTCATAGAAGGTTGTATCAGAACCCATGAGCATCACACCAGAAATAAATACAGTTTTGATATTCCTAGAGTACGACTTAATCAAACTAGAAATGCTCTACAAATCAAGGGGCCCAGAATGTGGAATGACCTTCCCAACCATGTTAAAGACTGTACCTCTCTCAACCAGTTTAAGTTAAAAGCGAAGCTATACCTAATAAATTCCCTGTAACCTACCTTACCCTTCTTTTGTCAACCAATGTCTGTTTTTTTCTTTAAAGAGCGCTGTTTGTCGACATAATTGTATTTGTGCTGCTTTTTCATCTATGTTTTCATTTCTTGTTTTCATTCTACTCATTGGCACTGCACTCCATGACACGAGCATCACGTGCAGCATCTTCCATTCGACGAGCCATATCCAGTATCTTGGTAAGAGAACTTTCATCATCAACAAGTTCTAGAGCTCTTCGACGGAGACGTGTAGATGTGCATGTTTCAATTATTTGCTGTTTGATTTCTTTGTCAACATCAGCAAACTCACAATGGGCTGCTAAACCCTGCAGACGTGTGTGGTATTGATCCACAGTTTCATTAGAGAGTTGTTTTGCTCTCCTGAAATGCATAATTTCCATTGCAGTATTTTGCCTTGGTTTGAAATGCTCTGTTAGTTTGGCTTTGGCAGTGTCATAATCTTTGGCACCACCAGTGTCTTTCAGTGTGTCAAAGATGTCACAAACTCTATCACCTGCATAATGAAGTAGAAAGGCACGCTTTCTTTCAGCACTTTTGATGTCAGAAACTATCAACAAATTTTCAAACTTTTTAAGCCATTTGACCCACCTCTGTGACAGGTTTGTCTGGTCACAGTCAGGATCAAATGCAGGAAACTGAGGTATATTTGCCATTTTTACTGAATAAATGTAACTTATCACTTAAATGTTCCTCAGAATATTAAACACTTACTGCACTGTATATGTTAGTCAAGAATTCACTGTAATTACTTTAATTTTGCAAAGCACACAAGCATTTTAATGCAAAAGTTCACAACAGTGCACAATATAGCAGCAACTGACTTCTTACCTAGCCCTTGTGTACATGTGTTGTTCCTACTCACAGCAGCAGCACAGCAGTTGGTACAGCAGTTGGTACAGCAGTCAGTTCAGTGTGATGAATTTTGTAGCACGAAGCGTCGTTTCGTAACCAAAACATCAGGTTTTGTACACATCAAAGCGTCGTTTCGTACACAACGTCGGCAGATTACAGTTTCTTCAGCATAGCTTGGGTAGCACACAGCTTGGGTAACACACAGCATCGGTTAGCACACAGCATCGTTTAGCACACAGCATTGGTTAGCACACAGCATCGGTTAGCATACAGCATCGGGTATGGCGCTCACAGCTTCTCTTCCTCCTCCAGGCAGCATGCTTCTCCCTTGTGTTTGAAACTGAACAAATACCTGCGTTCACATCCCATCCTCGTCGCCAATGTGGTGTTTGTGTGTTACTGAGAAAGTCTTGGTTGTAGGGTTGATGTAAAGTCATGACTTGGTTACTGACTTTAATACTTAATATGATTACATGACTAGTAGCTACCAAGCTTGGCTGGCGTCCTGTACGCTCTCCTGTTTACCTTCTCTCTCTCTGGCGTCTCAGCCGCCGCACATAGAAAACGGATGGTACCATTTTCTGTGAACATGACAGTGCAGTGCTGCGCCAACCTCGAGAAAACTCTTTGATTTTTCGGTACCAATTCTAAATGTGTACGAGGTTGGTTGTGTACGAAATGGACTCTTAGGACCTCCAGTGAGAGGCAGCCATCTTGGAAAAAATTCCCAGAATGCCCTAGGGCTGCTGGCTGGGTTAGTACTGAATAAGCAACCATGGGTGTCGCACGCGCCTCTGGCTCCCAAACACCTGTCTGTGGTGGTTTTGAAAGATCATGCTCTGTAAGTGAAATTCAAACCTTATTGTTTTAAGAACATTAGGGTCATAATATTGGTGAAGCTATGCACAATAAGGACCTAACGCAAAGGTTGGATGCAAGTGATACAGCAAGCGTATCCAGTTGTAGCTCTGAGCGTCACCCTTGCAATCCTATGCTATCTACAATATATTTAGATGATACATAGACGAATCGTTTTCTGCCTTCAGTGATGATGCATCTGATACAAGTAGCATAGATGAACAGTGTTAGCGGCTTCCATGGTGGTGTTTTCCATAGATATTTTCAAGAATACCTGAATCTCTTCCTAACTGACGGACATTTTGAGGCTAGCTGAATCTCTTTCTGACTGACAGACACTCGTGAGGCAAACTGAATCTTTTCCTGTGAGGGATCATACAAAGCGACCTTTTCAAGACTACCTTACAAATTTATCTTTTTCCATAACCTTTTTAATACTACCTTATGCTTTACAAGCTTGGCCCCCTCCCGGCTCAGCTTGTTGATGCCGTGAGGGGGCTTAGTGGGCGGCTGCCGGAGTGTGATGCTCCTTGGGGCAGTCCTCTGTCCTTTTGTAGCCTTGTGGTCCTGCTGCCGTCCTCTCCAATTGTGCTGAGCGACTTTTCCTTTCCATTCTGTTTCGTTTTTCTCTCCACTCTTCTCCTATCTGCTTGTCGTTTCCTGCCGACCTTTTGCTTGTTTTCGTTATTTCTTTAGACTTCCTCTATTTTGACGCCCGGGTGCTTGAGGAGGCATACTCTTGCACCTGTAGAACTGTAGTACCCAACGTCGAGAGTGAGGGGAACCTTTTATTGTCAATCCCCCTTTCGTCACTGAACCCGACCTCGACGGACTGTCGGTTCTTAAGGTGGCGGTTTGTGGGGCGTATACTTGTGATGCACCCCTAGGTGGCCCAGGCATGATCGGCTATAGCGTCTTGTTGGATGTCCTGCCTCTAATTGTGGCTCCTTGGTGGGTGTGGGGGGCACATTCGTGAATGAATATTTCTTTTTTGTTGCGATGTTAACCGATGTTTCAGTTTCTCCTTTACCTTCTCAGGCTCGTGGGGTGGGCGACCAAGCCCCCGAGTCTGTCCGTGTTGGAAGACCGGGCTCTGTAGCCTCTGCTGCATTGGGCCCTGACCTTGCTCCTCCTTTGGACTCTGACTCCTCCCCTCAGCTCCCCTCCCTCCCTCTTGTGGTTGGGTCGAGCCCCAAGCCCCCAGTGGTGACTACCTCGTCCCCTGGCACGGCTCCGTTTCTAGTTGTAACTACTGCTCCTTTTAAACCCCCTCTTTCTCTGGGGGTTCTCAACGCCGTCCACGACACGGCCGCCCTCGCCCGATTCCTTCCCGTTCTGATACCTATCAAGCCTTGTTCGGTCCCGCTTCGTGGACCAAATATTTTGATCTCCTCCCTCTTGATTCTGCGCCTCCTGATTATTTCTCCCTCCATTGACATCTCGTTGATTCCTTGGATGGGTCTGTAACCTTCAACCCCACTTGTCTCGGTACACGTGTCGTTGCTGTTCCTTCTCAGGATGCAGCTTCCCGCTTGGCTGCCTTATCCTGCCTTGGCGAGACCCCTGTTCGGGTCTCAAAGAACGCTCAGTTGAATGCCAGTGTTGGCACTATTCTCCTCCCGCCCCATGTTGCGAACGGTGTTCGGAATCTGCGGGACTGCCACGACGATATTCGACATATCCTTGATGCCCAGGGCCATTCTATTCTCCAGGCGGACACGTTTACTCGTCCCCCTCGTGGTAGTCGCCATGAACCCCTTCGGGTTGTGAAGATTACCTTTGATGGTCGGACCCTTCCACCCTCTGTCATTCTTGCTGGTGCCAGGTGCTCTGTCCAGGAGTAAAATCCTTCTAGGCTCTGTAACAAGTGCTGGAGGTTTGGGCATAGTGCCCTCCGCTGCTCTGGGACTGTCTCTGTCCTTTGTGTGGTGGCGAAGGTTACTTTACGTCGGAGTGCACTTCTCCCCAGGCTCGTTGCCTCAACTGCAGTGAGGCCCATCCTACCTTCTACCGTGCATGTGTCCATTACAATCTTGAGGCAGCCGTCCTCAACTTGAAGCACCGGGAGCGTTTATCTTTTCCTGAGGCGAGGCGCCAGGTTCGCTGGCTCCCGCCTTATGCTAATATCTCTTATGCTCGTGTGTTGCGTTCTTCCTCTCCTCGTCCTTCCCACCTTCCTCAGACTCACAACCGTTTCCGGGCCTTTGGACCCTGATATGCCCACTGCCCCCTCCTCTGTTCCTTTCAGTTCTGTCCCGAAGGGTCCACCTCCTGGTCCTCTGTCTGGGGTTCCCCTTCTTTCTACCCGGTCTGTCATGTCTCCTGTGTCTTCTTCCTCGTCTCCCTCCGATCCTCCTTCCCATCCTTCCCCTCCGTCTCTTGACTCTCTCCGCTGCCTGTCGGTGCGGGCTGGTGTCCATCGCTCTCCAAACGGCCGTTGTGTGCACTCTCGTTCAGCTTCTCCTGTTGAGACGCTAGAATCCGTTGCCCGGTACGTAGTTGCAGGGACACCTGTCTCTTTAAGTCAGAAGTGTAAGCCTGGCTCCTCTCCTTCCTCCTCCCCGGCGGGTAAGAAGGTTTCGCTTTCTTCCTCGGCCCCTACTTTTGCCTCTATCGCTCCTTCCCCTCCCATTTCGGTGGTTGCGCCCCCTGTTCCTGCTATGGAGGTTTCTTTGGCCCCTGCTTCCCTCTCGGTTGCTGCCCTTTCTGAGTTGCGCTCCCCTCTTTCTCCTCCCCCTCTTCCTGCTGCTGTCCTTGACTGCTCCTCTCGGTTGCCTCCTCCGGACCCCACCCGTCCACCTCTGATCTGTTCTCCCGCTTCCTTCCCTCCGTCTTTGCTCAGTTTACCCATGCCCCCCTAACCCTGACTTTGCTGACCCTGATCCCGACCCCTGACATTCTTTAATGTGCTGTGTTGCTCTTTCGCCTTTGTTTCTTCCTTGTTCTCTGTTGTTGTCCTTTCTCTTCTCGTCGATATATATTCTTCAATGGAACGTTCGAAGTTATTATGCCAATTTCCTTGAACTCCAACTTCTGATTTCTCGGTTTTCGCCCCTTTGTGTCTGTTTCCTGGAGCCGATGCTTGGTGCTCGTCCTGGTCGTTTTCGTGGCTATTCCTTTCTCTCCCCCCCCCCCTCCAGAACAGCTGGGGCTCCTAACTCTTCTGCTCTCTTGATTCGCTCTGATGTTCCCTTTGTCCCCTTACTTTTTCCTTAGTCTCTCCATTCTTCTGCTGCTCGTATCTTTGTGGGGAAATGGTACACTGTTCCATTTATCTCCCCCTGAGTGTCCCGCTTTCTCTTCCTGATCTGAAACACTTACTGGACTTCTTGCCAGAGCCTGTGCTCCTGCTGGGTGATTTCAATTGTCATCATTCCCTTTGGGGTGATGTTCTGATGAACACCCGGGGTCGCCTTCTTGAGATGTTTATCCTCTCTTCTTCCCTATCTCTTCTGAATTCTGGTGAGCCCATGCATTTGAACTCTCGGACTCGCACCCTTTCCGGTCTTGATCTTTCTCTTTGCACTTCTTCTCTTTACTTAGATTTCAAGTGGCAGGTTCGTGATGACCTCCATGGCAGTGACCATTTCCCCATCCTTGTTTCCTTTTTCTCTTTTCGCCCTCCCCTCTCCTTCCCTAGGTGGCAGTTTGCGAAAGCGGACTGGAACCTCTTTACCCTCAGTGCTACTGTCTCTGTCATGAAAAAGTAGGAGAGAGCGAGGGAGAGGCAGAAGGGAGAGGTCACTGTCTTCGACGCTGCCCTCTGCTCTATTCCTCGCTCTTCCTCTCAGGGTACACAGAAGTGCGTTCCCTGGTGGAATGCAGACTGTGCTCGGGCTGTCCGCTGTAAGCGTGCAGCCTGGAAGAGACACCGCCGTCAGCATATGGCCGATTCTTTTCTTTTCGTTTGGAAGGTGAGTGTGGTGGCCCATAGGGCCATCCGTACAGCTAAACGTGAATGTTGGGCATCTTATGTCTCGACAATTACATCCGAAACCCCTCTGGCCCAGATCTGGAAGTGTATCCGCAAGATAGCGGGTAAGTTCGTTCCCGATGTTTCACCGGTCCTTCACCTCCATGATACTCTTGTGGCGGATCCGTTGCAGGTCGCTTCCGAACTGGGTTCCCACTTTTCTTCTGTTAGCTCTGGTCTTCATCTTCCCCAATCTTTCCTTCTTCATAAACCTGTCCTTGAGTCTCGTCCTTTAGATTTCTGCACTCATCTTCTGCTTCCCTATAATGATCCCTTCTCTCTCTCTGAACTTCGTTCTGCCCTGGCCCTCTGCGGTTCTACGGCGGCGGGCTCCGATGGTATTCATTATGAGATGCTTCGCCATCTCCCTCCGAGCACGCCTCAGTATTTACTGAGTCTGTATAATCGGATCTGGGAGTCGTCGTCAGTCCCTGAGGACTGGCTCAATGCCGTTGTCCTCCCTGTTCGCAAACCGGGGTCTCTGGGTACTTCCCCTAAGGACTTTCGCCCTATTGCTCTCACAAGTTGTGTCTGCAAACTCTTTGAACGTATGGTTAACGTTCGTCTGATGTGGTTCCTGGAACACCATCACCTCCTCTCCCCTTCTCAATTTGGTTTCTGCAAGTGCCGCAGCACGACAGATGTCCTGGTGAACTTGGAGGTCTATATTCGTACTGCTTTTACTGCAAAGACCTCCGTTGTTGCCGTCCTTTTTGACCTGGAAAAGGCTTACGACACCACTTGGCGTTATCATATCCTATCTCAACTTCATTCTTTTGGCCTTCGTGGTCATCTCCCTCTCTTTCTCCACAGCTTCCTCTCTCGTCGTTCCTTTCGGGTGCGCCTTGGTACCGCTCTCTCTCCCTCTTTTCAGCAATACGAAGGTGTGCCCCAGGGTAGTGTTCTGAGCACTACTCTTTTTCTGGTTGCCCTCAATGGTCTTCTTTCCTCTCTTCCTTCTGGTGTCTTCTCCGCTCTCTATGTCGATGATCTTACCCTTTGTTGTCAGGGTGATGATTCGCCTCTCCTTCAACGCCGGCTTCAACTTGCAATTGATGCCGTGTCATCTTGGGCCACAGGTCATGGCTTCAAGTTCTCTACTTCTAAGACTTGTGCCATGACTTTTACGCGGAAACGGGTTGTTCTTCGTCCCTCTTTGTCCCTTTATGGTCATCCCTTTGAATACAAAGATTCCGCGAAGCTTTTGGGGTTATTCCTTGACACTGGTTTGTCTTGGTCTCCCCATATCTCTTACCTCCGTGTTGAGTGCTCTAAGGCCCTTACCCTCCTTCAGGTCTTGTCCCATACTTCTTGGGGGGCAGATAGGCTCGCTCTCCTTGCTTTGCATTCCTCTCTCGTCCTGTCTAAGCTCGATTATGGTTGCCCTGCTTACTCGTCTGCTTCTCTTTCTACTCTTCGCCGGCTTGATGCTTTGCACCATACTGGGTTGCGCCTCAGTTCTGGTGCCTTTCGTTCGACTCCCATCCTTAGCTTGTATGTTGACACTGGCTTCCTGTCTCTCCAGGACCGCCGTGATCGCTACTGTCTTCGCTATCTTGCGCGGTCCTTGCAACATCCTTCCTCTCGCCTCTGTCATGCTTTAACTTTTACCCCTCCTGCGGTTCCTGTTCCTTTTCACCACCTCCCTCTTTCTGTCCGGTTATCTCGCCTACAGGATTCTCTTTCCATTCGTATTTCTGATGTTTCTCCTCGTGTTGTTCCTTCTTTGCCCCCGTGGAGGGTTGAGGGCTTCCGCGGTTTTGTACATCCTTGACCCGTATCACTAAAGCTTTTACCCCTCCTACGGTTCTAAAACGCCTTTTCCTCGAGCACTTTTCTTCTCACTCCCGCTCCGTTTCTGTCTTCACCGATGGGTCCAAGTCAGTGGACAGTGTTGGCTACTCTGTTGTTTTTCCTGATTGCACTTATATGTGTCGCTTGCCTCCGGAGACTAGCATCTTTACAGCGGAACTTTATGCTATTCTCTATGCTCTTCGTCTCCTGCTTTCTCGTTGTCAGTCTTCCTTTGTAGTTGTTGTTGTCTCTCGTAGTGCCCTCATGGCTCTCAGGTCCTTTAATCCGGTTCATCCAGTAGTTGTCGAGATCCAGCATTGGCTGTTTCTCGTTCACAGTAAATTTAAGTTGGTTGAGTTCTGTTGGGTTCCCAGCCATATTGGTGTGTCTTTAAATGAGCGTGCGGATGCTGCCGCCAAGGAAGCTGTCCGCTCTTGTCCCATCTCTCGTAAAGGCATTCCGTATTCCGACTTTTACCCGGTTATCCATTCCTCAGTCCTTACCCGTTGGCAGGCTTCTTGGTTGTCTGTTACTGGTAACAAGCTACGTACTCTTAAATGTTGTGTTTCCTCGTGGCCGTCCTCCTTCCACCGTAACCGGCGGTGGGAAACAGCTCTGGCGAGGTTGCGTATTGGCCATTCTCGCTTAACCCATGGTCACTTGATGGAGCGCCGCCCTGCTCCTTATTGTCCTCGTTGCATTGTCCCTCTTACGGTCGTGCATGTCCTTCTTGAATGTCCTGACTTCCAGGACGAGCGTGTGTCTTGCTTTCCGACCGCCGCTCGCAGTCACCTGTCCCTCGATAGAATTCTTGGTGACTCGGATACTTTTGATATCGTTCGCCTTATGCGTTTTTGTTCTCGTATTGGCATCCTTGGTGATATTTTGCGTATTTGATGGTGCTACATAGCCTTCCCGGTTTGGTGCCTTCTTTTGATAATTACTACTTACTACTGGGCATCTTATGTCTCCTCCATTACGTCTGTTATATATGGGGAGTGTTTGTACTATGGGGCCTAGTATTATCTGGATGTAGGGGCAGCAGTAAGCATTAAGAGTTATCAATGTGGGAGATCTAAAAGGCCCGGCCCCCAAATAAAACTATAAGCAGTGCTGAATACTTGGCTACACACAAGGTCAGTCTAGAGGTTGATTTAAGATCTACACAGGAAGAACTGATACTCTCTTACTTCACTTATTTATTAACCCCTTAACAACCCCCCATATACATTCACACCAATAACAAAAATAATAATTACTTTACCACACTATCTTACGTTAAAAGCCTTGGTCCACATAAGCAGGACACAAGGTTTTACACTGAAAACAAGCTAGGGTAAAGTTCTACTAAGGAAACACTTGAAGCTAGAGTCAGCTTAGGGTAGGGAGACCACGTGGTTTCACTGGGACCCCCTTTAGAATAACTAGTAATATAAACTCTAAAAACACCTACTACACACAAAGTATACTACTCTACACATAGAACACGTGTATGCCAGAAATTGAATAATGTACACAGTATATACTTAGCTTGAACAAGACACAGAAATAAGGAAACGAGGAGGAAGGGTAGGAGGATCCTGTCCACACCACGCCAGCTCAGAGAAAGAAAGACTCTCAGTCTCCTTTCCCCCAGCTGGCTCGCTGCCGGCAGACTGCTCAATTAATCGTACCGCAGCCCTATACCCAGTTTACTCAGGTTTAACTTTACAACTGATTAGAAAGTATCATTAAACATAGTTGGTGCCTATGTTATTATTTAATAATCAACCCCAAGCTCAGTCTTAAATGCTCTTTGGAAAACAAGAATAGTCTTATGTCTGGCAGGGAAGATACAAACAAGTGCACCTCGTGATGCGTTTTCAATACTAAAAGGCAGTTTATTAGCTCAGTTTTGACCTCTGGTTTCCACTGAGGAACCCAGGGTCGTAACAACGTCCGAAACTCTTCTGCCACAGATCTGGAAGCATATCCGCAAGATAGCAGGTAAGTTCGTTCCTGATGTTTCACCTGTCCTTCACCTCCATGGTACTCTTGTGGCGGACCCGTTGCAGGTCGCTACCGAACTGGGTTCCCACTTTCCTTCTGTTAGCTCTGGTCTTCATCTTCCCCAATCTTTCCTTCTTCGTAAACCTGTCCTTGAGTCTCGTCCTTTGGATTTCTGCACTCATCTTCGGCTTCCCTATAACAATCCCTTCTCTCTCTCTGAACTTCGTTCTGCCCTCTGCGGTTCTACGGCGGCAGGCTCCGATGCTGTTCATTATGAGATGCTTCGCCATCTCCCTCCGTGCACGTCTCGGTATTTACTGAGTCTGTATAATCGGATCTGGGAGTCGTCGTCAGTCCCTGAGGACTGGCTCGATGCCGTTGTCCTCCCTGTTCGCAAACTAGGGTCTCTGGGAACATCTCCTAAGGACTTTTGCCCTATTGTCCTCACAAGTTGTGTCTGCAAACTCTTTGAACGTATGGTTAACGTTCGTCTGATGTGGTTCCTGGAACACCATCACCTCCTCTCCCCTTCTCAATTTGGTTTCCGCAAGTGCCGCAGCACGACTGATGTCCGGGTGAACTCGGAGGTCTATATTCCTACTGCTTTTGCTGCGAAGACCTCCATTGTTGCCAGCCCGTCAGATGTTGTGTCCATCATACACTCACTAAAAACCAAAGCTGGGAACATCAGTGAAATCCCATCCATTGTATACAAGAGCGCCTCCCATGCCCTTGCGCCACCTATAGCTCTGCTGTTCAACAAATCCCTTGAGTGTCATACCTTCCCTGATATCCTTAAAAAAGCAAGAGTAACGCCAGTTCATAAAGGAGGTAATCCGGCAGACATAAACTACAGACCAATATCGAACCTACCCATACTATCAAAAATATTTGAAAAAATTATCTACAAACAGCTGTACTCCTATCTCGTAAAATTCGACATTCTTAGCCCCTGTCAGTTTGGCTTCCGCTCCCAAAAGAGTACCAACGACGCAATTATTAGTCTCCTTGATATAATTTACTCAGCCCTTGACAAAAATGAGTTTCCAATTGGACTCTTCATTGACCTGAGAAAGGCCTTTGATACTGTTAATCACGATTACCTCTTATGTAAACTCCATCATTATGGAATCCGAGGCCATGCACTGGACTATATCCAATCCTATCTTAGTGATAGACACCAATGTGTAGCCATCAATAATATAATCTCTCCCATTCTACCAATAACCGTTGGAGTGCCACAGGGCAGCATCTTGGGACCTCTTCTATTTCTTATATACATTAATGATCTGCCTAATGTCTCTAACATTCTGAAACCTATTTTGTTTGCTGATGACACTACCCTCATCTACTCCAACCCCAACCCACATACTCTAAATGATGTTGTTAATAATGAACTAAAAAAAGTCCACTTATGGATGTCAACCAACAAACTAACACTTAACATAAAAAAAACCTACTAAATCCTTTTTGGAAGCAAATCTACAAATGCAATTCAGCTTCAGATTGACAATGTAAACATTAGCAATAAAAATGATGAAAAGTTTCTTGGCATATTCCTAGACAAGAGACTCAACTTCAGTACCCATATACAACACATAACTAAGAAAGTCTCTAAAACAGTTGGTATACTCTCCAAAATCAGATATTATGTACCTAACTCTGCTCTCATCTCTCTATATTATGCACTAATCTATCCCTATCTCAACTATGGTATCTGTGCATGGGGTTCAACCACTGCAAACCACCTCAAGTCCATCATCACCCAGCAAAAATCTGCTATCAGAATAATATCAAATTCTGCTTTCAGACAACACACAGCCCCCTTGTTTAACTCCCTAAACATGCTAAACATAATCTCACTCCACAAATTCTCTTGTGTCAACTACATTTACAAAACCCTGTTCTTAAATGCAAATCCTTGTCTGAAACTCTTCCTGGACAGATGTAATAGGACCCATTATCACCACACCAGAAATAAATATCTCTTTGATATCCCCAGAGTTAAACTTAATCTGTGTAAACACTTTGCAAATAAAGGGACCCAGTTTATGGAACTCACTCCCTACTGAATTGAAAAGCTGTCCAACTTTTACATCATTCAAAATCAATACTAAAAAGTACCTAATTTCATCTTCATAGTTTTTCACTTTTTGCCTTAAAATTGCACTGTATCTATTGCTACCCAATCTCCCAACCTTTATGTTCCCAATTTGAACATCTTTACCATTGTGATCATTGCTGTTTTCTTATATGTGCTGCCAATCTGCTGTATGGTGTTTATAAATCTTGTTTATCTGTGTCTTTTGCTACCCAGTCTCCCAATCTTTATGTACCCAATCTGAACATCTTTACCATTGTGATCATTGCTGTCTTATATGTGCTGTCAATCTGCTGTATGGTGTCTATTAATCTTGTTTAAATTACTAATCAAGCTGTCAATGTAATCAATCAGAGCTATAATATAACAATGTGCTTTAATATACTTAGCTCTCTCATCTCATTTTTCTCTTGCAATGTATCTTTATCATTTATCAATTCTGAAAGAAACTACCTACTTAAAATTATCTGCTAGATTAAGGACCTGCCCGAAACGCTGCGCGTACTAGTGGCTTTACAAGAATGTAAATACTGTACTATCCAATGTATTCTCACAAACCCAATGTACCTTCTTGTATATATATAAATAAATAAATAAATAAATAAATAAATAAATAAATAAATAAATAAATAAATAAATAAATCCTTTTTGACCTGGAAAAGGCTTACGACACCACTTGGCGATATCATATTCTATCCCAGTTTCATTCTTTTGGCCTTCGTGGTCATCTCCCTCTCTTTCTCCACAGCTTCCTCTCTCGTCGTTCCTTTCGGGTGCGGCTTGGTACTGCTCTCTCTGCCTCTTTTCAGCAATACGAACGTGTGCCCCAGAGTAGTGTTCTGAGCACTGTCATGTTCACAGAAAATGGTACCATCCGTTTTCTATGTGTGGCGGAGCAGACGCCAGAGAGAGAAGGTAAACAAGAGAGCATACAGGACGCCCGCCAAGCTTGGTAGCTACTAGTCATGTAATCATATTAAGTATTAAAGTCAGTAACCAAGTCATGACTTTACATCAACCCTACAACCAAGACTTCCTCAGTAACACACAAACACCACATTGGCGACGAGGATGAACTGGGAACGCAGGTATTTTGTTCAACTTTAAACAAGGAAGGAGCATGCTGTCTCGCCCAGAGGAGGAAGGAGAAAATTTAAATTTTAAATTTTGCCCCGAGGGGCGAGTTTATTGGGCAGCGCCACTCATCTTGTGAGTGAACATACCGCCATAGCAGAATGTACAACACTCCCCAATAGGAAGAAAACCCGCTGGGTTGTTCATCCTGTCACTTGTACCCAGACACAGCTGGGACTTGCTTAACTGTCTCAAGTGAACAGCGCCTCAAACAAGAAGATTAACATTTATCAACCCTTAAAAGCTTACGTTATCTTGCGGGTGCAAAATGGGGAAATCTTTTAAGAACAGTATCAATATTTGACAAATAGTGTTTTCCTAACTCAAACAATGTGGGGTTTATTATTCTACAGTTATTCCTAATGTCTCTCAGGTGTTCACATTCACGTAGATAGTGGTCAAGGCGGTGTCCATCACTCTCACCACAGATTCTGCAACTTCGCTGATCAACTGTTGTTTCCATTCCAAATCTCCATGGATATTTGTATCCAAGACGGATTCTCGCTATTACAGATTCTCTCACTCGTCGTCCTCCTCTTCGGCCATACTGATTGGGATTGCCAGCTGCAACCATGTTGTACCATCGTACAGATTCACTGGTTTGTGCTTCTATCCTCCTTTCCTCAGTTACCTTGTCACGGTGATGTTGCCTGATAATACCTCTAATTTGTAGTTGAGTCTTGGGTATGAAGTATTCAATATGGTCTCCTTCAGCGCCTTCAGCAGCCAGCACATCTGCTCGTTCATTCCCACATATTCCAACATGGGAGGGGATCCACAGAAACTTGATGACTCTTCCCTGATTGGTAAGTACTCTCACAGCTCTCTTGATTTCAGCGACTATTGCAAGATTTTCTGCCTGATTTTTACTTAGGCTTTGCAGTGCTGCTTTTGAATCGGTGCAAATCATTGCACCATTAGTGTTCCGTTCAAGAAACCTTAACGCCATAACAATGGCAGTTAGCTCTGCTTGCGTTGAAGAGGCATAGTTCTCAATACGTGCTTTTTCTTCATTTCTGCGTTGGAAGGTATTATCCTTGATTACCGTGTATGCTGCACCAGCCCTGCCATTGATAGGATTAGATGACCCGTCAGTGTAGATTTGATCTAGTTCATCTCCGGCTTCTTTATAAATGTCCTCGAGATACTTGTGCCTCATTTCTTGTGGTATCATGTTGGATTTTTTCATTGCCATTTCATTGATGATGATCTTACATGAGTCATCCTCCCAGGGAGGTAACCTCTCTACAGGCAGGAGCTCACGGGCTTGCTCAAGCAGGTGAAGCTCTTCAAGGTAGCAGGCTGCTCTGTGATGCCATTTTTTGCTTCTCCTGTTTCCCCCTGAAAGTAGCACAGAGCTCAGTTTTTTCTTGGCAATATCATTGTAATGGGGATCTCTGGCTATCCTAATTGCAAGCTTAGCATTCAGCTCCTAAATTCTGCTTTTAATACTGGGAAGGGACAACTCCTCTCGTAGATTAGACGTTTTAGCAGTTCTTGGGACTCCAAGAATGATTGTCATATCTTCATTTTGAATGCTTTCAAGCCTTTTCATATCGCTTTAGGAGTAGGTGCACAGTACTGGTGCGGCATAGTCTATGACGGAGCGCACATAGGCTGTGTACATCATTTTGAGCACGGCAATAGAGGCTCCATGTCCATTCCAGGTCATAGCTTTCAGTGCCCTGAGTCGACTTTTGCATGTTCCTATGAGTTGATTGAGCTCCTCTTTCTTTCCCTTGTTAGAGCCGACAGTGACGCCAAGGTACCGGTAGTGGTCAACCCATTCAAGTGTTTACACCATTAATTTGCAGTTCTTCATTTGCTCTCCGCTTGTGATGGGAGTATGCCTTCGTCTTGTTTGTGGAGAGAGTGAAACCGAGCTCAATACATTTCCTTCCGAGGAGTTCAATGGACTGTTCAATTTTTCCCAAGGTGGGAGCTTGTATTAGGACATCATCTGCATATCCCACTTGTTGTGTTCCTTCCGGAAAATCAATATTTGCAATGGCGTTCATAAGTACATTGAATAGTGTAGGGCTTAAGACTCCGCCTTGGGGGGTCCCGAGTTCCATACTCATTGTTCTGGAGACTGCTCCATTGAAGCAAACCTTGGCTTTCCTTCCTGTGAGGTAGTCTTCAACCCATTTCATGAGTCTCCCCTTGACACCCATGCATGCAAGCTCGTCCAGGATCGCAATCCCCTGTGCTTTGTCGAAGGCTCCTTTGATGTCAACAAATACAGAGTACCTAGCCGTGTCATTAACCAAGTAATTAACTATACAATTTGCTGTGCTCCGTCCTTTAACAAATCCATTGACCCCCTCCCCTAACCTGCCTATTTTGTGCAACAGTCGGTTTAGGATGATCCTTTCAAGCATCTTGCAAGTGCATGACACGAGGCTGATAGGTCTGTAATTACCAGGGTCATTAGGCTTCGGTATGGGAATAATTATTGCGTGGGCAACACTCCACTTAGGAATGACTTGTTAAACAGGTGGAGTAGTGGATTCCCAGACACTTCACACAGTGCATTGAGTATATCGTAGGTGACGCCATCTTCACCAGGTGCTGTACTTTTACCCTTTTTCATAGCGCCCCTTACTTCTTGGGCTGTGATTGGTTCCCCATACTCGTCATCACTAGACAGTGCTCTTGTTATCCTAATTCTTCTGTCATCATGTCGCAGGAGCTGTTCCCTGCTGATTTCTGCAGGGAGGGAGGAGGAGGATGCTGCATCACTCCACTTGTGAATTAGTTCCTCAGCCTTACCCTGGGGGTCTTTGTGAGCCGCAGGCCGGGCTCTGCCCCCCTTAGCTATCTGAATTTTTGCCCACACTTATCTTGCAGATGTTTCCCGTCCAATAGAGCTAGTGAACTCAAGCCATTGTCTTTCCCGCTCTTTAATCTTCTCTTCCCTGGCTACTTGACACACTGTTTTAAACAACTCTTGGTTACTTTCAGTGGGATGTCTCCGGTACTCTCTACTCATGTCTCGCACATTTGCGTTAAGCATCTTTATGTAATCATTCTCATACCATTTTATTTTCTTCCTCTGAGGGTTACTTCGCCCAGGCGTACGGCACGGAACTCTTAGACAGCTCTCAATTTGGTGGTTAAGGTCATCAACAAATGTGTCAATGTCTTCTGGGATTTGGTATTCCGTGAACCAGTCACTCATCCTGTTTATGAAGTGCGGCCTCATATCTGGTCCGAGTGATAACCTTTTTCTTTTATTTGTCTCTTTCCTTCTCTTGCTCATGTCGACGGTGGTAATCAGTGCCCAATGGTCACTACAGAAACTGTGCACAATGTGTGTACTGGCATCCGTGTCCTGTGCATTCAGCAGGAGAGCATAATCTAATCTTCCTCCTCTGAGGTGAGTTGGCTGTTCATCACCCAGGACCCTAAGGTTTTCACTTCCCCTGACAAAGAGTGACAGTTTCCGTCCATTGACATTGGGCTGATGACAGTTGGCACCAAAGTGTGGGTGTCTGGCATTAAGGTCACAACCAGCAGGGTAGGTTCTTCATTAACAAACTCAGGCAGTGCGTCAAGGTCAAGTTTACTCTGTGGCACATATAGGTTGATTATATGTAGAGCATTATTGTTTAAGTAAAGGGTTACTCCCAGTGATTCAAACTCATCCCCCATGTGCAGGTCATCAATAATCTGTGCGGGAATGTTGTTATTTACAAAAGTGATGAGACCCCGTTTTCTTTCCTCATGTGGCAGGGAGAACTTGCGATAACCGCTGAACCTTGGGTTGAAGTCATCACCTACCATTGTCTCCTGTAGCACTATGACGTCAGTTTGGTGTTCACGAGCGTATTGTATGATGTCATTAATTCTATTGCGAACGCCATTGCAGTTCCATTGTAGGATAGTGAGACTTTCTTCAGCATGGTTATCCATCGTGGAGGCGTTGGTCATCAGATGTGCTGTGTGTGGTGTTGTTGCTGGTGAGAGTGTGTTCACTGGTGGTGTTGTATGTGGTGTTGCACCACCGTCATGTGCTGGTGGTACTGTTTGTATGCCAGTGGTCAATGTTTGTGCCAGTGGTCAATGGTGTTGTGTACACTAGTGTCGTTGTGTTCACTGGTGGTGCTGTTGTCTTCACTGGTGGTGTTGCGTTCACTGGTGGTGCTGTTGGTGGTGTTGTGTTCACTGGTGGTGTTGTGTTCACTGGTGGTGCTGTTGGTGGTGTTGTGTTCACTGGTGGTGTTGTGTTCACTGGTGGTGGTGTGTTCACTGGTGGTGGTGTGTTCACTGGTGGTGGTGTGTTCACTGGGTCGCAATGAGTTCACTTGGGTAGCACTGAGTTTGCTGTTGTGTGCCGTGGCTCGTGTTGCATCCCCATGCACCAAGTTGCAACCTGCTGAACTCGCCTGAGGCAACTTCAGGCCCTGCAGAATGTGAAGTATGTCCTCCTGGGTCTTCTGGATTGTACATAGGGTATTCTCAAGTTTATTTTGCTTGCTTATTAGTTCTTGCATGAGTGGGTGATTTTTTATCATGTGGGTAATCATTGCTTCCATATCGGGCGGCATTGTGTTATCTGGACCCAGTGAGGTGTTGACTGGTGAGTGGGGAGGGGGAGTGGTAGGGTGGGGGGAAGGGAGGGTCGCCTGAGAGGCGGAAGGGCTGGTTGACTGGGAGGCGTTAGGGGGTATGGGTGATGAGGCAGGAATGGTGTTTGTTGGGTGGGGTAGGGTTGGGGTTAGTGAGGGAGATAAGGTTGGGGTTAGTGAGTGGGGTTGAGGTAAGTTGGTTTGTGAGAGAAATGGGGTCTGGTTGGGCCTGTGCGGGGTGGTGGTGGGTCACTCCACCACTACCCCAGGCTGGTGTCTGCCTACTGGAGGCTGGACCCTGGCTTGCTGTGGTACTGTTCACGGAGCCATTCCCGCCCCTGTTTACTGGTCCACCTGCTGTCTGCGTCTGCGTCGGCGTCCTTCTCAAGCCCTGCCAGTCAGGCCTCCTGCTGCAATATCTGTTCCAGGCATGGTGGGCCTGCTTGCAGTTGACACATTTAGGTATTACCCCGCTACCCCCACCCTGTTTAAGCTTGTCCAGACACTGCTTGGTGTCGTGAGAGCCACTGCAACACCCACACCTAATTGGGCGATCACATTGCCACGTTCTGTGATCCCACCGTTGACAGTTGCCACACAAGGACGGGCTGCCAATATACCTCTCCACTTTGCACGCCCTCATGCCTGGCATTTTAATGACTTGGGGCAGCTCTCCCTTCCACATAGCAATTGCTTGATTTTTGGGCAGTCCCCCTGGTCCAGTGTTGCGCTCGACCCAAACAATCTCGGTATAGTCCTTGAGATATTTCACGTCAACATGAATGCTATAGTTCTTAATTATAATTTTAGTTTGTCTTGTCTGTGGGTTTGCTTCTAATAATTTGACATTCTTACCTTGATACTCGAGACTGGTCTCTGTGAAGTACTTCAGGGCACTGTAACCCTGCACCCGTGCACTAACATTGCCACCTACACACCTGCTCTCTATACAATACTTTCCTCTGTGGGCGCGGGCGGCCTCAATAATCCATCTGAACTTCTCTGATGCTGTCATTACCCCTGCAGGAAAGATTAGGGTGTGCCACTCACTGTCTTCGTCGTGTCGTCGTCGTTGTTGTTGTTGTTGTTGTTGTTGTTGTTGCTGAGGTTGCTGTTGCTGCTCATCCTGTCGCCGTGACTTATCCCGTTTCCTGCCACTTCTACCTTGGACTAGTTGGAAACCTTCATCGTCTATTGTAGAGTCTCCTGTATCAGTACTGTTGGAGGGCCCAGGGCTGGGATCCCGACCGGAGGGCCCCGGGTGTGGACCATCACCCAGGGGCCCCTGGCGGGGATGGGGGTCGTTATGGTTCCCGGGTACACCAGCCATGGTCACTTGTTGTTGTTGTCTCAAAGTCTTACTTCTCGTGTCAACAACCATCTATTTGCTGCGGCTCACTTCATGTGTTGTTGGGTGGTATGTCTTCAACACTGCACTCTGCCCTACGTACGCACACATGTACATATAGACACCTACAAGGCACAAGGTTTACACTCACACGTAGCGTAGGGGTACTCTATGGTGTGCCCTGGCAGTCTCTTGTGTAAACACACTAGTCGCGCACACAGACCACGACCTTGGGTAGGGAGGGCACAAAGGCTATTTTTCACGCGCGTGGGGCCCCAGGCTTCAGGTACCGCGAGGCGGCCCAACCTACGTCAGAACTCCTTCCTCACAACTTCCCCCTCAGCAGGCCTGATATTGCCACATTAACAATTGCTGCCTTAATTTCTGGCCAATCCACACGTCTAGGGCCTACCACAGTTGGTAGGAGGGGCGGTGCACACTTAGTGCCTCTATAGCTGATCTACTTGGCGCACTGAAGACTAGACCTTAGGCCTAGGCCTATGTCAAACAGGAGGATGGATACATCCTGCCTGCTCCTCCTCTAGCTTGGAGGAGGTTACGAGGAAGGAGAAGTCGTGCTGTGAACACCATACCCAATGCTGTGTGCTAACCAATGCTTTGTGCTAAACGATGCTGTGTGCTAACCAATGCTGTGTGCTAACCAATGCTGTGTGCTAACCAATGCTGTGTGCTAACCAATGCAACCAATGCTGTGTGCTAACCAATGCTGTGTGCTAACCAATGCTGTGTGATACCCAAGCTGTGCTGAAGAAACTGTGTACTGAGGAATCTGCCGACGTTGTGTACGAAACGACGCTTTGATGTGTACAAAACCTGATGTTTTGGTTACGAAACGACGCTTCGTGCTACAAAATTCATCACACTGAACTGACTGCTGTACCGACTGCTGTACCAACTGCTGTACCAACTGCTGTACCAACTGCTAACTACTGCTGTACCAACTGCTGTGCCAACTGCCATGCTGCTGCTGTGAGTAGGAACAACACATGTACACAAGGGCTAGGTAAGAAGTCAGTTGCTGCTATATTGTGCACTGTTGTGAACTTTTGCATTAAAATGCTTGTGTGCTTTGCAAAATTAAAGTAATTACAGTGAATTCTTGACTAACATATTCAGTGCAATAAGTGTTTAATATTCTGTGGAACATTTAAGTGATAAGTTACATTTATTCAGTAAAAATGGCAAATATACCTCAGTTTCCTGCATTTGATCCTGACTGTGACCAGACAAACCTGTCACAGAGGTGGGTCAAATGGCTTAAAAGGTTTGAAAATTTGTTGATAGTTTCTGACATCAAAAGTGCTGAAAGAAAGCGTGCCTTTCTACTTCATTATGCAGGTGATAGAGTTTGTGACATCTTTGACACACTGGAAGACACTGGTGGTGCCAAAGATTATGACATTGCCAAAGCCAAATTAACTGAACATTTCAAACCAAGGCAAAATACTGCAATGGAAATTATGCATTTCAGGAGAGCAAAACAACTCTCTAATGAAACTGTGGATCAATACCACACACGTCTGCAGGGTTTAGCAGCCCATTGTGAGTTTGCTGATGTTGACAAAGAAATCAAACAGCAAATAATTGAAACATGCACATCTACACGTCTCCGTCGAAGAGCTCTAGAACTTGTTGATGATGAAAGTTCTCTTACCAAGATACTGGATATGGTCGTCGAATGGAAGATGCTGCACGTGATGCTCGTGTCATGGAGTGCAGTGCCAACAACGCTTCTGCCACTGTTACTAACAGTGATGAGGTATGTAAGGTGCAGGGAGGACATCGTAATCAAAGAAGATATCATGCCAAACCTAACAGTAAATTTAGCCGAGAACCACGTCACAACTGGGGTCAAGGAACAAGACTCAAGCAGTCACAACGACCCACATCAGAGGGTGTCAACAATAAATGTTACAATTGTGGAGGAGACTACCCACACCAAGGTAATGTTTGTCCTGCTCAAGGTAAGAAGTGCTATGAGTGTGGAAAACTAGGTCATTTTGGTGCTATGTGTCGTTCCGCACTAAAGAAACCACAGTCAATGAATAAAAGCACTGTACGAGGATCAGGTCATAGGGGTCGAGGTGGTAAACACAATATTGCACCTCATAACCAGAATGTTAATAATATACAAGACAACATTTCATTACAACCAGTCTCAGATGACAGTGAATGTGATTATACTTATGGAGTACAAGCAATCACAGAATGGAATGATCTTCCAAACAAGATCATTCCATTCTGATCTTCCCAGAGACATGTGTATACATTGCTGGTATTTGTCTCAAAGTTCTCATTGACACTGGATCAAACATTGACACCATTGCTGAGTGCCACTATGAAAAATTTAAAAAACAGTTCCCAAAGCTAGAAAACTACAATGGTAGTGCCACTGCCTATGCTTCAAAGGTAGCCTTGCCAGTGATTGGAACTTTCACTGCAGAGATTAAGTCAAAGAATGCAATGCTCATTACTACATTCCATGTTGTTAGGAATGCAAAGGAGTCTTTATTCAGTTACAAGACTTCAACCAAATTGGGGCTACTTCCCTGGAAACACAAACCGAAACTGTCTCTATTTTCCGCTTGTTACAACTTGTAATAAAGTTGTTACATCTTGGCTTAACGTGTTTATGACGTATTAGAACGTTGTTACAACTTGCTATATTGGTTGTTATAACTGGTTAGGAGGTGTTAAAACTTGTTCGAACGTTGTACCAACGTCGTAGTTTCGGTGTGTGTTTGGCGGGTTCAGCTTTCTAATGCTGTAGCAGTGGAATCTGCAAACAATGTTGATGCTATTGTTGCTGAATTTTCTGATCGATTTAAATCCATAGGTTGTTATACTGATAGCAAAGTACATCTGCATATCAACCCAGATGTAATTCCAGTTGCCCAACCACATCGCCGACAACCATTCCATACTCGCAAGAAAGTCGATGCCGAACTGGATAGGCTGATGGAACTAGATATCATTGAACCAGTAACAGGCCCAACACCATGGGTAAGCCCAATTGTCACTCCACCAAAGCCGAAGAATCCAGATGAGATACGCATTTGTGTGGACATGCGTGTTCCCAACAAGGCAATAATGCGTGAACGCCATCCTACACCCACTGTAGATGATATGATTTACCGCTTGAATGGTGCAACTGTATTCAGCAAGTTAGATTTAAACAAGGGCTATCATCAGCTTGAACTTGATGATGAGAGTCGCTTCATCACAACGTTTACGACACATCGAGGTCTGTATAGGTACAAGCGCCTGAGTTTTGGTATTAACAGTGCTGCCGAGGTATTCCAGCACATCAGCCAGGTATTGCAAGATATACCTAATGCTGACAACATGTCTGATGACATCATTGTTTATGGCCGTACCCAAGCTGAACACGACAAAGCTCTTCGTGCAACATTGCAACGCTTACGAGAAAAGAATTTGACGCTAAGCCGAGCAAAGTGTGAGTTCAATCAACATAAAATTGAATTCTTTGGACATGTACTTAGTGACAAAGGTCTGTCTCCAGATCCTAAGAAAGTTGCAGATATCAAGAATGCTGCACCTCCTTCAACGTCCACTGAAGTACATAGTTTTCTGGGAATGGCAAACTACTGTTCTCGCTTCATTCCAGATTTTGCTACCATTACGAAGCCTCTACATGAGCTCCTGAAGAAAAATGCATCATGGTACTGGAGCGATATCGAGCAAAATGCATTTGATGCCGTGAAAGATGCACTAGTAGAGAATGCGACTGCTGCATACTTTGATCCATCAATGGACACTGAGTTAACGGTGGATGCTAGTCCTGTTGGTTTAGGTGCTGTTTTAGCCCAACACAAACCTGGTCAACCAGATTCCAGAGTAGTAATTGCCTACGCCAGCCGTTCTCTCACAGATGTTGAGCAACGATACAGTCAGACAGAGAAGGAAGCTCTTGCTCTTGTATGGGGCTGTGAACACTTCAATGTGTATCTGCTTGGTGCGCCCTTCACCACGATAGTCACTGACCACAATCCGTTGGAGACCATCTTCAATAATCCAAAGTCCAAACCACCAGCTCGCATTGAGAGATGGGCTCTTCGTCTGCAACCATACAACTTTATGGTGAAATACAAGCTGGGTGCAGGCAATCCCGCTGATTACATCAGTCGACATCCTGCCAACAGTTTCACCATCACCAAGCATCAACAAGTTGCCGAGGAATATGTACACTCTGTAACCTGTGATGCAGTCCCTAAGGCTCTTACTCTTGATGAAATCCGTACTGCAACCCTAGAGGACCCAACTCTACAAGCAACAGTGGATGCATTGACTAAGAAAAAGTTTCTACGCATCCCACCCTCAGGAGTTGACCAAGATGCATTCAAAGCACTTGAACGCATCCAGACAGAATTAAGTGTTACGCAACAACGCGACACCGTGCTGCGAGGTACTCGTATCGTTATTCCAGCTGTTCTCCAGCAACGTGCTCTGAAGCTTGCACATCAAGGACACCAAGGTCTTGTTAGGACCAAACAGCTGCTACGAGAAAAGGTGTGGTTTCCTGGCATTGATCGTCAAGCAAAGGATATGCATGATGCCTGTGTCCCTTGCCAAGCTGCAGTGGATACTTCAAGACCAACACCTCTACAACCTTCACCACTACCTGCTGCACCATGGACGGAAGTATCGATGGACTTCTGCGGACCACTACCAACTGGAGAGTACTTGATGGTAGTCATTGATGATCACTCACGTTATCCAGAAGTAGAAATCATCAATTCCACATCTGCAAAGGCCGTCATCCCGAAACTCGACAAGATCTTTTCAAACTTTGGCATTCCTGAAGTTGTCAAGACGGACAATGGACCGCCATTCAATGGACAAGACTTTGTCAACTTTGCTGAGCATATTGGATTCAAACACCGCCGTGTGATGCCACTACATCCTCAAGCAAATGGAGAAGTTGAGAGAATCATGCAACCTCTCATGAAAGCGGTACGCTGTGCTCATGCCGAAGGACGATCCTGGAAACAAGCTATGTATGCTTTTCTCAGGAACTACCGTGCAACACCACATGGAACACTGGGCAAGTCGCCTGGCGAACTTTTATTTGGACGTCCTATGAGAATCGCACTACCCGTCATGCCAGCCGAGGTAACGGATAAACGTCTCGCTCAGAAGGATGCACTAGCCAAGGGCAAAATGAAAATTGCTCATGATCAACATGCAAAGGAACAATTCATAAAAGTTGGAGATACTGTTCTCGTTAAAAAGAAAAAAGAGGGAAAGTTAGATATGCCGTATGATACAAAACCATATAAAGTGATTAGTGTAAAAGGAACTATGGTAACAGCTAGTAATAGAGATCATAGTATAACACGTAATATGGCTTATTTCAAAGTGATTCCAACTAGTGTAGAAAATGATGAAGTGCAAAGTCGTGCAAAAGAAAAAGAAAAAATGAGTTATAACTCAATAAACAATTCATCAAGGGATGTTATTGTATTTGGGGACTCACGTCCTAAACGTCATGTTAAACGCCCTGCACGATTTGATGATTAATTGTGTTCCTATGTAATGAAAAGTATTTACTTATTATGCTAAACTAAATTTAATATTGTTTGAATAATGCAGATATCTCATTCAATATTTTGTAACTTTGTATTACAGTTTCTTTCATGTTTGCTTAACATTGCATATGTATTTTTAACATTGAAATCCTTTGTGGAAAAGATTAAGTTGTTTAAATTCTTTGTGTGCTTAATTAATGTTAATTGTATGCAGTATCTCTTGATATGTTAATAACTTACTTTGTGTCAATAACTTTGCTTTGTGCTACAAGCATGGTAGACATCCTGTATTCATTCTTTTTAAAGAAAAGGAGGGATGTCATGTTCACAGAAAATGGTACCATCCGTTTTCTATGTGTGGCAGAGCAGACGCCAGAGAGAGGAGGTAAACAAGAGAGCATACAGGACGCCAGCCAAGCTTGGTAGCTACTAGTCATGTAATCATATTAAGTATTAAAGTCAGTAACCAAGTCATGACTTTACATCAACCCTACAACCAAGACTTCCTCAGTAACACACAAACACCACAAGCACTACTCTTTTTCTGGTTGCCCTCAATGCTCTTCCTTCCTCTCTTCTTTCGGGCGTCTTCTCCGCTCTCTATGTCGATGATCTTACCCTTTGCTGTCAGGGTGATGACGCGCCTCTCCTTCAACGACGGCTTCAACTTGTGATTGATGCCGTGTCGTCTTGTGCCACTGATCATGGCTTCAAGTTCTCTACTACTAAGACTTGTGCCCTGACCTTTACTCAGAAACGAGTCGTTCTTCGTCCCTCTTTGTCACTTTATGGTCATCCCCTTGAGTACAAAGATTTCACGAAGCTTTTGGGGTTATTCCTTGACACTCGTTTTTCTTGGTCTCCCCATATCTCTTACCTCCGTGTTGAGTGCTCTAAGGCCCATGCCCTTCTAAGGGTATTGTCCCATACTTCTTGGGGAGCGGATAGGCGCGCACTCCTTGCTTTACATTCCTCTCTCGTCCTGTCTAAGCTCGATTATGGTTGCCCTGCTTACTCGTCTGCTTCTACTTCTATTCTTCGCCGTCTTGATGCTTTGCACCATACTGGGCTGCGCCTCGGCTCTGGTGCCTTTCGTTCGACTCCCGTCCTCAGCTTGCATGTTGACACTGGCTTCCTGTCTCTCCGGGACCGCCGTGATCGCTACTGTCTTCGCTATCTTGCACGGTCCTTGCAACATACCTCCTCTTGCCTCTGTCGTGCTTTAACTTTTACCTCTCCTGCGGTTCCTGTTCCTCATTACCACCTCCCTCTTTCTGTCTGGTTATCTCGCTTACAGGCTTCTCTTTCCGTTCATATTTCTAATGTTTCTCCTCATGTTGTTCCTTTTTTGCCCCATGGTGAGTCCCCCTTCCGCAGTTTTGTACATCCATGACCCGCATCACTAAAGCTTTTATCCCTCCTACGGTTCTAAAATGCCTTTTCCTTGAGCACTTTTCTTCTCACTCCCACTCCGTTTGTCTTCACCGATGGGTCTAAGTCTGCGGACAGTGTTGGCTACTCTGTTGTTTTTCCTGATCGCACTTATATGTGTCGTTTACCTCCGGAGACTAGCATCTTCATAGTGGAGCTTTATGCTATTCTTTATGCTCTTCGTCTCCTGCTTTCTCGTTGTCAGTCTTCCTTTGTAATTGTTGTTGTCTCTCGTAGTGCCCTCATGGCTCTCGGGTCCTTTAATCCGGTTCATCCAGTAGTTGCCGAGATCCAACATTGGCTGTTTCTTGTTCACAGTAAATTTAAGTCAGTTGAGTTTTGTTGGGTTCCCAGCCATATTGGTGTCTCTTTAAATGAGCGTGTGGATGCTGCTGCCAAGGAAGCTGTCCGCTCTTGTCCCATCCCTCGTAAAGGTATTCCATATTCCGACTTTTAACTGGTTATCCATTCTTCCATCCTTACTCGTTGGCAGGCTTCTTGGTCGTCTGTTACTGGTAACAAACTACGTACTCTTAAATGTTGTGTTTCCTCGTGGCCATCCTCCTACCACCGTAACCGGCGATGGGAAACGGCTCTGGCGAGGTTGCATATTGGTCATACTCCCTTAACCCATGGTCACTTGATGGAGCGCCGCCCTGCTCCTTATTGTCCTAATTGCATTAATTGTCCCTCTTATGGTCGGGCATATCCTTCTTGAATGTCCTGACTTCCAGGACGAGCGTGTGTCTTGCTTTCCGACCGCCTCTCGCGGTCACCTGTCCCCTGTCCCTCAGTAGAATTCTTGGTGACTCAGATACTTTTGATATCGTTCGCCTTATGCGTTTTTGTTCTCGTATTGGCATCCTTGGTGATATTTAGCGCCCTCTGATTATTCCGCACATTTGTTGGTACTACATAGCCTTCCCGGTTTGGTGCCTTCTTTTGATAATTACTTACTTTACAAGCTTGGCTACATACAACCTACAAGTACTAAAGCCAAGGGTGTACGTGAGTACATTTCATAAGAAATGTACATAAGAAACAGGAAGCGAAAATTTATTTGTACCTGGTGCACTCAGAGCGAAGTCACGCTGTGTACCATGGACTACTTCGTTGATTATTACTCACTTCCGAAGTACTGAGTGTGTAATACAGTATGTTACTGTGTAAATAGTGTGTGAAACTGTACATATTGTAATTTTAGTGTATTTTTAACAGGTAATATTGCGACAATAAACATTTACTGTGGACACATTACTGACACATGTATCACAGTTCCATGGAACATTATGAACGTTTTACTGTATACATATTTTAAAGGACACAAATATGCATCATATACAATAAAAAAAACAATTAAAACCGCATTGGTTAACATAAAACAAATAATTGAAAATATATTTGAGGCAATACCTGGTGCTTGAATAGCCCGCGCGACTGTGTCTGGGCGATTCACGCACGGGCGACCAGGTCCTGATGATGTCACAGCGCACCGTGTCCACGTCCCCACAGCCAAAGTAAGTGGAATTTGGTATTTGTTTTTACATAGATATGTTGAGGGAAGGGAATTTATCATTTTACGAAGAAAAAATAATTTTTTGGGAACACTTTATTTCATGTGCACCGGGGGAATTTCACAATACAGTACTGTAAAC
>NC_091225.1:13304790-13515805 GCF_040958095.1 Procambarus clarkii | reverse complement strand
AAAGGATTACTTTAGGCATACTATATCTACAAATTATTTGGTCATGGAATGCGCTGGCTATGGTTTCTGCTGTTTTGTTCGGGATAGGAACTAGTTCGCAAAACCGTGAAAAATTATCGACCATTACAAGCAAATGTTTGTGCCCTTTCTCTGTTTCCGCAAAATTTGTCAATAAATCCATCGATATTCGTTCCCAAGGAGCTTTAGTTGCTGGGTACACCTGAATTGGATTAGGTCCTGAAACATGTCCCTTGTGCTGTAAACAAGTTAAACATCTGTCAACATAATGAGCAATCTCCTTAGCCATTTTTGGCCAAAAATATTTCAATCGACCTTGTTGGAGTGTACGATCCTTTCCTGGATGTGCACTTGCAGGAGCATCATGGATAATTTTTAACACAGTTGGTACCAAGACAGCTGGAACAACTAACTGACAACATTTCCTCGAGGCTGTCCCTAGCTTTACTACTCTACACAGTAAATTGTCCAACATAACTAGTTCTTTCAATGGTACTGGCGGTTTATGAATCGGGCGAGTGTCTTGCTTAGTCAAAAATTTAATGACGGGTGCCCATATGGGGTCTTGTCTTTGTTCTGTTTCTACTACTGTAGCATCTAATGCTGGGTAATTTAACTGAATCGCAGCTACGTGTCGAGAAAACGCATCGGCTACAACATTTTGCTTTCCTGGAATATATCCAAATGTGGGATTGAATTCTTGAATTGTGAGCAAATATCTAGCAAACTTTCCAACTGGATTCCTATTTTTGAACAAGGGAATTAATGGTTGGTGATCTGTAAGAACATGAACTGGGTAATTATAAATTGTATCCTTGAAATGTTTAAGTGCCCAAACAACTGCCAATGCTTCTCGTTCTGTTGCACTATAATTTTTCTCTTCTTTAGATAATGTGCGGCTAGCATAAGCTATTGCGTGATCTCTGTGACCTTCTGTTTGAAGTAATGCAGCACCTAGACCTATGTCACTAGCATCTGTAACCAACGTAAAAGGTTTAGAAAAATCTGGGTACCTAAGGACAGGTGACGAAATCAAGGCTGCTTTGAGTTTTTTGAATGATTGATCCTGGGCCTCTCCCCAAACAAAGGGTTCATCTTTTCTTTGCAACTTGTAAAGCGGAGCGGCTATAATAGAGAATCCAGCAATAAATGAACGATAAAATCCTACAAGACCTGTGAACTGTCTTACGGCCTCTGCGGTACGAGGTGTTGGAAAATCACGGGCAGCAATAATTTTTGATTCATTCAATGTAATACCTGAAGGTGTAACTGTATGACCTAGGAAATTAATCTTTTGCTTTAAAAATGAACATTTTGCAAGCTTTATTTTTAAATTAGCTTCAGCGAGCTTTGCAAGTACTTTTTCAAGGTTCTGGAAATGAGTCTGAACATCTTGCGACATGATTATGAGATCATCAAGGTAAACTAGAAGCGTACTTCCTATCAATCTACGAAATAGATTTGTCATGAGCCGTGAAAAGGTTATTGGACTACTACGCAAACCAAACGGCATTCTTTTGAAATGAAAATGACCATTGGGAGTACTAAAGGCTGTCAATTGTTTACTTTCCTCATCAAGGGGGATTTGCCAGAATCCCTGCAACAAATCTAACGTTGAGAATACTTTGTTTCGACCAATACTTTGCAACAAATCATTTAGAACTGGAAGTGGGAAACGATCAGGTATTGTTACTCTGTTAAGCTTGTGATAATCGATTACAGGTCTCCAAGTCCCATCTCGCTTTGGTACAAGAATCAATGGAGCGTTCCATGGCGAATTACTCGATTCAATTACATCACTCTGTAACATTTCTTCTACAAGTCTATCTGCTTCTGCTCTCTGAGAATGGGGAAGACGGTAAGCTGGTACATAAATAGGCGTAGTTCCTTGTTCAAGGGGAATTTTATGTGTAATGAGAGGAGTGAGACCTAATTTTTCTCCTGGTAGAGCAACAACAGCTCTATTCTTGTTCAAAATTTTCAAAAGCTGAGCCACAGAGTCAGGAAAATCAGTAGGACTGAGGTGTTGCGCTTGCACCTCTGGCTGAGATCCCTGTTCTCCTGGTGTGAGTGTACAAACAGTATGATCCATGGAGACATCATCCACAACTCGCACGGGTAACGAGTAATGGGCAAAATCTACAACATAGGTACCAGACTGGAGATGGATATCGGCATTACTTGTGTTTGCGATAAAAAGTGTGACAGTACCATCCTGCACTGTGTGCCAGGAGGGTTCAACAAATGTACCATTCACTTTACATGTTTCACTTTCCGCAATCACATCCGACAACTCAGGCACTCCCTGAACCTTAACTCTTATTCTGGTGAGAGAATGAGGGTGTAACACAGTGTCAGTAGCCGTGGAACCACTGACTTCAGAGATGGAAGCTGCCAGGCGAGTGAGACAACGAGAATCCGTTAGGGCGTCCCCTTCCAGAAAGTCCCGACACTCATTCTCCTTAACAACTGCACAACAACAATACAGTTTTGATATTCCTAGAGTACGTCTTAATCAAACTAGAAATGCTCTGCAAATCAAGGGGCCCAGAATGTGGAATGACCTTCCCAACCATGTTAAAGACTGTACCTCTCTCAACCAGTTTAAGATAAAAACTAAACACTACCTAATAAATTCCCTGTAATCTACCTCAATCCTCTATTGTCAACCCATGTCTGTTATTTTCTTTTTTTTTTTTTTAATCAACACTGTTTGTCAACCTATTGTATTTGTGCTGCTTTTTCAGTCATGTTCCCCCTTTTTTTATCTTTATTTGTATTTGTTCTCAACACTTTTTATTCTTTATGCTCAATTAGTATTAAGTTCTAGATATTAATGTTTTTCTTGCCCGAAACGCATTGCGTAATAGTGGCTTTAGGCATTGTATGTACTAGCTCTATCTATATATCAATCCATTAATGTAACATCACTTGTATGTATATACCTTGCCTGAATAAACATCTGAATCTGAATCTGAATCTGACTACTATGCTTCAATCGAGTGCCTGTTTTCTCGGGTATGCTACCACGACAATGATCTGACAAACCTACGCTTGCAAGGCGGGTGTCAACAAAATTAACATAATCTGATTGAAGGTTGAACTCGTGGCCCTGTCGATTCATGCTACACAAGGGTATGACATGGTCTTTGATACTTATGTTCCAACGATGGGGAAACAATGCAATATTTTCATCAATCATGGTGTACAGACCTAAGAGAATGTCTCCAGGAAAATGAATAATGTCAACAACTAAACATGTTATAGACAATGTGACATCATTGAACTTGAGTGGGAGGTCAATTTCACCCTGAACTCTTACTTTATTTCCTGAAATACCACTTAGAAAAGGTATGTGTGACTGTTTTAAAATAGTAGGGTGCTTACTCTCAATGTCTCTAAGAGCCGAGGGCTTGACAATATTAATTTTTGCACCTGAGTCAAGAAAAACTTTTAAAACTCTACCATGTACAATGGCTGAGACAAGGGGGCCATCACTTGAGACTGGACAAGTTACTACTTTTGACTTATGTTGTCTGGGATATCTGCGTCTTGTTTGTGTCAAATTTACTGTGGATCCGTCAACATCTACAACTGGTCTAGAGTCAGTGTCCTCCTCTGTCAAGTGTCCAAATCTATTTTGGGTAGCTACTGAATACACAGGGAGGGCACTAGGATTGGCTAGCTTGAATTGGTTAGCGGATGGCCTTGGGGGTTTCCCGACGACATGGAGTGAACATTCTGAGCTCCAGCATTCTGTGACTGAGCATTATAATTTGAAGTTGCATTATAGCTGGGCTGGGAGTTGTAATTACGAGAGTTCTGATAATGTCTTGGACGCTGTGAGCCTCGCCAAGACTGACCATGGGAGTTACGAGGTGGAGATGTCCTTTGCCTAGCTCTACAATCCGCAGTGTGGTGACCAACTTGTTTATGGTACGTGCAATATGGAAGCCTAGAATGATTAGATTGATGAGGGGGCCGAGAGAATTGTCTAGGAGGTGATGATCTAGGGGCGGACCAACAGTCCCTTGCAAGGTGGTTACTCTTACCACAATGCCAACATGAGGGAGTGGATGGTTGTGGACTATGGCGTTTCGGCATTTTATGAGGCGGCGAATTTGACTGGGGGCTACGAGCATGGGTACGCTTCTGCGACCAAGAGTTTTGAGAATTTGTGGGAGGATGCTGAGAGCTTGTGACTACATTTACAGCATCAGAGGGTGGCAACAGTTGAGCACTTCGGGGAGCTAGTTTATCTGCGGCATTGTTAATAGCCTCAAACACTTCACCAATTTCATGTTTAACACCAAAATTTTGTTGCTCAACGATTGGTTTTGTATACTCGGGGGCAAAATGCATTAAAGTACCAAATGCTATCATTTTGGCCATAGCCTCAGGGGACAGATTATTGTCTTTATCTAACCAAGTCGAATTATTCATAGCAGAAACTAAGGCATACAGATACTGATCGAGACGGCTAGTAAACGCATTAAACGATTCACCAGGCTGCATGGTGGCATTGGCAATTTTCTTGACTAACCTATATGGGTCAAGGTCTCCTTTATTAACAAAGCGACGGCGAAAGAAATCCTTAAATTCAGGCCAAGACTGGAGGCTAACAATGGCTTTCTCATCAACAACAAAACGTGCATCACCTTTGGTTGTGTCCACGGCTGACCGTGCAATTGCTAAGTATTCAGCATCAGTAGGCTTAGAAAAACGTGCAACTGTTTTCGCTTCAACCTTACTAAACCATGATTCTAATAAACGCGATTCCCCAGCAAAAAGAGGAATAGCCATTTCCTGAGCTGATCTCTGGCCATTGGGACGAGCAACTGTTCCCATCGATTCTGAAGGGGTTTCAACAGTGGTAGGCATTGTCACAGCCGTGGAAGTAATATTTGAACGCAGATTATAATTAAGTGCACCTGGCATCAGAAATAGTATACACAAAAATAAACACAAAAAATATCAACTTGGCTAAAGTAAAAATGGCAGAAATAAAATTATTAAATTGGGCTAGGCAAGAAAATAATTAAGAACAAGCAATTGTAAACTAAATTTAGCAATCTTTCATTAAAAAAATGACTGGAATTAGATGTATGTAAATTAATTAAACCAGACTAAGCACAGCAATTGAGAATATAAAAACTGGAAGTGCAATTGCAAAATTTCATTAAAAAGATTCAACACAACAAGTGGCAATGCAAGAAATATGGATGTAGCACATAAACTGGACACAGGAATGTATATAACTGCTAGAAACAATTATTTCTTACTTCTCTCACCTTTGAATTCACTAATGACACTAGTAACAATTAATGAATAATGGAATCATATGCAGGGAATATTGAAATGTCTCAGAGAAACTGTGGGCCTCTGGAGTACTAAACCGGCTCCAATATTTAACAAGTCACTGAAAGATTAATTCATAAGATATTTTGGATATATTTACGTTAAACCTCATTAAATCATAGCACACGATATCTTAGCTCATATTTACTTAACTCAGGGCTGCAGGATTTGCAATATAACAGTGGCCAAAACGAAAAACGGTGACCAGACGTGTGAAGAGGACCATGTGAGGGCTTGTTTACAAACTGGTGCGATGGGAGCGCTCCAGGCGGCGGTGGCGCGAAGCTCAGGAACCCCACACTGTTGATGCTGGAAGTGCGAAGATAAATTCTGACGACGACGATATTACGACGATGTCGGTGGAGAAACACGATTGGGAGGCAGGAGTTCACACAAAATGATGTAGCAGGGGCTGGTGGCGAGGTGTGAGCTTAGAGGGAGGCGAGGCGTGTGAGCCTGGGGAGGCGACACTAGTCAAACAATTGCAGTCCACCAAATATTCTCAAGGAACAATACAGTACATACGATGCTCAGTTGATAGTTGCGACGATGATTGACCACGATTTCAGTAGCTTGAACACTCACAAAGCTTAGATACTGTCAGCTTGGGTGGCGGTGGTGGTGGTGGGTGCACTAGGTGGTTCCCACGTGGTGGCGCGAGGTTCAAAAAAATGGCTGGCGCGGGAAGCTTCCTTCCTCCTCACTGATGAATGAGCGTTCTCACAGGAAAATATTGACCCTTACTTCTGAACGTTGGCCTGGAGTAGTGGTTGATGGCAGGACCCCGGTCTGGCACAATATTTGATGCGTGGGTGGCAGGATGGCGGCTTATGGCGGTGGCGGCTGGAACACGAGGCGATGCTGGGTACTTGAACTTTTGTTTCCAGAAAAAAATTTCTGGGTCCCACTGCTGCTACCAGTATTCGTTTGCCTTTTTCGGGGTAGAAGGTAGACACAGTAGTCGCTTCTGTATATATTTATTGACTGAGATAGCAAGGTATATATCTGCCTAGCCGAGGTCCTTCTACTCTGAGTCTGTGAGGATAACTGCGGCTGCTGGGAGCATGCTTGATGCTCCTCTGTCTGGCATGACGTCAGAGGCCTACTCGCCTGTGATTGGTTACATTTCAACTGACAGAATTTTGAGTATAACACATGTAGTTAGTGGTGCTGCAGCTGTCAGTCATGTAGTTAGCGGTGCTGCAGCTGTCAGTCATGTAGTTAGCGGTGCTGGAGCTGTCAGTCATGTAGTTAGCGGTGCTGGAGCTGTCAGTCATGTAGTGAGGTGACCCGGAACACTAAGTGTAACAGTGTAACATGGCTCCTGTAACACCTGCCCCTTCACGTGTACACCACTCTTATGTTTGTTTACACATACATTATTTTGAATAAGCATCGTAATGTATTATACTGTATCCCTAGAGTCAGGATAAAAGAGATATTGTATTAATGGAGTGGGTGAATTTAGTTGTATAATGTGGCGAGAAAATAACGTTATAATGGGATGAAAACACACAAAACACGTCTGCACAAGAAGAAATTAATGAAATAGAATCAGTGAATAGAATCAAATATCATTAATTATAATGTTCAAGGAAAGTATTACATTACTCACAATTATGGAAATAGCCTTAGAGGATGTAATGAATATGTCAATGAACAATTATTTTGAAGGTAAATGTTTTAGACAAGCATATATATGTGGGGCATTTACATATAATTTCAACACAGGCAAAGGCGTCAAAATGTAAGACATGGAAATGTTCAGGTATTTGGTATTAAACTCAGAGCAAGTGATCAAGGGGGACTGTTGTGTCGTGTAACTGCTCTCTGGCGCACCCTTCCATACTGGGAAACACACCCATGACTGGAGTCTAGGTAGTCAATTTGCCTGCCTAGCGACATTGTTATCGACATTGAATCAACGTCGATAACGGACGTTTATTCAATGTCTAGATAACTTTGATTGAAGATAAGTTTTTACTGAAGATAACCTTTTATTGAAGATAAGCTTTTATTGAAGATAAGCTTTTATTGAAGAAAACCTTTTATTGAAGATAACCTCTTACTGAAGATAACCTTTTAGTGAAGATAACCTTATATTGAAGATAATTATTTAGCAAAGATAGCCTTTTATCAAAGATAACCTTTTATTGAAGATAACGTTTTTAATTTCTCAAATATTGCCTCTTATGTCGTACTGTGTTCAGGCAGTCAAGATATATGCAATTTACATATATTTCTTTGACTAGAATTATTGTTGTCATCCTGATGGAGAACATCAGTTTCATGATGCATAATTTCCTTATATTAAAGCAATGTTGGTGTTTGTTTACAAGCCTTATTTTTTAAGCGGCTCCACTAGTTTACCTTATTGTATTCCTTTATATACTGTGCAGCATGTGAATATTACATTAGGTTGTATTCATCGCCTTCTGTGTGTCTCCTAGTGTGTCAATACCCCATCAACCGTCGTCCAGCTGTTAGGCAGCTCACCTCTCGGCGGTGATTATTTTAAGTTTAGTGCTACTGATCGATGAAGGGCTTTCTACAGCTTCTTGCAGTATTCGCAGAAGAAAGTTGTCAGACGGTAAGGTCTTCAATGTTTTTAGTACCTCTACTTTCTCTCTCTTTCTTTACCTCATCAAGTTGTTTGTACTAACCTACTCTAGTTGTCTACCAACCTTCCCTAGTTGTCTACCAACCTTCAGTAGTTTTCTACCAACCTTCCCTAGTTATATATCTTCCTCTACTAGTTGTCTCTATATTTACTTCTTCCTGTGCCTGACTCTGTACCCTTAGTTCATGGGATGAATGTTTGAAACAAAACCTCAATGTTGTAATGTTCATATCGTGCCAGACCTCAGCTTCTATGTAGGACAGTCGTAGTCAAGTTAGTTAATTCACTAGAACTCCACTATGTTTCTCTCTCCCTCTCACTCACTCACTCTCTCACTCACTCTCTCCTTCTCTTTCTCTCTCCCTCGCTGAAATATTTTTAATCGTATAATGATCAGATCCAATGTTACATTGGTTGAGTGGTCAAAGGAGCTGTGATCCAGACTATAGCTCCTGAGTCTCTGTGACGTGTTTGCCTGCAGGGTGTAAATTACCTCAGTTTATGGTGTAATTTGTTTATGTTGGTTGTCTTTAAAGATGTATTAACCTATTTTTGCAGCATTCAGTTATTTGTTATGTTGCTATCTTTTAAAAGTTATCGCTTAATAGGTCAGGATTCAAGAATTTACCCAACCACTTCCGAAACCTATATATCTCTCTCTTTAATTATAGCAGTTTCGTTTACTTTAATTGAACAGTTCACGAGCTGCGAGGCACCACGAGGCGCTTTGTGAAAATAATAACCTTGGGGGTTGTGATGTTTCTGAGCTCGTAAACCGTTTATTATATTTATAAAAGCTGCCGTAATTAGGAAAAGATGTACAGGTTTCGCAAGTTTTTCCGTAAATTCATGTTGAGTTGTGGCCTAGTGGTGAGAAGACCAGTTATGATATCTACAATTTATGAATTATTTCAGTGCACAGAGAAACAGCGGTTAAAGCTGTTCTCATCACTGTACCAATTACTGTATCATCACTGTACCCATCACCGGTGGCTGAGCGGGCAGAACACACTACGCGTGATCCTGTGGTTTCGGGTTCGATCCCGGGCGCCGGCGAGAAACAATGGGCAGAGTTTCTTTCACCCTGATGGCCCTGTTACCAAGCAGTAAATAGATACATGGGAGTTAGTCAGCTGTCACAGGCAGCTTCCTTTGGGTGGAGGCCTGGTCGAAGACCGGGCCTCGGGGACACTAAGCCCCGAAATCATCTCAAGATAACCTCATCTCAAGATAGATCACTGTACCCATCACCGTACCATTACTGTACCCATCACAGTACCATCACTGTACCCATCACTGTACCACTACTGTTCCCATCACTGTACCCATCACTGTACCATCACTGCACCCATTACTGTACCCATCACTGTATCCATCATTGTACCCATCACTGTACCCATCACAGTACCATCACTGTACCCATCACAGTACCATCACTGTACCCATCACTGTACCACTACTGTACCCATTACTGTACCCATCACTGTACCCATCACTGTACCCATCACTGCACCCATTACTGTACCCATCACTGTATCCATCATTGTACCCATCACTGTACACATCACTGTACCCATTGTAACAACTGAAGCTGTTTTAAAATAAGTAATTGTATGGGAGGCAGTGGTGTGAGATTTTTTTCTACGCCTACCTCCCTTAGGAGGTGGACTACAAGTTTAAAGGCTGCTCACGGCAGTTAAGCATGAGTCCAATAGAAAAAGGAAAAGCGGGAGCAAACCGCCAGGCTTCCACCACTAGGGGTGAAAACCTGTCCACAATAGGCCGCTGGCTCCTCCTAGTTAAATAGGACGTTAAAACTAATAAAGGGTAACCGACGGGTTCTCACAATCAAATATTTATATTTGATGTGGCGCTATGAATTGGAATTCGAATTCCCAAGAACAAAATTGATTATGTGATTAATTACATTAATTGACTGATCACAGCAGTCAGCAACAAAGTACTACGTTAATCACAAACAATTGTCTCTCTTAGACAACAACAGGATGGTACTCTACGTTAATCATTAACACTTGTCTCTCTTAACACAAGTCATCTTGTTAACAATAACTCAAAACTCTCTTATATTACATCACACTTGACTCCTTGCAAGTATTTAGTGAGTAATTCTTAATTAAGGTCAAACGGACCACTAATTACATCCCAATTGAGTTACGTTAACTAAGCCTACCCTAACTTGGTAGCTTCTCAACAGTCTGTGTCAAAATTTACTTTAATGAGTGTTAATTACCCTAATTAACTCTGAGCAATTAATTAACTGTCACCAGGACCGATAATTAATCATATATAAATACGTCTCACTCCGCACTGCCTAAGCAGGTCTCATCAAACACTGTGAATTCACGGGAGAGGAGTTAATTACCCCTAATTAACATAAGTGCATCTTAATCCACTGTCCTCAGACAGGATATGATTAATATAACGATTTATGCTAGCTCCATGACCTCGCTTTACCGAGTCATCTGAGTCCTCAGGACTCCAGACGTTAATTACTCCACTAATTATCATGAGCCACTAATTGCTATACCCCAGAAAGGTAATTAGTCCCGAGCAAATTACGGTAACACAAATACTGACAGACTCTGACAGATCCTCTACCACTACGTGAATTCATGATGAGAATGCTAATTACATAATTAGCTAGAGTGGTCAATTAGTTGTTACACAGACAATTAATTGCACCCGAAACGTATCTCACTCAAGCTCAACACTGTTCTCCTATAACAGCTCTCACTCACTCAACAATAAATGTGCACCCCCCTTATCCAGTTAATTACCCTTTTAATTAACTCACTGAATCCTTAAGTCCTCAACACAACTTAAAGAAACAAAGTAACCCCAGTGTTACATAGGTCACACTTACAATGGCATGCATAACAACATAAATGCCCTGCCCACATACGGTTGCGGCTACTGCAACTCGTTAATTACTGTGCCCACACAGTAATGACACACGGTTATGCAACAACAAGAGTATACCAATATTACTGCCCCCTTATCTTCAACCGTTGCAAGGGACTACTTCAGCAAGACAATTTACGTTAATATAAAGCACCGTTGCTACGCGGACAGCTGGTACTAATTCTCTTAATTAGGCAATTAACAAATCAATTGCTTGCTCTCATTAAGTACTGTGAATTCCCCTGAATAATCAAAGAGGCCCCTTAAAGCCTCAACACAGTTCCTAGGGCAGTAATATTGTATACCTGATAACAACACTGCACAAACCTACAACATAATGATGCCGTCAGCATACCCCACATGCTAATGACATCATTAGGCAATCAGTCAGCAATCTCATCTACTGACTCACCACACAACACAGTATATAGAAACATGCAAATGAACACATAGAAATGGCATTCACATAATCAATGAAAATTATATCACCAGATAAATGTATCCCTAACTACACAGACCTCAGGATATCCACTGACATCCCTGCCACACTGGCCTGCCTACCTCTGCAATGATATAATTAACATGCTGTACTATGGCATTAATCCAGTCTGAACGATTATATAGAATCGACAGACTGGATCACTTATATGGTAAATCTCTACACTGACCGGTTACATACTTGAGTCAGTCTACACACTTATATATAACTATATATCTACAGTGTGGTACCGTGTACAACATCCATCTCCAGGTACCGCCCAACCAGTCACCTGGACGTGCTACAGACAGCTGTCTCTCAGCTGCTTCCCTAGCCTGGCAGGGCTATGGGACAACACAGCTTTAACGGAATTTCCACTAGTCCTGAGAAACTGTTACACTATGATTATTGTACTCACATTTACTCATATCCTCAACAATCATTTCCCTGGTCACTACCCCTCTGGCTGTAGAACACCTAGCTCGCTCCTCGTGCATCGACTAGGGGTGGCCCTAGAATGTCCAGGGAAGGTGGCAAAGTGGGATGGCCAAGGCATGTGGCCACAGCGTGGCCCTAAGGTATGGTGGCCACGGGTAGCGCGTGACGTCAGAGGGCCCCACCCGAGCTGAGCAGGCGCGCGGGGTGGCACGGCCCGGGGCGAGCAGGGTGGCACGGCCCGGGGCGAGCGGGGTGGCGCGGCCCGGGGCGAGCGGCGCGGGGGTGGCGGCGCGGGGGTGGCGGCGCGGGGGTACATGGGTGGTGCGCACATGGGATGCCTCAGGCTGGCCTGGCCAGCACGCACAGACATACAGAATGGGGATGGGAGAACCATCAAACACCCCCATTAAAACAGCATGCCTCGCTCGTACACTGGAGTGACAATGGCCGGCGGCGGCACCACATGGCGGACCCAACAAGGTGGAATTCAAAGTCCAACAGGGGCCTGTAATATCACCACAATTACACTGCCCATATTCCACCAATTGTCCATTAACACTAGACAGGATACTCAGACCCGATGTGAGGGATCAATCTGATACACCACGAGGCCTGCCAGCTGCCTCATGGGTGAACACTGTAACTGTCTCTTAGTTTTTTATACTGTTCCTACCGTACTCCTCGGCCCCAATTTCACGCAAATTGGGCCTTGACACAACCCAGGATGGCAGGAGTGCCATGCACGATGAGTAATCAGGATCACACAGTGATTAATGGGGGTGTAGGTGGCAGGCTGCCACCCCCACCCAAAGTGACCTTCCCACTCTTGCCGCCCAGCTCAGACTGCCTCTTTGGCGGCTAGAGAAAACTCGAAATGCCCATCTCTCCCCCCCTACCTATGTTGACCAATCAGCACTAAGCCGGCACTGTTCTCTCGTGCCGTTACCAATAACAGCTGTTCGCGCCAAAACTCAGCTAGGAGCAGAGGTGCCGCTACCAATCACAGACGCCCTCACCCTGAGGCGTCCTGTGACGTCACAAGGAGGGGGAGGCCTAGGACTGGCGTGATGTCTCACATGGATGGGGGGGGGGGGGACGTTCACCCAACTGTCCTTCCCCCCTCCTAACGGTTTGAGTCATAGATTTGGGGCAGCAATCTTGGCTCACCTCTACAGTCTGACCCTGAGGGCCACTTGGCTCACCTCTACAGTCTGAACCTGAGGGCCCGCTTGGCTCACCTCTAAAGTCTGACCCTGAGGGCCCGCTTGGCTCACCTCTACAGTCTGACCCTGAGGGCCCGCTTGGCTCACCTCTAAAGTCTGACCCTGAGGGCCCGCTTGGCTCACCTCTACAGTCTGACCCTGAGGGGCCCGCTTGGCTCACCTCTACAGTCTGACCCTGAGGGCCTGCTTGGCTCACCCCTACAGTCTGACCCCGAGGGCCCGCTTGGCTCACCTCTACAGTCTGACCCTGAGGGCCCGCTTGGCTCACCTCTACAGTCTGACCCTGAGGGCCTGCTTGGCTCACCTCTACAGTCTGACCCTGAGGGCCTGCTTGGCTCACCTCTACAGTCTGACCCTGAGGCCCCGCTTGGCTCACCTCTACAGTCTGACCCTGAGGGCCTGCTTGGCTCACCTCTACAGTCTGACCCCGAGGGCCCGCTTGGCTCACCTCTACAGTCTCACCCCGAGGGCCCGCTTGGCTCACCTCTACAGTCTGACCCTGAGGGCCCGCTTGGCTCACCTCTACAGTCTGACCCTGAGGCCCCGCTTGGCTCACCTCTACAGTCTGACCCTGAGGGCCCGCTTGGCTCACCTCTACAATCTGACCCTGAGGCCCCGCTTGGTTCACCTATACAGTCTGACCCTGAGGGCCCGCTTGGCTCACCTCTACAGTCTGACCCTGAGGCCCCGCTTGGCTCACCTCTACAGTCTGACCCTGAGGCCCCGCTTGGCTCACCTCTACAGTCTGACCCTGAGGGCCTGCTTGGCTCACCTCTACAGTCTGACCCTGAGGACCCGCTTGGCTCACCTCTACAGTCTGACCCTGAGGGCCCGCTTGGCTCACCTCTACAGTCTGACCCTGAGGCCCCGCTTGGCTCACCTCTACTGTCTGAACCTGAGGGCCCGCTTGGCTCACCTCTACAGTCTGACCCTGAGGGCCTGCTTGGCTCACCTCTACAGTCTGACCCTGAGGCCCCGCTTGGCTCACCTCTACAGTCTGACCCTGAGGGCCCGCTTGGCTCACCTCTACAGTCTGACCCTGAGGGCCCGCTTGGCTCACCTCTATAGTCTGACCCTGAGGGCCCGCTTGGCTCACCTCTACAGTCTGACCCTGAGGGCCCGCTTGGCTCACCCCTACAGTCTGACCCTGAGGGCCCGCTTGGCTCACCTCTACAGTCTGACCCTGAGGGCCCACTTGGCTCACCTCTGCAGTCTGACCCTGAGGCCCCGCTTGGGTCACCTCTACAGTCTGACCCTGAGGGCCCGCTTGGCTCACCTCTACAGTCTGACCCTGAGGGCCCGCTTGGCTCACCTCTGCAGTCTGACCCTGAGGCCCCGCTTGGCTCACCTCTACAGTCTGACCCTGAGGGCCCGCTTGGCTCACCTCTACAGTCTGACCCTGAGGACCCGCTTGGCTCACCTCTACAGTCTGACCCTGAGGGCCCGCTTGGCTCACCTCTACAGTCTGACCCTGAGGCCCCGCTTGGCTCACCTCTACAGTCTGACCCTGAGGGCCCGCTTGGCTCACCCCCTACAGTCTGACCCCGAGGGCCCGCTTGGTTCACCTCTACAGTCTGACCCTGAGGGCCCGCTTGGCTCACCTCTACAGTCTGACCCTGAGGGCCCGCTTGGCTCACCTCTACAGTCTGACCCCGAGGGCCCGCTTGGCTCATCTCTACAGTCTGACCCTGAGGGGCCCCGCTTGGCTCACCTCTACAGTCTGACCCTGAGGCCCCGCTTGGCTCACCTCTACAGTCTGACCCTGAGGGCCCGCTTGGCCCATGTTACGACCCTGGGTTCTTCAGTGGAAACCAGAGGTCAAAATTGAGTTATTAAACTTTCCTATACTATAGTTGAACGCATCACGAGCTGAAATTGTTTGTATCTTCCCTGCCAGACGTAAGACTATTCTTGTTTCTCAAAGAGCATTTAAAGTCTGAGCTGGGGTTGATTATTAAATAACAACATAGGCACCAACTATGTTTACTAATACTTTAATCATTTATAAAGTAACAATACGTTGCATGGGGGAAGATTTTTAATGTGCTTAGCTGCACGATCAATTAGGCTCCTTCCGGCACCACCACATGCGGGAGGCCTAAGCTGGTCGCTGGGAGCGTTCTTCTTCTGGCTGGCGTTCGTGGGGACGAGACCTACTCTGTGGCTGCACCCCTACTCTCCTCCCTTCTCCTCTTACTTATTTCCTTTACCTTAAGTTCCTGTACCATTACAGGAACTGTAATGGTACTGATCACCAGAAATGCACACATAAGTACTTACTCATTCACGCTGCCGGCTACACACCATTCCCATACATCAGGCACCCCGCTTCCGGTGGCTGGCTCGCTCAGGGCAGCGGTAGGCGGCGGTAGTACCTTACGTGGTATTTTTTCGTACAATTGGCGCGCACTCGAACCCCTCCCACTCAACACAGCTGAGTTCGCACCCTCGACCCACCGGTGAAGTGGAGTGTTCGTACCCAGGTGACGCGCACAACGATAGCGTCTCACACAAACATGGGAAATCTGCCTTAACACTGACACGAATTTCCCCTTTCCCATCGACTGCTACAGAGCACTAGCAAGTCTAATCATCACTGGTATGGGATCTACGAGTCCATTACTGCTCGTATGCACATTACCCCACGATCCCAGATCACTGTACCTCTACCCACTGTACACAATGGCTTTCTCCCCTCCAAGCGACGACTTCGGCCGGATTCTGTGACGACCGCTGTCGTAGGTGAAGCAGGAAGTGAAGCAGTTGGGTAGTCCAGCCACCACGGCGCCCTATACTTCAATTTGGCCGAATTGAGTACAGGAAGCATCTTGACAAGGTGGCAGCTGGGTTCAGAATGATGCTTACACCGGCGATCCCCGCGTCCTCGAAATAACCAATGAGAGGAAGGCATACAGCGGCCTACCCCTCTCATCCAAAGGGACGACGGTGTAGCATAGCCCCTAGGGCAACTCCAAGATGGCCGACCAACATGGTGGCTCAAGATATTTACTAAGATGGCGGCTGTTTCCATGACAACGACTCAAGTGGCTAGCGAACGCGGGAGGCCCGCAGCTCACCCACGCCTGCAGCCTAGCTGTTCCTGTGCAAAGTTGAGTAAAGTTGAACAAAGTTGTTCCTCATGCCATACAAGGAGATGATGCTATCAGCTCTAGCACTGTCCACAGACGTGTTACTCCGGCCAGGGTAACATTTCTGGACTGCTGATGACTGGGGCTCTCACATGAGCCCAAACACTAGATGTTTCGGTTGCTGGTTACCAAACTTAAGTCCGCCCACTTAACAAGTGCACTTAACAAGTGTACTGGCTACCACAGGCATAAGAGCACTATTGTAAGTGAGCTGGTGAACATCTCCTCACATAACCTCCCACCAGAAGATAAAATTTCCCGGAGGAAAATTTCATCTAAATCACCAGCCACTTACACTTGTGCTCTTAAGTGCACGGCGGCTGGGTGGTGGTGATTCATCCGTTTTCTGTTGACGTCGGTGGCTGGCGGGACAAGATTTGATGTCACTGGCTCGTCCAGGGTGGTACTTCCTGACCGTAGTGCGGTCGTGCTCAGGTTCTGAGTCCAGGTTAAGCTGGCTCAACGCCTCGCAGCTTCCCTTCCTCAGTCCCTTCACACTCTCGCCCCACAGGTCTGTGTCATACTGGACACAATGGGTAGCACACTGGAATGGACTTACCAATGAAGTACAGACTCAACACCTTCCCTACCCTACCGACACAATTCCGACAGTTAGCAGACTGTCATGACTTCCAGGTGACAGGGTCTTTCTTCCTGTCTGTCACTCTCAGACCGGGTTGCTCTACCGACTGAGTTGACTGGGCTGAGGCCTCTTCAGCAGCTGTCAAACCTCGCCCCTCACTGAGCACTGGGTCATTGACCTGCTCGTTCTTCAATCTCTCAGCGACCGTTCGTTTGTCTGAGCGATCTTCCCACAGCCTGAAAGATTGGTCCAGAATATCCACTTCACTTGTTGGAACCACAGCTACCTTAGCCTCACCACTGGTAACATCAAGCAGACGTTTACTCTCCTGTGTGGTGTTAACCCTCGCGGGTCTGGCTGGTCGACAGGTCGTGACGGGATCACCTGATCCAGGCCACACCCGTCTCACTGGGCTCACCTCCGTTTTCTGTGAAATGAAAGAAGGAAAATTGCTCTTTTTTCCTTTTACCTCATGCACCTGATCTTTCGCCTGACAAGAGGCGACCATGACTTCCTCAGTTGGCGGCCGTGTGACATCGCCGTCAGCTGGTGAGACCCATCTGAGTCCCTCTGAGTCAGTTCTCGTTTTCTGTGCAATAGGGAGAGGAGGACGGCTCCGGTTTCCTTTCACCTGCTGCTTCTCTTCTTCTGTCTGGGCGGCGGTGATCTCTGCTCGGCCGGCCGGCTGACGCTTGGTGTCAACGCCAGCGGGTTTAACCTTCCTCTCACCTGTTCCTGTTTCCTCTGGGTCATTTCCACAGGACAGACCCACCTGGTTCTCTATACCAGGAGTATTACCTATCAAAAGTCCATACACTGCCTTTCTACTTAGCGCAGCTTTGATCTTACCTTTGATATATGGGGTGTCTACCAACACGGACACTTCTTCCATGTCCTTACCAGTGCCATCTGGGTACTGGACATGAAGGGTTCGACCTGTTCTACTCTCAGGCTCAACCAAACTGCTCCTGACCATGTTAACTGTAGCACCCCGGTCTCGAAAGACACTCGTCCATTGCCCATGAACTCTTCCTCTAGTTAACTCGAGTGTGTGCCTTAGGGCATCACCTCCAACGGTACTCATACCTGTAACGTGCACCTTGGTCACCTTCTTAGTCTTAAGCCTAGTGCTGCTCGGGCACTTAGCTGCTCGGTGACCTGCCATGTTGCATGTGAAACACCTGGGTCCCTTAACCTTGGGTTTCTGTTGGTGTCCCTTAGACTTACTTTCTTTAGGTTTGGCTCCCTTACTTGGAGCTTGAGTAAACCTTTCAACCTTCGTCACACATCGATCTAGGTATGCATCCCTAGGATCGATCTCCTCTCTTGGCAATAGAGGAGGTATCTCTACTTCCAGCGCCGGTACCTCTGAGCTTGGCGCGGCAGGAGGGGTTTGACTCCCCGTCCTTGCCTGGGATTGCACTCCTGCAATTTCCAATCTAGTCAATCTCTCGTGGTGGGCATTCCACATGATGGCCTCGAACTTGGCCTTATTAACTCCTTGCAGTTTAAAACCATCAGCTTGAGCTGCTAGGTACTGTAAAGTCATTTCCTCCTGGGGTTGTTCAGTCCCCCTCTTGAGAGGTTGTTCTGGTATCTGATTGACTACTTCTAACAAAACGTTTCTGTGGCCCAAGGAATCAGTCCTTAGCCTAGGCTGGGGTCGCGACTCCCCTTCCTTCTCCTGGGGTGGACTCAATCCCACACCCCCTGACATACCGACTATACCACGGTCGGCTAGGGAAACTCCCTTGTCCCCTAGATCACTTCTGTTTGCTCTTTCTAGACGCAGACGCCGTACATAGGCCTTATGCTCCTCAACATACTGCCGACATTCCTCATCTGTGCGAATGTTTCTATCCTTTGGCAGCACGCCATACCTAGTCACATACAGATCTATGTACTTATCCCTATAATCCTCATCCATTCTGTGTGTGTGTGGTGTGTGTGTACCTAATCTTGCTAACCGACAACAAACACACCCACAGCAATATTGTTCTGCAATGTTCTGCACACCTTTCTTCATAGGTTTCTCAACTTGATGAGTCTTACTTTTTCTGACCAGGGGGAGAAAGATACTGGAAGCATGGGGCGTTAAAGTTTATTGAAGATTAAATTCTGCAGAACATGTAAATATATAAAGTAAGTAATTATATAAAGTTTATATTAAACACGGTTTATATTATAGACTTATAACAAAGTTGATATTATATTAAACTTAATATTGAACATGTAAATATATAAAGTTTCCAAATATAGATTAAGTAAATATATAACGTTTATATTAAAATATATAAAGTAAATATATAAAGTAAGAATTAACAGTAACAATTCCAAGTCCGAGGACTAGATTTAACTTAAAAGGTACACCCGTAGTAAGTATGAGACCTTAGCCTATAGTGACATGGAAACTAATTCTGCAGAAACCTAAAGGTTAACTGGTACTAGAATTAAGGCCGAGTGCAAATGTGTAGTAATTATATAACACTAGGATATAACAGGCAGGACACAAAGAATAACTAATAAGTGAGAGACCACATAACACGTAATGTACCCGGCCAAGAGGCCGTAAAAGACCTAATGGATAAGGAGAAGGGGGGTGACTACAAGTAGGGCTTACTAGCACCTAGACTGGGCAAAGTATTAGCTGCGGACAGCGGGACACTTGGGGACCGGCGCTGCACCCCCACCGCAGGCCAGCGGCCGGACCCCCCCCCCCCCCCCCGAAGGGCGAGTGCCAGCTGGCCGCGTGAGGCACTCAAAGTAGCAGAGCAACAACGTCCCGTCTGACGTAGGATGTGAGCACTACTCTTCCGCCTGCCATTATTTCTGATGTGGCGAGCCCGTCCCGAGACAGCTGGGTGCGGAGCGTAGTCATCTGAAGTCACGCCTAGCGCCGAGAGGGCAGCGCGTAGGATCCTGGAGAAATCTCGGCTGGTGACAAGAGCGCTTGTAGGATCTGTGCTTGTAGGATCCGAAGAGTGTTTATTCCTGACCATGTAAGCGATACCTGGTCCAGTCGGAGCGTGCGTCGATTTTTTGTCGCGTAGCTCACCTCCCCCGGGCTGAAAGATATAAGGCAGTAAGGGTGGGCAGAAGCGGCGTGCAGTGTTATCGTGACAGGCAAGAGCACAGACGAGAGGGAAACCCTAGCTGAATCAATACGGAGACGAAAAACGGGGGAGGGAGCCCGGCAGCAGGAATTAAGAGAAACCTTAATTAACAATCCTGGATGAATAAAGAGCATCCGAATAATTATACTGTAGCAATGAAGGGGGTTAACAATTCTAAGAATCTTCCAGCAAACGGAAGGGGGAAGTACCTTTGCTAGGAGCAAAGGTGGGAGAAAAACCAGTAGGAGAACAGCAAGGAAGCACAAAGCAACTATAACAGGGTAATACGAAACACTATAAATCTTGAATATAAACAATACATACCAAGAACGGGTATAACAACTAAGCAACATATACATAAACAATAAAATGGAATAAGAACCAATTCTTAAAGCCAAATCTATAACGTGCTTGTGTCCTAAGCGGATGTAGGATGTGAGCGGGGAACATTACCCTTGGTCTGTATCCCATCTCTGCCTCCAGACGGGTGATTGGGCTGGATAGAAGCCAAGGAGTCTGCCTTAAGTAGCCGCTGAGTGTAGTCTTGTGTTGTCAATGAGCGTCTGCGAGCCGCAGCTAGACCGCCGTGAACTTCGGCAACATCTTTAGAACAGGAGCAAAGTGAAATCGACGGCAGGGAGCTGCCATTCAGTAACTGTAATAAGGATAATAATAAGAATACAATGTCGTAAATAATCGTACTATGAAGAATACAATGTAATGTCGTAAATAACCGATGACGGCAAGTGCCGCAGAATGGAAGAAATTAAGAAAGCAACGCCAAGCCATAATAACAATTTATTTTTTTAATAAAATAATACTGGAATGACAGTGACGATACGGAATAATGTTAATACTACCAATATAGCCCAGCAAATAAAGGGAAGATAATAGTATTAACGTAGGCCCTGGGCGGCTGCATCCCGGCACCGCTGCGTGCGTTGTAATGGTGATCAGAGGAATATCCGGCTCGCGTTCTCTTCCTCGCCGCAGTAGGGTGTGGAGGGGGGGGGGGGTTCCGGCTTGTCGTGGCTGCGAATAAAGGGAACAGAAGAAGCCGGCGTTGAGCGCCAAACGGGCGGAGCGCAGTGGAAGGAGTAGCGGTTGGAGGTAAGGGGCCCCTAACCTAATGATAGATGAGGTAAAATTAAATAGAATACTATTACGTAGTAGGAAACAACAATGGCGAAGGAACAAGAAGAGTAAAAAAAGCCCAGAAGGCCGGATGGCCAAAGAACGTTAGCGACCGTATGGCCAACAGCATGCTGGCTGCGCTGGCCAACAACAAGCTGGCCGACGTCATGCTAACTGACTGGCTTGAGCTTGCCGAAAGGAAGGCCGAATGGCCAGTTTTTGCATGACACCGTGCGCGAGGCCATGCTAAACTACTCGGTAGCATCCAAATGTAACTTAATGTACTGTCGATACGATGAAGAATGGGTGGTCAAATATAATGCACAATATTCAGAATATATAAGGAGGGAAACGAGTGTAATAGGACGAAATAACCGGAGGAAAAAAAAAATTGTGAGGGGGGGGGGGCCCACCCGAATGCACTGCAACTAGCGTACCCTAGCTGAAAATAACTTAAAGGCACAGAGGCAAAGCAATAGATTAATACAAATCCTAATTGATAGTCCCTTAATACCAAATTGAACGTGAAACTTAAACAAAGAGTAAATTGCGGGAGAAAAATTTTTGCCGTAATAAATACAAATCAAATTGCGAGTCCAACAATAACAAATTTAACAGATACGCAGACGTAGGAGGAACCAAGGGGACGTTTCCCACAGGCGAGCCCGCACGGCTGGGGGGGGCGGAAGTGACAGAGGGCCGAAGAAAGATAACGTCGCCGAGGCGCGCTGGACGGCACACAACCTAGTCTGAGAAAGGACATAGGCCCAGAAGCGAGAGGCGATAACGTAGAATGGGATGGAAGAATGCGGAAGCGGGCGAGACTGAGTAAACAGGGAACCAGGGGGAGGGCAACCGATAAGCCGCGGCTCGCGCACCGCTAGCCATACCTAAACGTACCTAGACAGGAAGGGGAGAAGCATAAAGGTAACCCAGCAAAAGACTAGTAATTAGTAATTAGTAACTCTGCAAAAGCACATCCTGGCTGACTTTACTTAATAATTTACTTAGTAACTCTGCAAATAGCACATCCTGGCTGACTTTACTTAATAATTTACTTAGTAACTCTGCCAATAGCACATCCTGGCTGACTTTACTTAATAATTTACTTAGGAACTCTGCAAATAGCACATCCTGGCTGACTTTACTTAATAATTTACTTAGTAACTCTGCAAATAGCACATCCTGGCTGACTTTACTTAATAATTTACTTAGGAACTCTGCAAACAGCACATCCTGGATGACTCTACTTAATAATTACATAGTAACTCTGCAAATAGCACATCCTGGCTGACTTTACTTAATAATTTAATTAGTAACTCTGCAAATAGCACATCCTGGCTGACTTTACTTAATGACGTAAGGCAAGGAAAAATGAACAACATACTGAACACAGCAACGCAAAATTAAACATGCGACGTGAGCAAAGCATCAATTGTCGGAGTAAATTAAGGTAGGCTGTTTGGGAAAAGGAATCCGTGGTAATCTGAAAGCAGGAGGCATGTTAGTGCTGAAATGTAGAACGTAATTAAGAGGAAGGGCAAGGCATGTCGCGAGATGTCTGCCAGTACAAAATAAGAAAACCTTCCATATAAAGTGAGTAAAAACTTAATTTACATTGACTTAGGAAGGCAAAGAACGGGATATCATTAAATATACGACGTTCCCAACGACGCTTCGACGCCGCCATCTGCTGGAGTGTACCGTGCCCCAGGCAACGTGGGGGCCACCCCCCTGTCCAGGTCACCCGAATAGGGGCAAGGCATGGCACGTGATATCTGCAGGTACAAAATAAGGGTATACAATCAGCGTGCATATATAACCATTTTTACATTAAGAGAACGGAGGAGGAGCATAACATAAATATAACCAAATAAGTAACGTGAATAAACTGCAAGAGCCAAGCGTAAATACTGTAACCACTGAGGAAACCAAACTGCAAAGCTAAGCATAAACTACTGTAACTACCGAAGAAACAAGGCAAAAATGCAGGGCCAGGAGACGTGAAGCTAAAATAAGGGCCCGCAAATACTGCAAATAGCACATCCTGTCTGACTTTACTTAATGAATCTTAGGAACTCTGCAAATAGCACATCCTGGCTGACTTTACTTAATAATTTACTTAGTAACTCTGCAACTAGCACTGCCTGTCTGACTTTACTTAATAAATTACTTGGTAACTCTGCAACTAGCACCTCCTGGCTGTCTTTACTTAATGACGTAAGGCAGGGTAAAAAGTGGGCAAGCATACTGAACACAGCAAAGCAAAATTAAACATGCGACATGAGCAACGCATCAACTGTCGGAGTAAATTAAGGAGGCTGTTTGGGAAAGAGAGTCCGAGGTAACCTGAAATAGGAGGCATGTTAGCGCTGAGATGTAGAACATAATTATGAATAGGGCAAGGCATGGCACGTGGTATCTGCAAGTACAAAATAAGGGTATACAATCGGCGTGGATATATAGCCATTTACATTAAGAGAACGGAGGAGATGCATAACATAAATATAACCAAATAAGCGACGTGAATAAACTGCAAGAGCCAAACGAAAGTACTGTAACTACTGAGGAAACTAGGCAAAAAGCAGGGCCAGGGAACGTAAAGCAAATTAAGGGCCCGCAAATACTGCAAATAGCACCTCCTGGCTGACTTTACTTAATAAATTACTTATAACTCTGCAAATAGGACATCCTGGCAGACTTTACTTAATGACGTAAGACAAGGAAAAGTGAACAAGCATACTGTAACACAGCGAACGCGAAGATTTGAACGTGCGACATGCACAAGGCTACGAATGCCTGAGTAAAAAGTTAGGCTGGTGGCAAAGTGAATCCGAGGTGATCTGGAAGCAGAGGCATGTCAGTGCTGAAATGTAGAACATAAATATGAATAAGGGCAAGGCATGTCGCGAGATGTCTGCTAGTACAAAATAAGAAACCTTCCATATTTTCTCACACCAAGTGTGAGAAAGTCTTAATTTACAGTGTCTTAGGAAGGCAACGAATGAGAATCATTAAATATACGACGTTCCCGACGACGCTTCGACGCCGCCATCTGCTGGAGGATACCGTGCCCCAGGCAACATGGGGGCCACCCCCCTGTCCAGGGCACGGCCCCTGGAACTGGACGCCGAGGACTTAACGGACATAACGAAGTCATCCTGGATTGCCGGCGGCAACGCCGAACCCAGGGCCTGTGGTGCGTACCGTTAGACGTAAACCTGCCGTCGTCGTCGAGCTGATCTCGGGTCCTTGCTCCAACGCCGGCGTCTCCCTCCGACGAAGAACAACAGGCGGACGGGCAGGCGGACGAACGCTGAACTTACGACGTAGGAGGAATCCCTGCTACAACGGACGTGCAGGGCGCTTAAGACAAACACACCAGGCTACACTGGCCAGGCGGGAGCGCCTGGGAACCAACCTGCCGGCAAGACCGGCCAGACGGAGGACATGGAGTAACGGTCCTGGCTACCCCCCCAGGCAAGCAGGGCACGTGCCTGAGGGCCTGGACGGCGGAAAGCTTGAAATAACACACCGGGCAACACCGGCCAGACGTACGTCTGGGGACTACATGCCGGACTTACACCGGCCGACGGACGTCTGGGGACATCTTGATCGGCGCCACTCTGGGGAAGACGTACCTGGGGACTCCGGGACACCGAAGGGCCTGGGCTAACACCCCGGGCAACACGGCCGGGCGAGACGTCCGAGGGCGACGTGCCTAGCAGAGAACACACCACACACGGCAAGGACCCCGTGGTCTACCAACCACGCGCTGCCACACGACATGCTCAGGGCCTAGACGAAAAGGGGAGGGGGGGGGGGCCGCACACAGGCGCGGCCGTACGGGCGCAAGGCGGCCCGAGCCCCGACGAGGGAAGCCGTGGCGCAAAGCCACGAGGATTAGCACCCAAAAGGGAACAGGAAGGGCGGGACACAGCCCAACCGAGCGCGCCACGGAACGCCGTGCCACGTGGCAGCACGTCCAGGCGTGTGCCCCGTAGCAGGCCCGGGCGGAGGGCTGGACCTGGCCACGAGTCGTCGCCAGGGGCGACGCTTGTCCGCTCAGGGAGACCCGACCCCTGGAGACATCCCAGGGAAGCCGGCAGACCGGCAACAGGGAACACCCGAGGGAAAACAGGAAAGACGCAGAAGCACGCCCTGCCGGCCAGGCACGTGACGACCCGGCAAGGCATGCATGGGCCCCCAAGGCGGGGCCCGCCATAGGGCCGCCCACGCCTGGCCACGTGTCGCCGCCGCCGAGAACATGCGCCCCGGGCGTAGGACCGAACCTGGCCCCAAACCCGTCGCCGACGTCTACACATGTCCTCGGACAAGGCGAATCCTGGCCCCCTGAGACACCCAGGGAAACCCGGCGGGCCGGCGACAGGGAGCCCCGAAGGGAAGGCGGGAAGGACGCCGAAGCACGCCCAGACGACCAGACACGTGGTCGATGGCGGCGAGGGAAGGGCCCCAAGGCAGAGCACAAAGGGCGTAGGGCCCACCACGCCTGGCCACATGGCGACGCCGGCAAGGGCACGCCTGGCCGCCGACGGGGCCCCGGGCAGGGCGCGCGCCTGGGCACGCCGCGCTGCGGGGCCCCTTGGACACGGACGGGCACGGCTGGACGGGGCCCCACAAGAGAGGAGACCGAACGCAGGCCACTAGGGACGCGGCCCGGGGCACGCCGACCCTAAGCCAGCCACGCGACCAGCACGGCACGGGGGCGCCCGGCACAGGCCCAAGGAGGGCGCCCGGCACAGGCCCAAGGAGGGCGCCCCAGCTCTCCGGGAACAACAGCAGAGAGCCCAAAGGACTAACTAAGGCGGCACACACGTACTGCGAGGGGATGGCGCTAGGCACACGCCGCACTGGGGGAGGACCTGACTAGAATTGAACAGAAAACCTCACCTTAGGTTTAAAAGTGTAGGGCAGGAGGGCCCTGCCGGAACAGTCTGGGGTGTCGAGGGCCCCAGGATGTCCGTGAGAGAGAGGTCAGGTACCGAGGCGGCTGGCGTGTTGTCCATCTCGTGCGAAGTCGGGCGGCCGGGGAGTGGTTGCGAGGGCAGCGGCGAGGGCAGGCGGAGTGAGGGCAGGGCCCCATTGTGCGCCCGTATTTATACGGCCCCAAACTGCCCGCGCAACGCCGCGGGACGCGCTGCGCAAGTGTTTCTTTCTTCCCCGCCAGAAAAATCCCCGCTTGCGTCAAGCAGTGACCATTTCTGATTATGAATCAAAAGTCTACGGCCCCACGTTGGGCGCCATGATGTGAGAGTTTTTGTGTTGTAACTTGTGAGAAGTTTGGAATAAAATGTAATTGGTATAAGGAATTGAGCTCAGAAAATTTCTAAGAATTTTCTTTATTCTTTAACCTTTATTCCTGTGGTGATATTCAATTAGGTCGCCTGAGGAAGGACTTGCTTAGCTAACACACCAGTGTAGTAAGCAGCTCATTCCTCACTTTGGGACCATGTATGAACAATTGACTAGGCGCGAGCAAACGCCGAGACCCCAATGAAAATTGAAATCCCCTCCACTAGGCCGACGACCTTCGCCATTCGCCAAAGCGAATCTAACGAGTAGGTCAAGTAGGTGGTGCCGTATATTTGATCCAAAGCTCAGAATTAGTCACAATTTTATTAGTCGAGTGTGAAGAACATTTGCATAACAATAATAATGTGTGGGGGTGTAACGAAAAGACAGTGTTAACCATAACAACTTAGTTTATTCAATAAAGTACTAACAACTACAACAAAACAAAAAGAAATGTCAATGATGTTACTCGAAATCCTTCCTGTGACACTATCAATGACAGCTAGACACCAGCCCCTCGGACTGCATAATGAACTAACTCGAACATAAGCGTGACCACAGAGGAATCAACAAGCAAGCAAGAACTAACAGATCTATAATCACAATTACAACAAATGACACAGTAGGTTCTGAAACACGTCTCCAGTAACCTCCTAACTGTTCTACGCCTTAGTGCAGTCTACACCTGCAATAGCGGTTGCAATGCAATCAAATCAGTAGTCTTTCAATGACATCAATAACTAATGGGTTCACTGGCAACTCCAGCACCCTTCCTCAAATTAATCCTTACGTTAACACTCCGTCCCACGGACGATCAACCATCAATAACAATAGCATTTACGTTAATAACAAGGTAACATTTACGTTAAATTAATAACTCTAACAACTGTCACTAGTAACGCAGAAATTACACAACACTCTACCCGTCGAGCATTCAGTGAGAAAATCTCATTAATCCCTGTACTACCAGACAGCTGATTAATCTCTTTACTAGTTACGTTAATTTACGTTAATCGGTTACTTATCACTCAGCGATGGTAAACTCTGATTTACAATGTCCAAAGTGCTAAGAGAACGGTAATCACTCGTGATTACCTTTAGAGTAATTAATTACTATCCTCAAGATCAATAATTAATCAATTAAAATACGCAACCTTTCACACTGGCTCAGCAATTTACATTAAGGTATGAATTCCGTCTAAGCCTTCCATACTCAGACCAATTCAGGTGGCTAATAACAGTAATTAGCACCACGTTTACGTTATTCTAAAATGACGTTACTCTTCCCACGAGTCAATCAAGTGCCGGTACCTCCGGGCAGATAAATAACGACGTTACGTTAATGAAACAATGTAGCCTTCGTGTGAGTCGATCAAACAAGGATCGAGGTTAATTACTTTGACTTCCTGAAACACGTCAATTACCCGGCCCACTGACCGTTAATTACGACAGACAATACTCTAATTCTTATCTGGCTGATGGCTAGGCTCCTCGAGACTACCGTAGCTGCTTGCAGGAAAGTAAATTAACCCAAACGTATTCTACGTTACTCAAATTGTCAAAGAACAAATTCTCTTAAAGCAATGGGCGTTCCCTTGGTTACGTTATATTAATTGCCTCGCAATCACCTCACTGAATACTGGACTTCAATGTCCTACAAGATAACAGGAGAATATATGTGTACCCCAGTACTCGTCTACAGCCGAGTTCACCCACGACAATGACAAATCACACTAACAAATCACAGTGATTTACGTTACAATCCGGTTGCAATGACAATACTGCAGAATTTAGTAAAATAACATACAGAACATGAACCCTCTAGAACACTGCCCCACAATGACTTTACTGAACTGCAATCACATACGGTGATGCTCAACACTAGCAACAATCACCATCAAATAACAACCCCTCTGCAATAACACACACGGCAAGTACTCTAATTTACAAGTATTAGAATACTGCACAACGCTTACTTACTTACTTACTGTTGCAAATGACCCCAGTGCTCTCAATAACCCCTAGAACATAGGTCAATATATTTCAATCACCACACAGTAAATGACACAATAACACTGGGCACCGTGACACTATGATTATATATATATATATATATATATATATATATATATATATATATATATATATATATATATATATATATATATATATATATATATATATATATATATATATATATATAACGCAGTGGAATAATATATATATATATATATATATATATATATATATATATATATATATATATATATATATATATATATATATATATATATATATATATATATATATATATATATATATATAACGCAGTGGAATAATATATATATATATATATATATATATATATATATATATATATATATATATATATATATATATATATATATATATATATATATATATATATATATATATATATATATATATATATATAACGCAGTGGAATAATATATATATATATATATATATATATATATATATATATATATATATATATATATATATATATATATATATAATTACTGCTGACACATGTAGCCTACAGCTATCAAACGTTATTGGGAACACTAAGGAGATCTCGCACTCCTTAAATCACATGGGTGAGTGATTTATCGATCACGCATGTCGATAAATACTCTCGAGAGTTACCTTACTCGACAGAGTGCTGGCGGTCTCTCCAGCCAGCCTCGTCACTCACCAAATTCTACCAAAATTACGTTAATACATATATATATAAATATAAATCACACTTGTCACGGCCCTGGGAACAATACAAGAAATTAAAACCACACTGTGGTACACTCCACAATAATCATTGCCAGGAATCACTGGCGTTACACATACCTGAGCGCTCAGTGTTGGAATTCCACACCTGCAAGACCACACATGGAAATGATATCACTCCGTCCCACGGACGATCAAAAATTATTACCACAATGGAATAATATAATTATTACATGGACATCCTCTCAGTCCTTGGCTAATCTATGTATACTCTGTTCCCGTGTGTACCCACACACACACACTGTACGTCTTTGTACACCAGACGTAAGTCCCTCTGGACTGACAAGATGACAACAAGGATGATTATCTCCTCGCCCACACTTCACTCCACCTCCACAGGTGCTGCGTGACAATGTGATGGAACACTTGACCTCGAATTCAAGCTTTTAGAGACTAACTGATCACCAGAAATACACACATAAGTACTTACTCATTCACACTGCCGGCTACACACCATTCCCATACATCAGGCACCCCGCTTCCGGTGGCTGGCTCGCTCAGGGCAGCGGTAGGCGGCGGTAGTACCTTACGTGGTATTTTTTCGTACAATTGGCGCGCACTCGAACCCCTCCCACTCAACACGGCTGAGTTCGCACCCTCGACCCACCGGTGAAGTCAAGCGTTCGTACCCAGGTGACGCGCACAACGATAGCGTCTCACACAAACATGGGAAATCTGCCTTAACACTGACACGAATTTCCCCGTTCCCATCGACTGCTACAGAGCACTAGCAAGTCTAATCATCACTGGTATGGGATCTACGAGTCTGTTGCTGCTCGTATGCACATTACCCCACGATCCCAGATCACTGTACCTCTACCCACTGTACACAATGGCTTTCTCCCCTCCAAGCGACGACTTCGGCCGGATTCTGTGACGACCGCTGTCGTAGGTGAAGCAGGAAGTGAAGCAGTTGGGTAGTCCAGCCACCACGGCCCCCTATACTTCAATTTGGCCGAATTGAGTACAGGAAGCGTCTTGACAAGGTGGCAGCTGGGTTCAGAATGATGCTTACACCGGCGATCCCCGCGTCCTCGAAATAACCAATGAGAGGAAGGCATACAGCGGCCTACCCCTCTCATCCAAAGGGACGACGGTGTAGCATAGCCCCTAGGGCAACTCCAAGATGGCCGACCAACATGGCGGCTCAAGATGTTTACTAAGATGGCGGCTGTTTCCATGACAACGACTCAAGTGGCTAGCGAACGCGGGAGGCCCACAGCTCACCCACGCCTGCGGCCTAGCTGTTCCCGCGCAAAGTTGAGTCTCGCCTCATGCCATACAAGGAGATGATGTTATCAGCTCTAGCACTGTCCACAGACGTGTTACTCCGGCCAGGGTAACATTTCTGGACTGCTGATGACTGGGGCTCTCACATGAGCCCAAACACTAGATGTTTCGGTTGCTGGTTACCAAACTTAAGTCCGCCCACTTAACAAGTGCACTTAACAAGTGTACGGCTCCCACAGGCATAAGAGCACTATTGTAAGTGAGCTGGTGAACCATCTCCTCACACTAAGGACAGCAAATTCATTTGCCGTGTTGGAGGACGAGTGCTGTGGTGAGCCTGCAGTTCAATCGGAACGGAAACCAGCGAGGAGTGGCGGAGCGCAGGCCCCTCAGGCTGCTCAGAAAGTTAAGGAGGTACCAAAGCGAATTTTGGTTGTGGGAGATTCCCAGGTGAGGTATTTAGACAGAACGTTTTATGCCAGAGATACAGGAAACGGGTTAAGGGTTTGCTATCCGGAAGCTGGTATTGGTGATATTGTTGGAAACATGAATGATATTATGACAGGAAATGGGAACAAACCCATTATTTGTATTAGTGCAGGGGGTAATGATGTTGGACGATTTAGGAGTGAGGAACTAATACAGAGATTCAGGACAGCCATTGAATTAGTTAGGAGCAAGGATGGAATACCGATCATATGTGGCATTCTTCCAAGAAAGGGAGTGGGAAATGAATGGATGTCGAGGGCACTTGGTGTCAATTGCAGGCTGGTAAGATATTGCAAATCAAATGCAATATCTTTCATAGACAACTGGGAACACTTCTATGGAAGAAATGAAATGTATGCTCGTGATGGGGTGCATCTATCCAGGGCTGGGGTTGTTGCTGTTGCGAACTCGTTGGAATCAGTGATTAGAGGTGTTTGTTTGGGTTTAAACTGTTAGTAGATAGTGGTATGGGAATTGATTTGGAGGAAGGAGGTAATAAAAATATGTGTTCGTGGGAAAAAAGAATTGGCAAAATGATCAGGGAAAGAAAAGGGCCTCAAAATAACAATTCACTTAGGGTATATTACACTAACAGTAGAAGTCTAAGAAATAAAATTAACGAATTAAATGCTCTTGTCTGCACGGAAAAAATAGATATTATTGCACTTACCGAAACGTGGATGAATGTAGAAAATAGAGAACTATTAGCTGAATATCAAAAACGGATTTAAACTATTTCACACAGAGAGATATATTAGACGAGAAAGGGGAGAAGCCATATATGTTAGGGACAATTTGAAATGTAGTCTCAAACTGGGAATCAAAACTGAGCCACACACAGAAACTGTTTGGATAGAATTAAACGAAGAAGCAAATAATATTTTAATAAGAGTTATATATAGGCCACCAAATGTAGACAAAATGGAAGCAAAGCATCTATGGGATGAAATATCTAGAGCATCTAGATCTAACAGTATTTATGTCATGGGTGACTTTAATTTTAGTGGAATAAACTGGGTGAACAAAACAGGGAATAGTGAAGCAGAAGATTTTCTAGAATTAATTGACGATTGCTTTCTTACGCAACACATTAAGGAACCAACGCGGGAAAATAATATTTTAGATTTAGTGTTAACTAACAGGGAAACACAAATTAATGACATCGAAATAGGGAGTGAGCTAGGGAACAGTGATCACAAAGTAATCAGATTTAGCATAGAATGGAATAGACCTGTAGGAGAAAATTCTGTTAAAGTGCCAGATTTTCGAAATGCTGATTTTAATAGCCTAAGAATTTTTTTGGGTCAAATAGATTGAAAAGTCTTGGGTATGGGGTGTGGGCCGGTCTTAGAGCGAGACATGAACCCAGCGATAGGTGACGTAAAAGGGGATTTCGATGTGGATTTAATATATAACATATTTAAGAATATTCTAAACAAAGCACAGGAACGTAGTATACCATACAAATTGAATAGATCGAATACTAATGACCCAAAGTGGATAACAAATAATTTAAAGAACCTTATAGGTAAAAAGAGAGCTTGGTACAAAAGGATTAAGAATGGGGAAGCCAGTTTAGAACAGGAATTCATACAACTGGTTAGAAATGTTAAAAAAGAGATTAGGAAAGCAAAAAGAAACTATGAAGTTCGCATAGCAGAGCAAGCAAAGTCAAATCCTAAAGGTTTTTTTCAGTTATATCGAACTAAGACTAGGGAAATATAGGTCCATTAAAATCTGAGACAGGTCAAATAACGGATAATGACAAGGAGATGAGTAGTATTTTTAACAAATATTTTATATCTGTATTTACTAAAGAAGAACTTAACAATATGCCTTCAGCCGAACAAGTCTATGTGGGTGGGGATGAGGACAGGTTGACTAGTTTAGCAGTTAACAGGGAGGATGTAATTAAACAATTAGAAAAACTAAAACCAAACAAATCCCCAGGGCCGGATGAAGTGTTTGCCAGGGTGCTTAAAGAATGCAAAGAGGAGCTTTCCGAGTTACTGTCTACCATATTTAATAAATCAATAGGGTCAGGCAGAGTGCCAGAGTCATGGAAGGTAGCTAATGTGGTACCAATTTTTAAGAAAGGAGATAAGAACATAAGAACATAAGAACAAAGGTAACTGCAGAAGGCCTATTGGCCCATACGAGGCAGCTCCTATTCTATAACCACCCAATCCCACTCATATACTTGTCCAACCCGTGCTTGAAACAATCGAGGGACCCCACCTCCACAATGTTACGCGGCAATTGGTTCCACAAATCAACAACCCTGTTACTGAACCAGTATTTACCCAAGTCTTTCCTAAATCTAAACTTATCCAATTTATACCCATTGTTTCGTGTTCTGTCCTGTGTTGATACTTTTAATACCCTATTAATATCCCCCCGGTTATGTCCATTCATCCACTTGTAAACCTCTATCATGTCACCCCTAACTCTTCGCCTTTCCAGTGAATGCAACTTAAGCTTTGTTAATCTTTCTTCATATGAAAGATTTCTAATTTGGGGAATTAACTTAGTCATCCTACGCTGGACACGTTCAAGTGAATTTATATCCATTCTATAATATGGCGACCAAAACTGAACTGCATAATCTAAATGGGGCCTAACTAGAGCAAGATATAGCTTGAGAACCACACCAGGTGTCTTGTTACTAACACTGCGATTAATAAATCCAAGTGTCCGATTTGCCTTATTACGAACATTTATGCATTGATCCTTTTGTTTTAAATTCTTACTAATCATAACTCCCAGATCCCTTTCGCAATCCGACTTCGCAATCACAACACCATCTAGCTCGTATCTTGTAACTCTATCATCATTACCTAACCTCAGAACTTTACATTTATCAGCATTAAACTGCATCTGCCAATCCTTTGACCATTTCAAAACCCTATCTAGAACAACTTGAAGTGATAGTGAGTCCTCCTCCGAATTAATTTCCCTACCGATTTTCGTATCATCGGCAAATTTGCAAATGTTGCTACTCAAACCTGAATCTAAATCATTTATATATATTATAAACAACAGAGGTCCCAGGACAGAGCCCTGAGGTACTCCACTAACAACATTATCCCACTCTGACTTAACCCCATTTATACTAACTCTCTGTTTCCTTTGGAATAGCCATGCCCTAATCCAAGTTAATATAGCACCCCCCAATACCATGAGCTTCTATTTTTTTAATTAGTCTTTCATGTGGCACTGTATCAAAAGCTTTGCTAAAGTCAAGGTACACAACATCACAATCCTAAATCTAAATCTATCTCCTTTCTTAAAAACTGGTATCACATTAGCAACTTTCCAAAACTCTGGCACTCTGCCTGACTCTATTGATTTATTAAATATGGTTGACAGTGGGTCACAAAGCTCCTCTTTGCATTCTTTAAGCACCCTGGCAAACACTTCATCCGGCCCTGGGGATTTGTTTGGTTTGAGTTTTACTATTTGTTTAAGAACATCCTCCCTGGTAACTGTTAAACTCGTCAACCTGTCCTCGTCCCCACCCACATAGACTTGTTCGGCTGAAGGCATATTGTTAAGTTCCTCTTTAGTAAATACAGATACAAAATATTTATTAAAAATACTACTCATCTCTTCATCACTATCTGTTATTTGACCTGTCTCAGTTTTTAATGGACCTATCCTTTCCCTAGTCTTGGTACGATATAACTGAAAAAAACCTTTAGGATTTGTCTTTGCTTGCCCTGCTATGCGAACTTCATAGTTTCTTTTTGCTTTCCTTATCTCTTTTTTAACATTTCTAACCAGTTGTACGAATTCCTGTTCTAAAGTGACCTCCCCATTTTTAATCCTTTTGTACCAAGCTCTCTTTTTACCTATAAGGTTCTTCAAATTCTTTGTTATCCACTTTGGGTCATTAGTATTCGATCTATTCAATTTGTATGGTATACTACGTTCCTGTGCTTTGTTTAGAATATTCTTAAATAAGTTATATATTGAATCCACATCGAAATCCCAATTTAAGTCACCTATCGCTGGGTTCATGTCTCGCTCCAAGACCGGCCCACACCCCATACCCAAGACTTTCCAATCAATTTGACCCAAAAAATTTCTTAGGCTATTAAAATCAGCTTTTCGAAAATCTGGCACTTTAACAGAATTTTCTCCTACTGGTCTATTCCATTCTATGCTAAATCTGATTTCTTTGTGATCACTGCTCCCTAGCTCACTCCCTATTTCGATGTCATTAATTTGCGTTTCCCTGTTAGTTAACACTAAATCTAAAATATTATTTTCCCGTGTTGGTTCCTTAATGTGTTGCGTAAGAAAGCAATCGTCAATTAATTCTAGAAAATCTTCTGCTTCACTATTCCCTGTTTTGTTCAACCAGTTTATTCCGCTAAAATTAAAGTCACCCATGACATAAATACTGTTAGATCTAGATGCTCTAGATATTTCATCCCATAGATGCTTTGCTTCCATTCTGTCTAAATTTGGTGGCCTATATATTACTCCTATTATAATATTATTAGCTTTTTCGTTTAATTCAATCCAAATAGTTTCTGTGTGTGGCTCTGTTTTGATTCCCTCTTTGAGACTACATTTCAAATTGTCCCTAACATATATGGCTACTCCACCTCCTCGTCTAATATATCTATCTGTGTGAAATAGTTTAAATCCATATATTTGATATTCAGCTAATAGTTCTCTATTTTCTACATTCATCCACGTTTCGGTAAGTGCAATAATATCTATTTTTTCTGTGCAGACAAGAGCATTTAATTCGTTAATTTTATTTCTTAGACTTCTACTGTTAGTGTAATATACCCTAAGTGAATTGTTATTTTGCGGACCTTCTCTTTCCCTGATCGTTTTGCCAATTCCTTTCTCCCACAAACACATACTTTTATTACCTCCTTCCTCCAAATCAATTCACATACCTCTATCTACTAACAGTTTAAACCCAAACAAACACCTCTAACCACTTCTTCTAACGAGTTCGCAACAGCAACAACCCCAGCTCTCGATAGATGCACCCCATCACGAGCATACATTTCATTTCTTCCATAGAAGTGTTCCCAGTTGTCTATGAAAGATATTGCATTTGATTTGCAATATCTTTCCAGCCGGCAATTGACACCAAGTGCCCTCGATATCCATTCATTTCCCACTCCCTTTCTTGGAAGAATGCCACATATGATCGGGATTCCTCCCTTGCTCCTAACTAACTCTATGGCTGTTTTATACCTCTGAATCAGTTCCTCACTCCTAACTCGACCAACATCATTTCCTCCCACGCTAATGCAAATAATGGGATTGTTCCCATTACCAGCCATAATATCATTCATGTTGTTTATAATATCACCAATGCCAGCTCCGGGATAGCAAACCCTTAACCTGTTCCCCCTATCTCTAGCACAAAACGTTCTATCCAAATACCTTATCTGGGAATCTCCCACAACTAATGTTTGCTTAGGTACTTCCTTTACTCTCTGAGGGGCCTGCGCTTCCTTTCTCTTCGTTGCTTTCCCTTTTGCGCGATCCACAGTCTTTCCACAGCACTCGTCCTCCAAAACGTCAAATGAATTAGAAGTTGCTATGGCGTTTGAAGGCGGCTTTATCAAAGTCTTCTTAAGGCCCCTGTCTTTCACAACTCTCCAAGACGAGGTCCCTTTACTACTGGTCTCCTCCTTCGTTACTTCTCGTTGTTCTTTCAGCTGACGCACCTCCTCCCGCAGAAAGTCCAACTCTGTCCTCAGGGCTCCCACTAGAGTCACCAGGTCCTTAACTACAACTTCCATATTGCAATGATAAAATAACAACACTCAGGAGCTCCGGTTAACACAACCTCTCACTGTGACTTCACCTGACTGACTGTGAACTGACTGATAGATCACTTGCGTCAAACTATCGGCCAATTAGCCTAACGTCTATTGTGGGAAAGTTACTTGAATCAATAATTCCAAATACAATTCGTCTCCATCTTGAAAAACATAAATTAATAAATGAGTCGCAACATGGTTTTACAAATGGCCGTTCATGTTTAACAAATTTGCTAACTTTTTATTCTGGCATAGTTGAGGCAGTTGATAGTGGTAAGGATTGTGATGTTGTGTACCTTGACTTTAGCAAAGCATTTGATACAGTGCCACATGAAAGACTAATTAAAAAAATAGAAACTCATGGTATTGGGGGTGCTATATTAAGTTGGATTAGGGCATGGCTATTCCAAAGGAAACAGAGAGTTAGTATAAATGGGGTTAAGTCAGAGTGGGATAATGTTGTTAGTGGAGTACCTCAGGGCTCTGTCCTGGGAACTCTGTTGTTTATAATATATATAAATGATTTAGATTCAGGTTTGAGTAGCAACATTTGCAAATTTGCCGATGATACGAAAATCGGTAGGGAAATTAATTCGGAGGAGGACTCACTATCACTTCAATTTGATATAGATAGGGTTTTGAAATGGTCAAAGGATTGGCAGATGCAGTTTAATGCTGATAAATGTAAAGTTCTGAGGTTAGGTAATGATGATAGGGTTACAAGATACGAGCTAGATGGTGTTGAGATTGTGAAGTCGGATTGCGAAAGGGATCTGGGAGTTATGATTAGTAAGAATTTAAAACAAAAGGATCAATGCATGAATGTTCGTAATAAGGCGAATAGGACACTGGGATTTATTAATCGCAGCGTTAGTAACAAGACACCTGGTGTGGTTCTTAAGCTATATCTTTTTCTGGTTAGGCCCCATTTAGATTATGCAGTTCAGTTTTGGTCGCCGTATTATAGAATGGATATAAATTCACTTGAACGTGTCCAACGTAGGATGACTAAGTTAATTCCCCAAATTAGAAATCTTTCATATGAAGAAAGATTAACAAAGCTTAAGTTGCATTCACTGGAAAGGCAAAGAGTTAGGGGTGACATGATAGAGGTTTACAAGTGGATGAATGGACATAACATGGGGGATATTAATAGGGTATTAAAAATATCAACACAAGACGGAACACGAAACAATGGGTATAAATTGGATAAGTTTAGATTTAGGACAGACTTGGGTAAATACTGGTTCAGTAACAGGGTTGTTGATTTGTGGAACCAATTGCCGCGTAACGTGGTGGATGTGGGGTCCCTCGATTGTTTCAAGCGCGGGTTGGACAAGTATATGAGTGGGATTGGGTGGTTATAGATAGGAGCTGCCTCGTATGGGCCAATAGGCCTTCTGCAGTTACCTTTGTTCTTATGTTCACGTCTAGCTCTAAAACCGGCCCACACCCCATACCCAAGACTTTCCAATTTATTTGACCCAATAAATTTCTTGAATGTATTAAATATTGAAATTAACTTTTCGAAAATCAGGTACTTTAACAGAATTTTCTCCTACAGATCTATTCCATTCTTTGCTAAATCTGATTTCTTTATGATCACTGTTCCCTAGCTTCTTCCCTATTTCGATGTCATTAATTTGTGTTTCCCTGTTAGATAACACTAACTCTAAATATTATTTTCCCGCGTTGGTTCCTTAATGTGTTGCGTAAGAAAGCAATCGTCAATTAATTCTAGAAAATCTGCTTCATTATTCCCTGTTTTGTTCAACCAGTTTATTCCACTAAAATTAAAGTCACCCATGACATAAATACTGTTAGATCTAGATGTTCTAGATATTTCATCCCATAGATGCTTTGCTTCCATTCTGTCTAAATTTGGTGGCCAATATATAACTCCTATTATAATATTATTTGCTTTTTCGTTTAATTCTATCCAAATAGTTTCTGTGTGTGGCTCAGACTTGATTCCCTCTTTGAGACTACATTTCAAATTGTCCCTAACGTATATGGCTACTCCCCCACCTCGTCTAATCTACCTATCTGTGTGAAATAGTTTAAATCCTTTTATTTTATATTCAGCTAATAGTTCTCTATTTTCTACATTCTTCCACGTTTCGGTAAGCGCGATAATATCTATTTTTTCTGTGCAGACAAGAGTATTTAAATCGTTTATTTTATTTTTTAGACTTCTACTGTTAGTGTAGTGTACCCTAAGTGAATTGTTATTTTGACGCCCTTTTCTTTCCCTGATCATTTTGCCAATTTCTTTCTCCCCCAAACACATACTTTTATTATCTCCTTCCTCCAAATCAATTCCCATACCACTATCTACTAACAGTTTAAATCCAAACAAACACCTCTAACCACTGGTTCCAACGAGCTCACAACAGCAACAACCCCAGCCCTCGATTGATGCACCCCATCCCGAGCATACATTTCATTTCCTCCATAGAAGTGTTCCCAGTTGTCTATGAAAGATATTGCATTAGATTTGCAATATCTTTCCTGCCGGCATTTGACACCAAGTGCCCTCGACATCCATTCATTTCCCACTCCCTTTCTTGGAAGAATGGACCATATGATCGGGATTCCTCCCCTGCTCCTAACTAATTATTTTGCTGTCTTGAATCTCTGTATTAGTTCCTCACTCCTAACTCGCCCAACATCATTACCCCCTGCACTAATACAAATAATGTGTTTGTTCCCATTTCCCGTCATAATATCTTTCATGTTTCCAACAATATCACCAATACCAGCTCCCGGATAGCAAACCCTTAACCTGTTTCCTTTATCTCTGGCACAAAACGTTCTGTCTAAATACCTCACCTGGGAATCTCCCACAACCAAAATTCGCTTCGTTCCTCCCTTTTCCTTTAGGGCACTTTGTGGGACCTGCGCTTCATTGTTCCTCGTTACTTTGCCTTTGCCTCCTCGTTGAACTACAGGTTCACCACAGCACTCGTCCTCTAACACATCAAATGCGTTAGAAGTCCTTAGGCTATTAGGTGTCGGTTTTGCCAAGGTCTTCTTAAGACCCCTGTCCTTTACAACTTGCCAAGACGAGGTCTTTTTAACACCGGTCGCCTCCTATGTTTCTTCCTGATGTTGTTTCAGCTGTCGTACCTCCTCCCGTAGCGAATCCAGCTCTGTCCTCAGAGCTCCAACTAAATTCACCAGTTCCTTCACTAATCCTTCCAATGTTGCTGTAATAATATTACTACAATCGGAGCTCCAGCTAACACAACCTCTCACTGTGACAGCACCTGACTGACTGACCCAATACAGTCAATCATATAAGTTAGTCAGTCATCATATAATATATCTAATTATCTTTGGTAAGGTTGGTTAGTGATACATAGACAATATTCTTACAAAAGTAAGTATAGAGAAAATAGACAGTAGACAGGTGATAAATGGAGTTGGGTGGCATTGATGAATGACTTATGACCATATTAGTACAGTAATTGGGAAAGTATTCATTGCTAATGGTGATTAGAAAACCGTATTTCACCCATAAAAGCTCGACCATACTTGCAAGTGACTTAGAAAAGAATTATTCTCTCTAATAAATAAATCAATATTTGCATCAATGAATTCGACGGAATCAATTTGAAGCTTTTTCTCCTAAATGTTTCTCCTGCATAAACGTAATGATTGCTGTATCTCTTTCTTGCTAAACCTAAATTACTGTGCACTATATTATCAACTGAAAAATCATTTTGAAACTTTCAGAAGAACTTTCTGGGAGATGGACTAGAACCTAAAATCCCAGGTTATCATGGCTTCTTCCTTCCACATGTCTCTAAAGTTCCTAAACGTTTACTATTTACTGATTTACCTTAATTTTTTCAAGCTCCAATCTACACACACTAAATAATATTTTAAATAATGAGGTGAAAAAGTACACTCGTGAATGTCAACCAACTAGATTCCACTTAACTTAATGAAACATTGTATGGTAGCTCTATCCATCATAATATGGACAGTCTTAAGGGGCTGGGAGTTCAACAAATATTCGAATTATACGAAAATTACTTGAAAATGTTAAATACAACTCCAATTATTTAGCGTAAGAGTCATCAAAGTTTCATCACAATATGTTAAGAAATTGATTTTATATGAATATTTAAAAAATAAGGTTGATAAGGAGAATAGCTCCTGTTCAAAGAAACTGAGGGACCATGCATGCGTCGGATAGATGCAAGCACCTATCCGACGCACAAAGAAGAAGAATAGTACTAAGGAAGGGTCCACAAAGTGAATATGAAGCTGATGTCTTTTGAGTATTTCAAGAATTGTAATTTAGAGAATTGATGAGTATTACATATTATCACAAATAATAAGGAATAGGTATGTTATTGTGCTGTATTTTGTTATATATCATTTACATACATTGTCCTATGCCAATATCTGCTACTTCCATAAATGACCACAAAACTGGTAAAACCACAAAAAAGTGGAAAATATAAAGCCATATTGGAGACATTTAACAAACTGATGTCCTCATCGCGGCCACTAGAATGTTAGAGGCTCTGTATATAATAACATGGATTATGTCACGTAACAGTTATATATCAAATTAATTTGATGGATAATTTAAAGACAACTATGTTAATGGAATTTTATGTATTTTTGGAGTAAGTTTATACATGTGAACTTGGCTTCAGCTCTCATATGTGACAATCAGAAGTGAAAGTGTTGGAAAGTATAGTGACACCATCACTGTAGTGTAGTGATGGTGACACTGGATTGATAGTGACGCTGTAGTGATGGTGACATTGGAGTGGTGACACTGGAATGATGGTGATATTGAAGTGATGGTGACACTGTAGTGAAGTGGGACGCTGGAGTAATAGTGAAGCTGGAGTGATAATGACGCTGTAGTGATGGTAACATTGGGTTGATTGTGACTCTGGAGTGATGATGCCACAGGAGTGATTGTGACACGAGAGATTGTGACACAGGAGTGATGGTGACGCTGGAGTGATGGTAACGCTGGAGTGATGGTTATATTGGAGTAATGGTGACACTTTAGTGAAGTATGGCTCCCTGTCTAAACTTCAAACCTCTCAGAAGTAACCCATGGCTCCAGAAACTGCACAACCTTGTGCAAATGCAATCTGAAGCTATTTCGGCCCTCCAAGCCACAGTCACCCGACAACAACAAACCATAGACCGCCTCCTTGAATCGTCGACGAACAACAACCAAGAAATTCTCAACTTACAAACTGTTGCAAATGGTGCAATGGATCAAATACATAAGATTCAGGCCGAGGAAACCCTCTCAGCTCAAAGTGACCTCCTTCAAAAGCTGGAAAAACAGATCAATCTCCTTCAGATTCACCAGGCGGCTTCCGAAGATGACCAAGAGCAACAACAACTTCATGACTCCCTGATAATTAGCTCTACTGATCTACCTGATGAACAACAAGGTGAGAATTGTTGTAACAGCCCACACCCTAATTAATTCAAAGATCAGAGTCAATGTTGAAATCAAATCAGCTATCAGGATAGATAAAAACAGTCCCCGTAGCAGTAGGAGAATGCTCATCAAACTTGCAAATCTCTCTGCGAAGTTTGACCTCATACAATCAGCTGCTAAGTATAAAACCAACCTCTATATAAATGAGTGTCTTACAAAGCAACGTGGATCCCTCCTCTACAGGCTGTGTCAAATTCGCAAACAAAACCCTGGTCTTATCAAGCAGTGCTACACTAGGAATGGAACGATTTTTGCGAAGAAGGAAAGTACAGGAAAAAGATATGAAATAAAATGTGACCAACAACTCCTGGCCTTCTTTAGTGATTGTGGTATATCTGAAAACCTGAACCCGACCAATGCCAGTACTTAAAATAACTCTTTCAATGCCTGAGCCTAACCTAACTTAATCTAACTTTGTCTAAGGTGCTGTCTCTGCCTAACCATTTACCTAATGTTCTCTCATTCATATAATTTCCTAAATAATCCATCAATTCTCCATGCACTTATGCAAGCATCTACCTCAGTTTCATTGTAAAATTTTACTCTTAAATCTAATCTTACCCTATTCCATTTAAATTTTAAATTTAATTGTATTGATTTATGTCATTTATTGAAATCAATTATTGATCTCATTTTGTTCTTTTAATTAAGTTCATACTAATTATAGGTTAAAAACTAAGCTAAATAAAATTTATTATCTTTAAGATTATTTTACTTTACAATTATCATTTGTCAAATTGTTTATATATTCATCTTGACAGTCTTTAATGATTTTTTGTTCTCTCCACCAAACTTGTGTATCCTCCATGGCTATCTAGTGACCTTTATTCTACCTCTAATTGTTTCAATTCTTTTGTTTACTTGCATTTATTGTTGTGTTTTGCCATAATTATTCTCTAATTTTAGCAGACTTAATACTTTGTAAGCTCTTATTGTATTGTTATATTGTTGTGTTTTGCTATATAATAATAATAATAATAATTTTTATTTAGGCAAAGGTACATACATAAAGAAATTTTACAAAGTTTGTGTGAGGAGGTGGTTCACCAGCTCACTTACAAGAGTGCTCTTATGCCTGTGGGAGCCAGTACACTTGTTAAGTGCACTTGTTAAGTGGGCGGACTTAAGTTTTGTACCAGCAACCGAAACATCTAGTGTTTGGGCTCATGTGAGAGCCCCAGTCATCAGCAGTCCATAAATGTTACCCTGGCCGGGGTGGCATGTCTGTGGACAGTGCTAGAGCTGATAGCATCATCTCATTGTATGGCATGAGGCTAGGCTCAGCTTTGCGCGGGAAACAGCTAGGCCGTCGGCCTGGGTGTGGGGCCCCCGCGCTGGCTGCCCACTTGAGTGGTTGTCATGGAAACCAGCCGCCATCTTAGTAAACATCTTGAGCCGCCATGTTGGTCGGCCATCTTGGAGCAGCCCTAGGGGCTATGCTACGCCGTCGCTGATTGGATGAGAGGGGTAGGCCGCTGTATGCCTTCCTCTCATTGGTTATTTCGAGAAGGACGCGGGAATAGCCGTTGTGAGCATCATTCTGAACTCGGCCGCCACCTTGTCAAGACGTTCCTGTACTCAATTCGGCCAAATTGATGTATAGGGCGTCGTGGTGGCTGGACTACAACTGCTGATGCTTCCTGCTTCACCTACGACATCGGTCGTCACAGAATCCGGCCGAAGTCGTCGCTTGGAGGGGTTTAAGACATTATTGTATGCAGGGGGTAGAGGTACAGTGATCTGGGATCGTGGGGGAATGTGCATACGAGCAGCAACAGACTCGTAGATCCCATACCAGTGATGATTGGACTTGCTAGTGCTCTGTAGCAGTCGATGGGAACGGGGAAATTCGTGTCAGTGTTAAGGCAATTTCCCAATGTTGGTGTGAGACGCTATCGTTGTGCGCGTCACCTGGGTATGAACGCTTCACTTCACCGGGGAGTCGAGGGTGCGAACTCAGCCGTGTTGAGTGGGAGGGGTTCGAGTGTGCGCCAATTTTCCGTATAAGTACTACGGTCAGGAACTACCGCCGCCTACGCCACCCGGAGCGAGCCAGCCACCTATAGCGGGGTGCCTGATGTATGGGAATGGTGTGTAAAGCCGGCAGTGTGAATGAGTAAGTACCTATGTGTGTATTTCGGTGATTAGTGGTCTCTAAAGCTTGAATTCGAGGTCAAGTGTTCCGTCACATTGTCACGCAGCACCTGTTCAGGTGGAGTGAATTGTGGGCGAGGAGATTAATCACCTGTGTTGTCATCTTGTCAGTCCAGAGGGACTTAAGTGTACACAGACGTACAGTGTGTGTGTGTGTGGGTACACACGGGAACACAGAATATACATAGATTTGCCAAGGACTGAGAAGGTGTCCATGTAATAAATTCTTTTATTCCATTGTGGTAATAATTTTTGATCGTCCGTGGGACGGAGTGATATCATTTCCATGTGTGGTCTTGCAGGTGTGGAATTCCAACACTGAGCGCTCAGGTATGTGTAACGCCAGTGATTCCTGGCAATGATTATTGTGGAGTGTGCCACAGTGTGGCTTAAATTTCTTGTAGTGTTCCCAGGGCCGTGACAAGTGTGATTTATATAAATATATATATTGTGGTTGCAGTATTAATTAACGTAAATTTTGGTGAGGTTTGGTGAGTGACGAGGCCGTCTAGAGAGACCGCCCCCGCTCTGTCGAGTAACGTAACTCTCGAGTGTTTATCGGCATGCGTGACCGATAAATCACTCACCCATGTGATTTAAGGAGTGTGAGATTCTCCTTAGTGTTCCCAATAACGTTTGATAGCTGTAAGCTACATGTGTCAGCGGTAATTATATATATATATATAATCGTAGTGTCACGGTGCCCAGTGTTATTGTGTTATTTACTGTGTGGTGATTGCAATATATTGACCTATGTTCTAGGGGTCATTTGCAGCAGTAAGTAAGTAAGTGTGTGCAGTATTCTAATACTTGGAAATTAGAGTACTTGCCGTGTGTGTTATTGCAAAGGGGGTTGTTATTTGATGGTGATTGTTGCTAGTGTTGAGCAATCACCGGATGTGATTGCAGTCCAGTAAAACCATTGTGGGGTAGTGTTCTAGAGGGTTCATGTCCTGTATGTTATTTTACTAGGTTCTGCAGTATTATCATGGCAACCGGATTGTAACGTAAATCACTGTGATTTGTTAGTGTGATTTGTCATTGTCGTGGGGGAACTCGGCTGTAGACGAGTACTTGGATATACAAATATATTCTCCTGGTTATCTGGTAGGACATCGAAGTCCAGTATTCAGTGAGGTGATTGCGAGGCAATTAATATAACGTAACCAAGGGAACGCCCATTGCTTTAAGAGAATTTGTTCTTTGACAATTTGAGTAACGTAGAATACGTTTGGGTTAATTTACTTTCCTGTAAGCAGCTACGGTAGTCTCGAGGAGCCTAGCCATCAGCCAGATAAGAATTAGAGTATTGTCTGTCGTAATTAACGGTCAGAGGGCCGGGTAATTGACGTGTTTCAGGAAGTCAAAGTAATTAATCTCGATCCTTGTTTGATCGACTCACACGAAGGCTACATTGTTCCATTAACGTAACGTCGTTATCTGCCCGGAAGTACCGGCATTTGATTGACTCGGGAGAGGAGTAACGTCATTTAGAATAACGTAAACGTGGGGCTAATTACTGTTATTAGTCGCCTGAATTGGTCTGAGTATGGAAGGCTTAGACGGAATTCATACCTTAATGTAAATTGCTGAGCCAGTGTGAAAGGTTGCGTATTTTAATTGTTTAATTATTGATCTTGAGGATAGTAATTAATTACTCTAAAGGTAATCACGAGTGATTACCGTTCTCTTAGCACTTTGGACATTGCAAATCAGAGTTTACCATCGCTGAGTGATTAGTAACCGATTAACGTAAATTAACGTAACTAGTAGAGATTAATCAGCTGTCTGGAAGTACAGGGATTAATGGGATTTTCTCACTGAATGCTCGACGGGTAGAGTGTTGTTTGATTTCCGCGTTACTAGTGACAGTTGTAAGAGTTGTTAATTTAACGTAAATGTTACCTTGTAATTAACGTAAATGTTATTGTGTTATTAACGTAAATCAATTGTTATTGATTGTTGATCGTCCGTGGGACGGAGTGTTAACGTAAGGATTAATTGTGGAAGGGTGCTGGAGTTGCCAGTGAACCCATTAGTTATTGTTGTCATTGAAAGACTACTGATTTGATTGCATTGCAACCGCTGTTGCAGGTGTAGACTGCACTGAGGCGTAGAACAGTTAGGAGGTTACTGGAGACGTGTTTCAGAACCTACTGTGTCATTTGTTGTAATTGTGATTATAGATCTGTTAGTTCTTGCTTGCTTGTTGATTCCTCTGTGGTCACGCTTATGTTCGAGTTAGTTCATTATGCAGTCCGAGGGGCTGGTGTCTAGCTGTCATTGATAGTGTCACAGGAAGGATTTCGAGTAACGTCATTGACATTTCTTTTGTTTTGTTGTAGTAGTTAGTACTTTATTGAATAAACTAAGTTGTTATGGTTAGCACTGTCTTTTCGTTACACCCCCACACATTATTATTGTTATGCAAATGTTCTTCACACTCGACTAAAATTGAGACTAACTTTCTGAGCTTTGGATCAAATATACGGCACCACACAACAATAAATTATTGTTGTGAGAGCCCGTGACCTACTCGTTAGATTCGCTTCGGCGATTGGCGAAGGTCGGCGGCCTAAGTGGGGGGGATTTCAATTTTCATTGGGGTCTCGGCGTTTGCTCGCGCCTAGTCAATTGTTCATACATGGTCCCAAAGTGAGGAATGAGCTGGTTACTACACTGGTGTGTTAGCTAAGCAAGTCCTTCCTCAGGCGACCTAGTTGAATATCACGACAGGAATAAAGGTTAAAGAATATAGAAAATTCTTAGAAATTTTCCGAGCTAAAATTCCTTATACCAATTTTAATTTATTCCAAAACTTCTCACAAGTTAAAAACTACAAACTCTCACAGTTTGTTGGCTTTATAGATAAGAGCTAGTACATACAATGCCTAAAGCCACTATTACGCAAAGCGTTTCGGGCAGAAACGCTATAATTACTTTCTATTTTACAGCAGATTTAGTATTTATCTGTTCCTGTAATTGCTTATCTTATTGTATCGTGACCTTATCTTATCTATATGCTTACTGATATTGATCCTGATCGAAATCTTCTGTCCCATATCCACACAAATCAGCACATTGATCATCATTATTGCAGGTATTACACAGCAAATCTTGCAAAAAACAAACTCCTAAATAGCACCTGCTTATCAGTTTACAACCAAAATGTTAGGTCACTTGGTAAACATTTTGATGATATAAATGCACTACTTACAGCACTAGGTACTAAATTATCATTCATCATTTTAACAGAAACTTGGCTAAGTAATGACTATACCCAACTCTACAATTTAGCTGGTTATAAAGCCATTCATAACTGCAGGCCTAATAAAAAAGGTGGTGGTACAGCAATATATTACAAAGATACCTTCATTTGCAATAGTGTTATTAGTGATAGAGATGACTATTGTGAATATACCTTTGCCAAGTTCTCCAGTAAATCCCTTAAATCCTCCCTGACTATCGGTGCCATCTATAGATTTCCTAATACCAACATAGCTTTATTCTCTGACAATGTAAGGAATCTTATCATAAATAACAATCTCAACAAATATCACATCATTCTGGGAGGTGATTTCAATATTGACCTGGGTCTTCAAAACAACCCTCAAGTTGACTATTTCCGTAACAGCATGCACTCCTGTATGCTAATCCCCACAATCACCAAGCCCACCCGAGTCACTCAAACATCTGCCACTACCCTGGATCACCTATGGACTAATATAACAGCTCCCCTTACATCTGGGGTAATTTATGACAGAACAACTGACCACTATCCTACTTTCCTCATAGCAAACATGGACAAAGCACCACCAGAAACCAAGAAACTCTCATTCAGGCTACACAGTAAATCAGCTTTAGGCAACCTTTCTAATGCACTTCACAATATTAACTGGGAATCTGAATTTAATAATTCACAGGATATAAACTCATCAACTAACCTCTTTCTCTCCAAAACTCTAAGCCTCTACAACACTCACTGTCCCCTCCTTACCAAAACAAGTTACTGATAAAAGAAAAAATAACCCGTGGCTCACAAGTGGCATAATCAAATCAATCAACAAAAAACATGAATACGAAAAGAAATTTAGGAGTGGCCTAGTTTCAAAGGAAGTAGTTAAAAGGTACTCATCAGTGCTTACCAGTATCATAAGAAAAGCAAAACTTTCATATTATGAGACTAGATTCAAAGAAGCAAAAGGCAACATGAAAAGCACATGGAATACCATCTCTAATATCCAGGGAACTAAACAACACTCCCACAACCAGATAACACTCTCTAAGGATGGCCTTACACCGTCATCTGACTTAGAAATGGCGAATGAATTTAATAGCTTCTTTTCATCGATTGGTGCTAACCTTGCAAGTAAAATCCCACAGACTCAGACACATATCAACACATATCTCTCAGGCAGCTATCCAAACTATCTTCTCCTCTCACCAGTCAGCCCGACAGATGTTGTGTCCATCATACACTCACTAAAAACCAAAGCTGGGAACATCAGTGAAATCCCATCCATTGTATACAAGAGCGCCTCCCATGCCCTTGCGCCACCTATAGCTCTGCTGTTCAACAAATCCCTTGAGTGTCATACCTTCCCTGATATCCTTAAATAAGCAAGAGTAACGCCAGTTCATAAAGGAGGTAATCCGGCAGACATAAACAACTATAGACCAATATCGAACCTACCCATACTATCAAAAATATTTGAAAAAATGATCTACAAACAGCTCTACTCCTATCTCGTAAAATTTGACATTCTTAGCCCCTGTCAGTTTGGCTTCCGCTCTCAAAAGAGTACCAACGATGCAATTATTAGTCTCCTTGGTATAATTTACTCAGCCCTTGACAAAAATGAGTTTCCAATTGGACTCTTCATTGACCTGAGAAAGGCCTTTGATACTGTTAATCACGATTACCTCTTATGTAAACTCCATCATTATGGAATCCGAGGCCATGCACTGGACTATATCCAATCCTATCTTAGTGATAGACACCAATGTGTAGCCATCAATAATATAATCTCTCCCATTCTACCAATAACCGTTGGAGTGCCACAGGGCAGCATCTTGGGACCTCTTCTATTTCTTATATACATCAATGATCTCCCTAATGTCTCTAACATTCTGAAACCTATTTTGTTTGCTGATGATACTACCCTCATCTACTCCAACTCCAACCCACATACACTAAATGATGTTGTTAATAATGAACTAAAAAATGTCCACTTATGGACGTCAACCAACAAACTAACACTTAACATAGAAAAGACCTACTACATCCTATTTGGAAGCAAATCTACAAATGCAATTCAGCATCAGATAGACAATGTAAACATTAGCAACAAAAATGATGGAAAGTTTCTTGGCATATTCCTAGACAAGAGACTCAACTTCAGTACCCACATACAACACATAACTAAGAAAGTCTCTAAAACAGTTGGTATACTCTCCAAAATCAGATATTATGTACCTAACTCTGCTCTCATCTCTCTATATTATGCACTAATCTATCCCTATCTCAACTATGGTATCTGTGCATGGGGTTCAACCACTGCAAACCACCTCAAGTCCATCATCACCCAGCAAAAACTGCTATCAGAATAATATCAAATTCTGCTTTCAGACAACACACAGCCCCCTTGTTTAACTCCCTAAACATGCTAAACATAATCTCACTCCACAAATTCTCTTGTGTCAACTACATTTACAAAACCCTGTTCTTAAATGCAAATCCTTGTCTGAAACTCTTCCTGGACAGATGTAATAGGACCCATTATCACCACACCAGAAATAAATATCTCTTTGATATCCCCAGAGTTAAACTTAATCTGTGTAAACACTCTATTTTTTTTTTTTTTTGAGATATATACAAGAGTTGTTACATTCTTGTACAGCCACTAGTACGCGTAGCGTTTCGGGCAAGTCCTTATATAATCCTATGGTCCCTGGAATACGATCCCCTGCCGCGAAGAATCGTTTTTTCATCCAAGTACACATTTTACTGTTGCGTTAAACAGAGGCTACAGTTAAGGAATTGCGCCCATTAAATCCTCCCCGGCCAGGATACGAACCCATGACATAGCGCTCGCGGAACGCCAGGCGAGTGTCTTACCACTACACCACGGAGACTGCTCTATGCAAATAAAGGGACCCAGTTTATGGAACTCACTCCCTACTGAATTGAAAAGCTGTCCAACTTTTACATCATTCAAAATCAATACTAAAAAGTACCTAATTTCATCTTCATAGTTTTTCACTTTTTGCCTTAAAATTGCACTGTATCTATTGCTACCCAATCTCCCAACCTTTATGTTCCCAATTTGAACATCTTTACCATTGTGATCATTGCTGTTTTCTTATATGTGCTGCCAATCTGCTGTATGGTGTTTATAAATCTTGTTTATCTGTATCTTTTGCTACCCAGTCTCCCAATCTTTATGTACCCAATCTGAACATCTTTACCGTTGTGATCATTGCTGTCTTATATGTGCTGTCAATCTGCTGTATGGTGTCTATTAATCTTGTTTAAATTACTAATCAAGCTGTCAATGTAATCAATCAGAGCTTTAATATAACAATGTGCTTTAATATACTTACTTATCTCTCTCATCTCATTTTTCTCTTGCAATGTATCTTTATCATTTATCAATTCTGATAGGAATTACCTACTTAAAATTATCTGCTAGATTAAGGACCTGCCCGAAACGCTTCGCGTACTAGTGGCTTTACAAGAATGTATATACTGTACTATCCAATGTATTCTCACAAACCCAATGTACCTTCTTGTATATATATAAATAAATAAATAAATAAATAAATAAATAAATTATGGTTGCCCTGCTTACTCTTCTACTCTTCACCGTCTTGATGCTTTGCACCATACTGGGCTGCGCCTCAGTTCTGGTGCCTTTTGTTCGACTCCCGTCCTTAGCTTGTATGTTGACACTGGCTTCCTGTCTCTCCAGGACCGCCGTGATCGCTACTGTCTTCGCTATCTTGTTCGGTCCTTGCAACATCCTTCCTCTCGCCTCTGTCGTGCTTTAACTTTTACCCCTCCTGCAGTTCCTATTCCTCTTCACCACCTCCCTCTGTCTGTCCGGTTATCTCGCTTACAGGATTCTCTTTCCGTTCGTGTTTCTAATATTTCTCCTCGTGTTGTTCCTTCTTTGCCCCCGTAGAGAGTCCCCCTTCCGCAGTTTTGTACGTCCTTGACCCGCGTCACTAAAGCTATTACCCCTCCTACGGTTCTAAAATTCCTTTTCCTTGAGCACTTTTCTTCTCACTCCCGCTCCGTTTCTGTCTTCACCGATGGGTCTAAGTCTGCGGACGGTGTTGGCTACTCTGTTGTTTTTCCTGATCGCACTTATATGTGTCGCTTATCTCTGGAGACTAGCATATTTACAGAGGAGCTTTATGCTATTCTCTATAATAATAATAATAATTTTTATTTAGGCAAAGGTACATACATAAAGAGATTTTACAAAGTTTGTTGGCTTTATAGATAAGAGCTAGTACATACAATGCCTAAAGCCACTATTACGCAGAGCGTTTCGGGCAGGAAAAAACACTACTGACTAAAGCTTAAAACTAATGGGTAAAAAGAAAAAAATGCGTTGAGTACAAATAAAAATAGAGGTAAAAGAGGGGGGAACATTGTTGAAAAAACAGCACAAATACAATTACAAATTATTACAGAAAATTACATTAAATAAGCGTTGATTTGTAAAACAAAAAACATACATGGGTTGACAATAGAGAGGTAAGGTAGGTTACAGGGAATTTATTAGGTATAGCTTCGTTTTTAACTTAAACTGGTTGAGAGAGGTACTGTCTTTAACATGGTTGGGAAGGTCATTCCACATCCTGGGCCCCAGCTTGATTTGTAGAGCATTTCTGGTTTGATTAAGTCGTACTCTAGGAATATCAAAACTGTATTTATTTCTGGTGTGGTGCTCATGGGTTCTGTTACAACCTTCTATGAAGCTTTTGAGATCAGGATTGGCATTACAATTTAGCGTTTTGTATATGTATAGTACACATGAGAGAATGTGCAGTGACTTAATGTCTAACATATTCAGGGATTTGAATAGGGGTACCGAGTGATGTCTGGGGCCAGAATTGGATATTGTCCTAATAGCAGCTTTGTGTTGAGTAATTAGAGGACGTAAGTGATCTCTCTATGATCTTCGTCTCCTGCTTTCTCGTTGTCAGTCTTCCTTTGTGGTTGTTGTTGACTCTCGTAGTGCCCTCATGGCTCTCGGGTCCTTTAATCCGGACCATTTTCATCCCGTTGTTGTCGAGATCCAGCATTGGCTGTTTCTTGTTCACAGTAAGTTTAAGTCGGTTAAGTTTTGTTGGGTTCCCAGTCATATTGGTGTGTCTTTAAATGAGCGTGCGGATGCTGCCGCCAAGGAAGCTGTCCGCTCTTGCCCCGTCTCTCGTAAAGGTATTCCATATTCCGACTTTTACCCGGTTATCCATTCCTCCACCCTTACCCGTTGGCAGGCTTCTTGGTCGTCTGTTACTGGTAACAAACTCCGTACTCTTAAATGTTGTGTTTCCTCGTGGCCATCCTCCTACCACCGTAACCGGCGGTGGGAAACTGCTCTGGCGAGGTTGCGTATTGGCCATACTCGCTTAAAGCAATCGACAAGAAACATGAATATGAAAAAAAACTTAGGATTGGCCTAGTTGGAAAGGAAGTAGTAAAGAGGTACTCATTAGTGCTTACCAGGATAATAAGAAAAGCAAGGCGTTCCTATTACGAGAATAGATTCAAAGAAGCAAAAGGCAACATGAAAAGCACATGGAGAGAGATCTCTAACATCCTAGAAGCTAAACAACATTCACATAATAAAATAAAAAATCTCCAAGGATAGTTATACACCAGCAAAAGAAGAATCCGTGGTTTAATAGGGAATGTGTGAAAGCAAAGGAGCTGAACAAGAGGGAATGGAGGAACTTCCGTAATAACAGAACACCAGAAAGTAGAGAGAGATACCAGAGAACCAGGAACGAGTATGTTAGTGAGAAGAGAAGCTGAGAAAAGGTATGAAAATGATATAGCTAATAAAGGCAAGACCGAACCAAAGTTACTACACAGTCACATCAGGAGGAAGACAACAGTGAAGGAACAGGTGATGAAACTTAGGGTGGGCGAGGACAGGTACACAGAGATTGACGAAGAGGTGTGTGAAGAACTCAACAAAAGGTTCCAGGAGGTCTTTACAATAGAACAGGGAGAAGTCACGGCGCTAGGAGAGGTGGCAGCAAACCAGGTGACCTTGGAAAGGTTCGAAATTACAAGAGATGAGGTCAAGAAGCACCTATTGGAGCTGGATGTGAGAAAAGCTGTTAGGCCGGACGGAATCTCGCCATGGGTATTGAAAGAGTGTGCAGGAGCACTTTGCTTGCCACTCTCCATAGTGTATAGTAGGTCACTGGAAACAGGAGACCTACCAGAAATATGGAAGACTGCTAATGTAGTACCAATATACAAAAAGGGAGACAGACAAGAGGCACTGAACTACAGACCAGTGTCCTTAACTTGTATACCATGCAAGGTGATGGAGAAGATTGTGAGAAAAAACCTAGTAACACATCTGGAGAGAAGAGACTTCGTGACAACCCATCAACATGGGTTCAGGGAGGGTAAATTTTGCCTTACAGGCTTGATAGAATTCTACAATCAGGTAACAAAGATTAAGCAAGAAAGAGAAAGATGGGCGGACTGCATTTTTTGGACTGTCGGAAAGCCTTCGACACAGTACCCCATAAAAGGTTGATGCATAAGCTGGAAAAACAGGCAGGAGTAACTGGTAGAACGCTCCAGTGGATAAGGGAGTACCTAAGCAATAGGAAGCAGAGAGTTACAGTGAGAGGTGAGACCTCAGAATGGCGTGAAATCACCAGTTGAGTCCCACAGGGCTCTGTACTCGGACCTATCCTGTTTGATATACGTAAATGATCTCCCAGAGGGTATAGACTCATTCCTCTCAATGTTTGCTGACGACGCCAAAATTATGAGAAGGATTAAGACAGAGGAGGACAGCTTGAGGCTTCAAGAAGACCTGGACATGCTTCAGGAATGATCGAAGAAATGGCTGTTAGAGTTTAACCCAAGCAAATATAATGTAATGAAGATAGGGGTAGGAAGCAGGTGACCAAATACAAGGTATCATTTGGGAGATGAAATACTTCAAGAGTCAGAGAGAGAGAGAAAGACCCGGGGTTATCACACCAGACCTGTCCCCTGAAGCTCATATCAAGAGGATAACATCAGCACCATATGCCAGGTTGGCTAACATAAGAACGGCCTTTAGAAACTTGTGTAAGGAATCTTTCAAATCATTATATACCACATGTCAGACCAATCCTGGAGTATGCAGCTCCAGCATGGAGTCCATATCTAGTCAAGCATAAGACTAAACTGGAAAAGGTTCAAAGGTTTGCCACCAGACTAGTACCCGAGCTGAGAGCTATGAGCTACGAGGAGAGACTACGGGAATTAAACCTCACTTCGTTGGAAGACAGAAGAGTTAGTAAGGGACATGATCACCACATTCAAGATTCTCAAGGGAATCGACAGGGTTGATAAAGACAGGCTATTTAACAGAAGGGGCACACGCACTAGGGGACACAGATGGAAATTGAGTGCCCAAATGAGCCACAGAGATATTAGACATATGTTATCAGATAGATATCAGACTCAGACATATGTTACCACATATCTTTCAGGCAGCAATCCAAACTCTCTTCTCTCTCCGGTCAGCCCTCCAGATGTTGTGTCCATCATTCACTCGCTAAAAACGAAAGCGGGGAACATTAGTGAAATACCATCGATGGTATACAAGAGTGCCCCCCATGCCCTTGCACCACCCATAGCATTGCTGTTCAATAAATCCCTAGAGTATCATACCTTCCCTGATATCCTTAAAAAAAACAAGAGTAACGCCAGTTCATAAAGGAGGTAACACGGCAGACATAAATAATTACAGACCCATATCAAATCTACCTTTATTATCAAAAATATTTTAATTTTTTTTTACAAACAGATCTACTCCCTTATAAAATTCAATATACTAAGTCCTTGTCAGTTTGGCTTCCGCTCCCAAAAGAGTACCAATGATGGTATTGTTAGTCTGCTTGACTTAATCTTCTCAGCCCTCGACAAAAGTGAGTTTCCAATTGAACTCTTCATTGACCTGAGAAAGGCTTTTGATACTGTTAACCATAACGACCTCTTACTTAAACTCCACCAATATGGAATCCGTGGCCTTGCCCTGAACTATATCCGATCCTATCTTAGTAACAGACACTAATATGTAGCCATCAATGATATAACCTCTCCCACTCTACCAATAACTGTATGGGTGCCACAGGGCAGCATCCTAGGACCCTCCTGTTTCTTATATACATCAATGATCTCCCTAATGTCTCTAACATACTTAAACCTATATTGTTTGCTGATGATACTACTCATCTACTTTGACCCCAACCCACTCATGTTAAATAAGGTTGTAAACAATTAATTAAAAAAAAGTCTACTTGTGGATGTCAACCAACAAACTCACACTAAACATAGAAAAGACCTACTACATCTTATTTGGAAGCAAATCAACAAATGCAATTCAGCTTCAGATAGATAATGTAAACATTAGCAATAAAAATGATGGAAAGTTTCTTGGCCTGTACTTAGACAAGAGACTCAACTTCAGCACCCATATACAACACATAACTAAAAAGGTTTCTAAAACAATTGGTATACTCTCTAAGATACTCTCTAAGATCAGATATTATGTACCCTACTCTGCTCTCCTCTCACTCTATTATGCACTTATCTATCTCTATCTTACTTATGGTAGCTGTGCTTGGGGTTCAACCTCTGCAAACTACCTCAAGCCCATCATCATCCAGCAAAAATCTGTTATCAGGACAATAACTAACTCTACTTTCAGACAACACACAACTCCTCTGTTTAAATCCCTCAACATGCTAAACATAAATTCAGTTCACACATTTTCCTGTGTAAATTACGTTTATAAAACCCTTTTTCTAAGTGCAAACCCTGTTCTGAAACTCTTCCTGGACAGATGTAACTGAACACATGCCCATCACACCAGACATAAATATCTCTTTGATATCCCCAGAGTCAAACTTAATCTATGTAAACACTCTATGTAAATAAAGGGACCTAGTCTATGGAACTTATTCCCTAATGACTTGAAAAGCTGTCCAACTTTTGCCATATTAAAAAATAAAACCAAAAAGTACCTAATTTCATCTTCATAGTTTTCTACCATGGGCTTTATCTTCACACTGTATCTAGTGCTACTCAATCCCCCAATATTTGTACCTAAGCCATATTACTTTAACATTGTAATCTTAGATATCATTTGATATCATGGTTGTTGTATTGAGTGCATTTTCTACTGCATTATTCCTTGAAACTTTTCCTCGAAATGATCCTCATATTGTGCTTCAGTGAACCAATGTATAACCCTGAAATGCTATTCTCATGTATCTAGTAATGCTTGTTTCTTTATTGTGTATTATTCTGATCTGCTTTTGTGTCAATATTTCTTCAAATTACCTGTAAACATTTTTGTTGATTTTACTGTAATTATTTTACTTAAAATTATCTGTACCTGTAAAGAAAAGCTATAAAATACCTGGTAACATTTTTTATCAATTTTACTGTTAATTTATCAAAAAAAAAACTGTTAGTTTAAAGACTTACCCGAAACGCTATGCGTGCTAGTGGCTTTACAAGAATGTTAATTCAACTTATTTTCTATATTCTCTGTTAACCTCCAGTGTAACTTCTTGTATAAAAATAAATAAAAATAAAATAATAAAAATAACAAAACTTTTATGATGGGTTCAAGCGACGATTGAGTAGTGCGCAAAGCGTCCCTCACCTGTGACGTCACAGCGTCATCCGCCGCCAGGAACATCAACAAAGCGGTCAGTTTGTGGTCCGTGCAGTCAGCAAGAAGACAAACGCTTCATGCAATCACGCAAATATTATCGTAAGTAAACACTTATATTTTATAATATTATTAGATTCTGGTGCTGGCTATAGTGCTGGTGTATTAAGAGCTGAGGAGCAGTGGTGGTGTATTGAGAAGTGAGGGGCAGTGGTGGTGTATTGAGAGGTGAGGGGCAGTGGTAGTGTATTGAGAGGTGAGGGGCAGTGGTGGTGTATTAAGAGGTGAGGAGCAGTGGTGGTGTATTGAGAGGCGAGGGGCAGTGCTGGTGTATTGAGAGGTGAGGAGCAGTGGTGGTGTATTGAGAAGTGAGGGGCAGTGGTGGTGTATTGAGAGGTGAGGGGCAGTGGTGGTGTATTGAGAAGTGAGGGGCAGTGGTGGTGTATTGAGAGGTGAGGGGCAGTGGTGGTGTATTGAGAGGTGAGGGGCAGTGGTGGTGTATTGAGAGGCGAGGGGCAGTGCTGGTGTATTGAGAGGTGAGGGGCAGTGGTGGTGTATTGAGAGGTGAGGGGCAGTGGTGGTGTATTGAGAGGCGAGGGGCAGTGGTAGTGTATTGAGAGGTGAGGGGCAGTGGTGGTGTATTGAGAGGCGAGGGGCAGTGCTGGTGTATTGAGAGGTGAGGGGCAGTGGTGGTGTATTGAGAGGTGAGGGGCAGTGCTGGTGTATTGAGAGGTGAGGGGCAGTGGTGGTGTATTGAGAGGTGAGGGGCAGTGGTGGTGTATTGAGAGGCGAGGGGCAGTGGTGGTGTATTGAGAGGCGAGGGTCAGTGGTGGTGTATTGAGAGGTGAGGGGCAGTGGTGGTGTATTGAGAGGCGAGGGGCAGTGCTGGTGTATTGAGAGGTGAGGGGCAGTGGTGGTGTATTGAGAGGTGAGGGGCAGTGGTGGTGTATTGAGAAGCGAGGGGCAGTGGTGGTGTATTGAGAGGTGAGGGGCAGTGCTGGTGTATTGAGAAGTGAGGGGCAGTGGTGGTGTATTGAGAGGCGAGGGGCAGTGCTGGTGAATTGAGAGGTGAGGAGCAGTGGTGGTGTATTGAGAGGTGAGGGGCAGTGGTGGTGTATTGAGAGGTGAGGGGCAATGGTGGTGTATTGAGAGGCGAGGGGCAGTGGTGGTGTATTGAGAGGCGAGGGGCAGTGGTGGTGTATTGAGAGGCGAGGGGCAGTGCTGGTGTATTGAGAGGTGAGGGGCAGTGCTGGTGTATTGAGAGGCGAGGGCCAGTGCTGGTGTATTGAGAGGCAAGGGGCAGTGCTGGTGTATTGAGAGGTGAGGGGCAGTGGTGGTGTATTGAGAGGCGAGGGGCAGTGGTGGTGTATTGAGAGGCGAGGGGCAGTGGTGGTGTATTGAGAGGTGAGGGGCAGTGCTGGTGTATTGAGAGGCGAGGGCCAGTGCTGGTGTATTGAGAGGCGAGGGGCAGTGGTGGTGTATTGAGAGGTGAGGGGCAGTGGTGGTGTATTGAGAGGCGAGGGGCATTGCTGGTGTATTGAGAGGTGAGGGGCAGTGCTGGTGTATTGAGAGGCGAGGGCCAGTGCTGGTGTATTGAGAGGCGAGGGGCAGTGGTGGTGTATTGAGAGGTGAGGGGCAGTGGTGGTGTATTGAGAGGCGAGGGGCAGTGGTGGTGTATTGAGAGGTGAGGGACAGTACTGGTGTATTGAGAGGTGAGGGGCAGTACTGGTGTATTAAGAGGTGAGGGCCAGTGCTGGTGTATGGAAAGGCGAGGTACTGTGCTGCACATACAGTATATAAAAACAGCATAATATTTTAATCACAAGCAGGGTTTCCTAATGGCTCCTTGAGACTTATGTGCAAAGTACTTAACCCAGTTATAAGTTCCAAATCATGTGTGTCATATTATTAAACATCTCTTTAGAAAGCTGATTTATGTTATTTCTTAGTGTTCACTACTACTAGGTAATGATAAATATATATCTCACTGATATATTATTAATTATATTCAGCTATTGCAGATGATTTTGATGCTGCAAACCGGAGATGCATAGCTGCGGAAGACACGTCTGAAGTGGAAACTTAAAACGAAGCTTCAGATATGAAGCAAAGAATGCCAAGAATAACAGATGTAAGCATTGAAAACCTAGTTCAGTAATGAAAAAATTTCACAAAATTGACATACTGTGCATTATTTCATCTCATTGTCAATCATATTTAATGATTTTTTTTTTATGGAGTAATCTTTGCTATGTTGATAGTGCTCGTTGTGTGTCTGCAGGTGCATTCATTGTGTGTATGATGCCTGGTGTTAAAGTATTATTTCTTACTCGTTCATGCTCTCATTTAGACGTTTGGCCTCGATAAGGTTCAGTCTTGTGACTGGTGTGTGGCACGTTTCTGTTGAAATGTAGTCTTTTCGAGACTACATTTTAAATATTACCTAACATACATGGCTACTCCCTCTCCTTGTCTAATATATCTATCTGTGTGAAATAGATTAAATCCATTTATTTGATATTCATCTAATAGTTCTCTATTTTCTACATTCATCCATGTTTTGGTAAGTGCAATAATATGTATTGTTTCATTGCAGATAAGAGATTCCAGATCGTTCCAGATTTCCGAAATACTGAAACGCACACCATACAGGCTTGGTGGATCTCGGTGCAAGGTAAAATTTATTTACTTGTACAGTATATATTTTTAGCTAATTTTCAGTATATAAAACCACAGTACTTAATTTTATCAGTGTCAAAGACACAATTACATCTTACTCATAAATACCTTTATGTACCTCACTTGTGGTAACATATACACACATTAAGTGTATTATGTAGCATTATCTGTAATCAACTGATTTTCAGAGCTGCTCATTACAAAATACTCTTTTAAAAAAGTGTTTCTTAACAATAGGAGCATTTCATTACAATATATCCATAATCAACTACAGAGCACCACTTGGTTTCCGAACTTTAGTTATCCGAAACTTCCAGTTTCCCGATTGGGGTTGGGGAGCCATGCTACCCGCTACCCGAACAAAGTTCGGGTAGGAAGGGGTCCGCCAAGCGTCACGCCGGCTTGTGGTGGTGGGTGGGCGATGGTTCAGTTTGCCCACTGTGACTTCACAGATTCACGGCCTATTATTCCAATTATTTTGAATTGCCATAAGGCTGGAAAAACATTCTGTGTTTTTGTTTTACATATCTGCACAATCAAGAAACATCTGTGCACCATGTTGGCTCCAAATGCACGCATTGCGTCAGTGATGGCTGACTGGTGGGTGGATGGACGATGGAGCTTAGGTGGGAGGCAGTATGAATGAGGGGGGGGGGGAAATCAGTGAGAGAGGGGGAGAGAGAGATGCTAGGAGGGAGGGGGAGGTAGGGAGAGATGTTAGGAGGTAGGGAGAGATGCTAAGAGGGAGGGGGAGGTAGGGAGAGATGCTAGGAGGTAGGCAGGAAGGGATGGAAGTAGTGAGAATTAGGGAGGGAAAGGCAGGCTGGCAGGCACAGGCAGGCAGGCACAGGCAGGCAGGCACAGGCAGGCAGGCACAGGCAGGCAGGCAGGCAGGCTAGCTTGCAGGCAGGCTGGCAGGCAGGGAGTGAGTGGTAGTCACGCGGTTGAACCGCGTGACCTTGAGAGATGGGATGTAGGGGGGCGGGTGGTTTGTTGGTGGTGGGGGTGAGAACGGCTCATTCCCGAAGATAAGCCTAACACACACTACCCGTTAGCATGATGGCAGGGAGGGAGGCAGGCTGGCTGGAAAGGAAGCAGGCTGGCAGGCTGGGAAGGAGGCAGGCAGGCTGGCTGGGAAGGAAGCAGGCTGGGAGGCAGGCAGGCAGGCTGGGAAGCAGGCAGGCAGGCTGGCTGGGAAGGAAGCTGGCTGGCAGGCTGGGAAGGAGGCAGGCAGGCAGGCTGGGAAGGAGGCAGGCTGGCTGGGAAGGAAGCAGGCTGGCAGGCTGGGAAGGAGGCAGGCAGGCTGGCTGGGAAGGAGGCAGGCTGGCTGGGAAGGAAGCAGGCTGGCAGGCTGGGAAGGAAGCAGGCAGGCAGGCTGGGAAGGAGGCAGGCTGGGAAGGAGGCAGGCAGGCAGGCTGGGAAGGAAGCAGGCTGGCAGGCTGGGAAGGAGGCAGGCAGGCAGGCTGGGAAGGAGGCAGGCAGGCAGGCTGGGAAGGAGGCAGGCAGGCAGGCTGGGAAGGAGGCAGGCAGGCAGGAAGCGATATACAGTATGGGTGTTGAAGTGAACCGTGAACCACGTGACCTTTGAGAGTGTAATTACCTAAGTGTAATTACCTAAGTGTAGTTACAGGATGAGAGCTACGCTCGTGGTGTCCCGTCTTCCCAGCACTCTTTGTCATATAACGCTTTGAAACTACTGACGGTCTTGGCCTCCACCACCTTCTCACTTAACTTGTTCCAACCGTCTACCACTCTATTTGCGAAGGTGAATTTTCTTATATTTCTTCGGCATCTGTGTTTAGCTAGTTTAAATCTATGGCCTCTTGTTCTTGAAGTTCCAGGTCTCAGGAAGTCTTCCCTGTCGATTTTATCAATTCCTGTTACTATTTTGTACGTAGTGATCATATCACCTCTTTTTCTTCTGCCTTCTAGTTTTGGCATATTTAATGCTTCTAACCTCTCCTCGTAGCTCTTGCCCTTCAGTTCTGGGAGCCACTTAGTAGCATGTCTTTGCACCTTTTCCAGTTTGTTGATGTGCTTCTTAAGATATGGGCACCACACAACAGCTGCATATTCTAGCTTTGGCCTAACAAAAGTCATGAACAATTTCTTTAGTATATCGCCATCCATGTATTTAAATGCAATTCTGAAGTTAGAAAGCATTGCATAGGCTCCTTGCACAATATTCTTAATGTGGTCCTCAGGTGATAGTTTTCTATCTAGAACCACTCCTAGATCTCTTTCTTTATCAGAATTCTTTAAAGATTTCTCACATAATATATAGGTTGTGTGGGGTCTATGTTCTCCTATTCCACATTCCATAACATGACATTTATTAACATTAAATTCCATTTGCCAAGTGGTGCTCCATATACTTATTTTGTCCAGGTCTTCTTGAAGGGCATGACAATCATCTAAATTTCTTATCCTTCCTATTATCTTAGCATCATCAGCAAACATGTTCATATAATTCTGTATACCAACTGGTAGATCATTTATGTACACAATAAACATCACTGGTGCAAGAACTGAACCCTGTGGTACTCCACTTGTGACATTTCTCCATTCCGATACATTGCCTCTGATTACTGCCCTCATTTTTCTATCAGTCAGAAAATTTTTCATCCATGATAGAAGCTTACCTGTCACCCCTCCAATATTTTCCAGTTTCCAGAACAACCTCTTATGTGGAACTCTGTCGAAAGCCTTTTTTAGGTCCAGATAGATGCAGTCAACCCAGCCATCTCTTTCCTGTAATATCTCTGTGGCCCGATCATAGAAACTGAGTAAATTCGATACACAGGATCTTCCTGATCGAAAACCATACTGTCTGTCTGATATTATATCATTTCTCTCCAGGTGTTCTACCCATTTAGTTTTGATTAGCTTTTCCAATACTTTCACTATTACACTTGTCAATGATACAGGTCTATAATTGAGGGGGTCTTCCCTGCTGCCACTTTTGTAGATTGGAACTATGTTAGCCTGTTTCCACACGTCTGCTACGATTCCTGTACACAGGGATGCCCGAAAGATCAGGTGAAGTGGAATGCTGAGCTCAGATGCACATTCTCTCAGAACCCATGGTGAAACGCCATCTGGGCCAGCTGCTTTGTTCCTCCCGAGCTCCTTTAGCATATTTTCTACTTCATCTCTAGACACCTCTATCCGCTCTATGTTGTTCTCTGGAATTCTTATTGTGTCTGGTTCTCTGAAGATTTCATTTTGTACAAACACACTTTGGAACTTTTCATTTAATGTTTCACACATTTCCTTTTCATTTTCCGTGAATCTGTTTCCCATTTTCAACCTCTGGATATTATCCTTTACCTGCAATTTGTTGTTTATGAATTTGTAGAATAGGCCCGGTTCTGTTTTACATTCATCTGCTATACCTTTTTCAAAATTTCTTTCTGCCTCTCTCCTTACTGCTGTATAATTGTTTCTCGCATCTTTGTATCGCTGGTATGTTTGGGGGTTTGGCCTCTTCCTATACTGATTCCATTTTTGTGTCTTTTGGTCTCTTGCCCTCTCACAATTTCTGTCGAACCAATCCTGTTTTCTGGTCCTGCATCTCTGTTTTGGTATGAATGTTTGTGTGCCTTCCTCGTATAGTTTTAAAAATTTGGCATACATTTCATTTACTTCCCTGCCTAGCAACAATTCTGTCCAATTACACTCATTAAAAAAATTTCGAAGTTCCCCATAGTTGCCTCTCTTTAAATCGAGTTTATCAACTGTTTCAATGTCCCCATTTTCTTCTAGATGATATCTTAAAGCATATTTAATGTCTAACAGGACGTGATCACTCTTTCCCAAGGGAGGAAGGTACTGGATGTCAAAAATCTCTTCTTCTTTCCTGGTGAATACTAGATCCAGTACTGACGGTATATCTCCTTCCCTCATTCTTGTGGCTTGCTTTATGTGTTGATACAAGAATGTCTCCAGAATGAGGTTCACAAATCTGCATGTCCAAAAGTCCTCCGTTCTTGCTTCATAGGCCTCCCAGTCTATTGCTCTAAAGTTGAAGTCCCCCAGTATCAACAGTCGTGATTTATCTTTATCTGCTTGTACAATAATATCTCTCATGACCATTATGAGGCCCTCTCGTTTGTCATCCAGTTCTTCCTTTGTCCACGTGTTGCTTGCTGGTGGGCTGTAGGTATTTACAATTATCAGTGTGTGTGTGTGTGTGTGTGTGTATGGGTTTGGGGTGGGGGAGAGGGGAAGGTGTGTCGGTGGTGGGGGAGGGACCGGCTGACTCCATAAGCCTAACCACACTCCACAGACCTGTGACCCAGATTTGTTTCTTAAATGTACAGTACATCATCGTATATTTTAGGCAGGATGTGCCTGCAGGCTGGCAGGATGTGCCTACAGGCTGGCAGGATGTGCCTGCAGGCTGGCAGGATGTGCCTGCAGGCTGGCAGGATGTGCCTGCAGGCTGGCAGGATGTGCCTGCAGGATGTGCCTGCAGGCTGGCAGGCAGGCTGGCAGGATGTTTCTGCAGGCTGGCAGGATGTTTCTGCAGGCTGGCAGGATGTTCCTGCAGGCTGGCAGGAAACATCCAGAGGATGTTTGCCAGACGTCTTAACCCTTGCACTGCTCAGGGGTCCTTGGGACATTTACACCCCTGTGCGCAAGAAAAAAAAAAATTCAAAATTTTTTTTTCGTCTTCTAAACATGTTAATTTGTGTCTCCAGAGCACGGAAAAAATAAAAAAAAAATAGTAGGTGACATATTTTGGGCGCAATTGACCGAGGAAGTCTGGCAAAAAGTGGGCGTTGACAGAGCGGTCGTCAGACCCGGTCAGCGTCACCCGCGTTGACAGATGGGAGTTGCCACAAAGATATTATTACCTAATTGTTTCAATGTCTCCGATTGATTTTTTCTTAGTTTTTTTGCAGTAATATTATTCAATAGTGTGTATTGTAATATATTTATATAATAAAAGTGGTTAATAATCGCTATACTCAAAAGTATGATGTGCATATTAGTGATTCAATTATTATGTTTATAAAACTATAAACAAATAGTTTTGCTGCTATTACACTCTATACACAGGTTATATATAAGTATTGGCATGTTTTGGTCACCATAATGAACCACTAAGTTGGTATTGAGAGTCGAAAAGCAACGAGGAGTTACTGCCACACACCAGCCAGCCACTCGCTGCCACTCCCTTAACACACGCACTAAACTTTCTCCCCCAACAATACCAGTTGTGGTGTTATTACACTATATACAGACGTTATATATAAGTATGTGTATATTTTGTTCACCACAACTGTACAGCTAAGCTGATATAGTTAGTTCAGGCACTAAGAGTCGTCGCTATACACAGATGGCGGCTGGCGGCTCTCTCACTCATTCAAGGTCACACGCACTAAACTTTCTCCCCCAACAATACCAGTTGTGGTGTTATTACACTATATACAGACGTTATATATAAGTATGTGTATATTTTGTTCACCACAACTGTACAACTAAGCTGATATAGTTTGTTCAGGCACTAAGAGTCGTCGCTATACACAGATGGCGGCTGGCGGCTCCCTCACTCTTTCAAGGTCACACGCACTAAACTTTCTCCCCCAACAATACCTTTTGCAGTGTTATTACCCTATATACACATATTATATATAAATATCTACATGTTTTATGCACCGTAACTGTACACCTAAGCTTGTAGTGCGCCCAAAGAGCATAGTGGCCACCCTCTAAACGGCTAGACAAATCGTGCAGACGACGTCACCTCCGTCACCCATATGGCTCCTCCCAGCATAATCCTTTTGCTGTTATTACACTAATACACATTATATATAAGTATCTACATTTGTGTTCACCATAGAGAACCACTGAGCTGGTATGGTGAATGCAAACAATAACAGGTGGCCACACAGTCAGTAAACGATGCTGTCTCCCTCCGTCTCTCAGCATCACTCCTCCCACAGCGCTAATTATTACAACAATCCTGTTATTATCACAACCCTGGTTATTTATATCACAGTCATTGGTCATCTGTAATATTGTCATCGCTAAATAATAACAATTATATATTTATTTTGACAATTTTCGGCGATGCTGTGGTCACAAGCTGAACAGCAATGCTGTTCGCTCATGCTGCGTGCGCCGGCCTTGGTTGCTCCAACAGTACTGTGCCTCTCACACCTGAGAATATTGCCCACGATTTTTTTTTAAAATGGCATCTGTTTACAAGAGCCCTGAGGAAGCTACTGTGAACCCCGTGTAGCCACGGGCCATTTGAATCAGGCCTGGCACCCTATGGCGTATATATACGCTATGCGCACCATGGGACATGTTACTCAAGGCGTATATATACGCCATGCGCAGTTTAAGGGTTAATAATCAGTTAGGAACAATTAAGGACTTTTATAAAGCGGATCAGGACTTCACTTATTGGTGAGTACAAACAAAACACGGTCGCATTTACACCATGAACCTGTCGATTTTTTCCCCTAGAGTTTTTTTTCATAAATTTTTCGGAAAAATTTCTTTTTACATTTCTAGTTTATTTTTTCCCCTCTATTTCTCGTATACGAACTTAGATGTTAACCGACGAGTCTCGTCCCCAAGGGGTTCGGAAACCAAGTGGTGCTCTGTATATCAAACCCTATTACAGGTAAAACCAGTAGGCATTCTACTGTATTTTATCAAACCCCTATTAGAATAATAGATCTTGTAATGATTTTGCAAAAATAGTGCCATTTACTATTTTTAAATTATTATTAAAAAATTTACTGATATGGTGCATTCGGATGACAAAACAAATTTTTCACTTTTGACAATTGAGCACCTGCTACATCCAGATTCCCGGGAGGAAAGGAAGGACGATCTTTGGAATCATTACCTAAGTAGACAGGAAAGCTCATTTATCAATATTAACATTATACATATTTTGATCAAAATAGAAAATATCACGGAAACTCCGAAACTCGGAAAAATCCAGATGACATCTATAAACAAATCTCCTTTTCCTAGTTCTGCATCTCTCCTTTGGAATAAATTTTGTTGTGCCTTTATCATATATTTCACAAAACTTGACATACATCTCATTTACTTCATGTCCTAACAGCAAGTGTTTGTCAAATTCCTTAAGGAAATATCTGAGTTCCCCATAATGACTTTTCCACAAATCAGGTTTTTCAACTGCTTCAAGCTTATTTTCTAACAGATTATAATGCATTGCATACTTTATTCCCAAAAAGACATGGTCACTTTTACCCAAGGGAGAGAGGTACTGAATGATAAATATCTCTTCCTCTTGTAAATATAACATCCAGAATGGAGGGAACATCCCCTTCCCTCATCCTCGTAGCTTGTTTAACATGTAGAAACATGAATGTTTACAGGATGAGGTTTACAAATCTACAAGTCCAAAAATCCTCTGTTCTAGCTTAGCAAAGCTTAGCTTAGCCTACTATATTGAACTTTAACTTTATAACAAAACCAATCAAAAGGGTTTGCAATAATATTAGTTGAAAAATTCTACCAGTTTTTGTTTTTATGTGTTAATAGTAAAAATGCTTATGTTTTTATTGTTAAATTTCAAAGTAATATCAGTTTGAAGACATTTAAGAATAAATATGGCTAGGTCCCTTTAGTGTATAAATGTATATTATCCACCAAAAAATTCACACACACAAAAATTGTTATTTGTAACTTATAAACTTTTTCTAGTATGTGTCCTGAAGTAAATTTCTATCAAACCTCACTGGAAAATTCATTGGGGTTGTATGTTTATTGTTAGTATGATATACAGTCTACTGATCAATTGAACTAGGTACTATTTATCATCCGAATGCACCAATATGTCTTCATTCTTCCCAGATGAAGGAACTAGGTAATGTTCATCATCTGAATGCACCATCTGCAATGCATCATCTGAATCTTTTCCCACACTCATGACACACGGGAGGTTTATCAGCTGTATGCACAATCCTGTGAGCTTTTATAAGTCGCAGACGAATCCCTTGCCACACTCAGGATATTCACGAGGTTTATCATCCGTATGCACAGTCATGTGACTTATTGTACTGGAACGTTTCCCAAATCAACAGATAATTTTATGTTGGCCTGGTTGGTCTGTGAGCTCGGTTTGTCCGGCACTTATAATATAAAAATTTATTACACGTACTGTCTCCACTCGATCATCCGGACTATATGGGAAGGACTCCCAGCCGGATTATCACATTTTTCGGATAATGGTACTTTTTCACCTACGAGTCCAAAAGTGACCATTACCAACTATTTTTATACCACAACATAATTTGAATTGCCTTGCCACATACAATTATTAAATATTCAACTAGAAACATCAACTTACCTTGTTGGGGTTCGTCTTCTTGATTGATGCCACACATCTTGAAGTTTAGAATGCTTAACAATTTACGTAACCTATACCAACACAGCACTAAAATTAACACTTAAAATTACTGTACAGTTCATTAATCAAAGTTAGTTTTGACTGCCAGCTGCTGAAGCCTCACTGCTTGAAGGCATTTGGGTTGCCTGTGAGGCCTCACTTGTTCAAGGTGCTTGTTTGTGTCTCACTTGTTGAAGCGCTTGCATGCCCTCACTTGTTGAAGGCGCTTGACTTGCCTGTGATGCCTCACTTGTTGAAAGCGCTTGCTTGCGCCTCACTTGTTGGAGGCGCTTGGCTTGCCTGTGAAGCCTCATTTGGTGAAGGTGCTTGGCTTGCCTGTGGCACCTCACTTCTTGAAGGCGTTTGGCTTACCTATAACGCCTCACTTGTTGAAGGCATATGGCTGCCTGTGACGCCTCACTGGTTGAACAACACATAACTTGTCTTTAATTGCTAGGACAACCTTCTTCCTCTTAACACCTCCAGAACGATTGATGATGCTACCAGACACAGTCTTGGCCAAAAATGTTTAAAGTTACTATGAAAATAAAAAAGTTATTTAAAAAAATATTTCACTAATGGCGCAGCACTGTGTATAACACGAGGGACGGACGCACATGGGTTGACCAGTGTTGGACGGGTCCACTTGGGGTAGGGCAGCTATAGCACATTACGTAGGCCACCAGGAGGAAAAAACTCACAATATTTTTGAAGGAAACTTTAGCCTGTGCACATTGCTTTTAGGAAACTTATTTATTTGTTATCACCTAATTACTAGTACTTATTTCATTTGTTTTTGGCTATGATTAATTGTTCTAAAATTAATGGCAATTCCTGTACCCAGGTGGTCCCTCCCGACGCACCCCTCCCACCCTCCTGACACCACCCACTAACCCCACCCCCTCCTCCACCATGCGTCTAGAGCCACAGACGGGATTAATACGGTATGCCAAATTTTCATCCGGCCAAACCAGCTTTCATCCAGTTCCTGTGACCATTTTGGCCAGGGATACAGTACAAGGGATTCGTCAATCACCAGCTTCTGTGCTGGTACGTAAAAATCTCTGAATTTTCCAATCACTTCATTCATATAGTGCCTCACTCGCCAAAGACTATCATCCTCTGTCCGGTCCTCATTGCTTGCAAAATGCAGACACCTGAGGAGTATCTGAAATCTGTCTCGGGACATATTTCTCGAAGAAAGGTGTTAGAATAGTCAGATCTTTGTTCCAGTAATCTGTGACAGCGTGTTTGATACAGTGTTTCATCAACATACATATCGCTAGAAAAACATACATTTCACCTACATTGGTGGTTTTCCAACGTTGCAATTGTGAAAATTCTGTTCTCTCTTCTAATGAGATGAGCCGCATGAAGGTTTGTTTGGTGTACAAGATATTCCATAAGCGGCTCATCATAGAATGCGGTAAAATAATCACATTCACTCATATCCTCTCCATTATTAGGGAAAAGCTCTGTAATCCCAACGTCGTTATTGTCAAAGGCAGGAATTCGGGGAATGAAACCAGCACCATCACTCCACACTAGTACACCTGGTGTCCTGCGAGACGCAGGGGGCGCAACAGGGGCACTACGGCGGGGAAGCGATGCACCCCGTGGACCAGGAGCTGAAGCCCGTCTACGCACAGTATGGACGCTACGTGCCCGTGAGGTGGAAGCACGTGAACATGAGGCTCTTGGTGCCTCATGTTGTTCCATGCGGTGGCGCTTGGCTGGGCGAGACGCTGCTGACGCGACAAAATCTCGCCCAGTAACACCACTGGTACTGGCACCAGGCTCGGTAACACTATGTTCTGATTCCACTTCACTAAAACCAGAAAAAGTCACCTTCCTCTGACTCGTCACCGAAAATATCCTCAGACTCTAAATAAGCACAGGAACTGTGTGGTCGAGGGTGAATTGGAGTAGACACTGGGCGTGGTGGCATGTGTGAGCGCATAGGCTTCGCTATGGGAGGCGGCTGTATCTCATTTTCACTGTCTGTGCTATCATCATCGGTCAATTGTGTGTAGTCTTTATCAATATCAAGAGTCATCAAAGTCACTTTCCTCACCATCGGAAAATAATTCACTGGTTATTTGCTCTTGGGTGAGTGATTGCGTGGGGCATGCCCGGGAAGTGTTCGGCCGTGCGCTCGACATGGTGGCTGCTGGGTAACTGAGTCCTCCCACTCGATAGTAGCATGAGCTGGATTTTTTTCAAAACGGTGGCTGTTTACTATAGCCCCTGGGCAGCGTATGGGGATCCCCTATACCCCGCGGGCCTTTCAAATCTTACGCGGTACTCCAAAGCATCATATAATGCGATGCGCAATGTACTGCAAGTAGGTCAAAGCATCATGTCATGCGATGCGCAACTAAAGGGTTAAACAAGCACTGCAGAGGATGACGTAATCTTCACAGCTTCGTAATCTTCAGCTTCATTAACCACCGTGCTGCTCGGAGTTTGTGAAATTACCCCTGTGTGCATGAAATAAAGTGTTCCAAAAAATTATTTTTTCTTCGTAAAATGATAAATGCTCTTCCATGAACATGTCTATGGAAAAATAAATACCAAATTCCACTTACTCTGGCTGTGAGGATGTGGACAAGGTGCACTGTGACATCATCAGGGGCTGGTCACCCTTGCGTAACTCGCCCAGACACTGTCGCGCGGGCCATTCAACCACCGGGTGTTGCCACAAATATATTTTAAATTATTTGTTCTATGTATTTCCAATGCAGTTTTATTTGTTTTTTATCGTATATGATGCATATTTGTGTCCTTTACAATATGTATACAGTAGAATGTTCATAATGTTCCATAGAACTGTGATACATGTGTCAGTAATGTGTCCACAATAAATGTTTATTGTCGCAATATTACTTGTTAAATATTCACTAAAATTACAATATGTACAGTTTCACACATTATTTACACAGTAACACACTGTATTACACAGTACTTCGGAAGTGAGTAATAATCAATGAAGTCCATAGTACACAGCGCGACTTCGCTCTCATTGCACAAAGTACAGATAGATTTTGCTTCCTGTTTCTTCGTTCTGTGTGCTTGCAAATAACGCACTCACGTACACCCTTGGCATTAGTACCTGTAGGTGGTATGTAGCCAAGCTTGTAAAATGTAAGGCAGGTTATCTTCAGGTTATCTTGAGATGATTTCGGGGCTTTTTTAGTGTCCCTGCGGCCCGGTCCTCGACCAGGCCTCCAACCCCAGGAAGCAGCCCATGACAGCTGACTAACACCCAGGTACCTATTTTACTGCTAGGTAACAGGGGCATAGGGTGAAAGAAACTGCCCATTGTTTATCGCCGGCGCCAGGGATCGAACCTAGGACCACAGGATCACAAGTCCAGCGTGCTGTCCGCTCGGCCGACCGGCAGTCTTGAAAAGATTACAGGAAAAGATCAATTTGTATGGTAGTTGTGAAAAGATCACTTTGTATGGACCCCACACAGGGAAAAGATTCAGCCAGCCTCAAAGAGTGTCCATCAGTCAAGAAGAGATTTAGCTATTCTTCGAATTATCTATGGAAAACACCACCATGGAAGCCGCTAACACTGTTCATCTATGCTACTTGAATCAGATGCATCATCACTGAACGCAGAAAACATTTCATCTATGTATCATCTAAATAAATTGGAGATATCATAGGTGGGCCAGGGTGGCGCTCAGAGCTACAATTGGATACTCTCGCTGTATCTTCATCATAAGCGCTGTATAACTTGCATCCGATCTTTGTGTTAGGTCCTTATTGCACCTAGCTTCACCAATATTATGATCCTTATGTTCTTTAAACAATAATGTTTGAATTTCACCGACAGAGTGCAATCTTTCAACACCGCGTCGGACAGCTGTTTGAGAGTCAGAGGCATGTGCGCCACCCATGGTTGCTCATTCAGTACTAACCCAGACAGCAATCCTAGGGCATTCTGGGAATTTTTTTCCAAGATGGCTGCCTTTTACTGAAGGTCCTATGAGTTCATTTTGTACACAACCAACCTTGCACACATTCAGAATGGGTACGAAAAAATCCGAGAGTTTTCTCGGTTGGCGCAGTTCCCACCGATCGAGAATACTCGTTTGGCGCAGTTAAGAGGTTAAAAGTACTGCAAGTCAATTTACCAATTTTATTATAGTATTACAACATTTTTTTTTTCAACAAAAGCTACATATTAGTCTCTGCAAATGTATATTTTATCATTAGCAGAGAAAAGGTGAGCTCAAAAGATTTCGTCTCGGCTATCTCTCAGTTAATGACAAGGCTCGAACGCCATTGTGTGGCCAGGCTGCCACAGCCTGTGTCGTAACATTAAAAATACATTACCTGCACTGTACAGGGTAAAACAAAACACATCTCTAAAATTTTATTGAGAAAATATTAACAATCACTGATTGATACATGAAATATTTTGCAATGTAAAGGAATGAACCAATTTTTTTCCCACTACTTGATCAGAGCGGTTCACACATCATCCATGCAGCAGCCAACATCTGGCTTAATCGTCGGCGTGGCACAAAATTGTAACACAATTACACAATAAACTTTATTTAATTTTAGTTATACAGTATAAAATATATCCTACCTGAATGTTACTTGAAAAATTACCCAACCAGACTTAACTTCGGAAATACCGGAGCTCCGGAAATAACGACGAGGGTACAGCCCCATATAGGCCGTTAAATCGAGTGGATACTTTTCAGGCATTCACTTCACACAACAGCTAGGCTTACTACTAATTCACATGAGAATAACACACTACACTTTAAAAAAAAAAAGTTGACTAAGAGCTGTAATGCACTTGTACAATTGAAAATCATTTCTATATTTACACAGTGTACATTATACTGTGCAGTACAGTATCTTTTTGTCAAGGCTCAATTAATCATTAACCCTAAAGCTGCTAAGGGGTCCTGAGGAGATTTACACCCCTGTGCGCAAGAAAAAAAAATTCAATTTTTTTTTCGTCTTATAAAAATGTTAGTGTTCCCTGAGCACGGGGAAAAAAAATCGTACGAGACATATTTTGGGCGTAATAGACTGAGGAAGTCTGGCAAAAAGTGGGCATTGACATAGACTGAGGAAGTCTGGCAAAAAGTGGGCGTTCACAGAGTGGTCTTCAGAGTCGGTCAGCGTCACCTGAGCCAACAGGTGGGAGTTGCCACAAAGATATTATCACCTAATTATTTCAATGTTTCTGATTGATTTTTTCTTGGTTATTTTGCAGTAATATTATTCAATAGTGTGTATTGTGATATATTTATATAATAAAAGGGGTGAATCATCGCTATACTCAAAAGTATGGTGTGCATATTAGTGATTCAATTACAGTATTATGTTCATAAAACAATAAACAAATAGTTTTGCTGTTATTACACACTATACACAGGTTATATATAAGTATCTGCATGTTTTGTTCACCATAACAAACCACTAAGTTGGTATTGTAAGTCTAAAAGCAATGAGGAGTGACCGTCACACACCACCCAGCCATTCGTTGCCACTCCCTCAACAACGCCTCACTCGCCCACTTTCTCCTCCCACCATCCTGTTATATATTTTATTCACAATATACAGATGTTATATATAAGTATCTACATGTTTTGTTCACCACAACTGTACAACTAAGCTGATATAGTTAGTTCAGGGACTAGGAGTCGTCGCTACACACAGTCAGCTGGTGGCTCCCTCACTCATTCATGGTCACACGCACTAAACTTTCTCCCCCAACAATACGGTTTGTGGTGTTATACATACAGATGTTATATACATCTACATACAGATGTTATATATAAGAATGTGTGTGTTTTGCTCACCACAACTGTACAACTAAGCTGATATAGTTAGTTCAGGCACTAAGAGACGTCGCTACACAGTCAGCTGGCGCCTGCCTCCCACACTCATTCAAGGTCACACGTACTAAATTTGTCCCCCGACAATACTGTTTGCAGTGTTATTACACTATATATACACATTATATATAAGTATCTACATGTTGTATGCACCGTAACTGTACACCTAAATTTGTAGGGTGCCCAAAGAGCACAGTGGCCACCCTCTACACAGCCAGACAAATCATGCAGACGACGTCACCTCCGTCACCCAAATGGCTCCTCCCAACATAATCCTTTTGCTGTTATTACACTAATACACACATTATATATAAGTATCTACATTTTTGTTCACCATAGAAAACCACTGAGCTGGTATGGTGAATGCAGACAATAACAGGTGGCCACACAGTCAGTAAACGATGCTATCTCCCTCCATCCCTCAGCATCACTCCTCCCATAGCGCTAATTATCACAACAATGCTGGTCATTTTTATCAGTCAGGGGTCATCTGTAATACATAATACAGTAGTCAAAAACACAATAATGTTTGTTTCGTTACACGGTTCACCTTGCCACTGTTCACCATTGTACCATCATGAACGGTTGTCAGCAGGTTCACTTCTCTCGTCTTTCCACCGAACCGAGAGTATTTGATTACATTTCCGTAGCTGGCACTCACCAACTGCAGGTCACCGTCAAACACTGGTATTTCCCATCTTCGTGTCTTTACTGTGCCAACCAATCCGGTTCTATTTTCAATTAAGAACCCAGCTAGCAATGGACTTGTATAGTAGTTATCTGTATAAGATGTGGCCCTAGTTCATTCATGGTGCCATCAGTGACTTCACCACACTACCCGAGAAACCATGTTCGTCGTTACTGGGAATGTCTACATCACTAGCTGAATACAGAATCATGTGTAACACGTATCCTGTTTCACAGTCACACAGTACAAAGAATTTCAATCCAAATCTGTTTCTTTTGGAGGGAATATACCGCTTGAATGAAACACGTTCTTTGAAAAGCGCCAGGGATTCGTTAGTCACCAGCTTCTTTGCTGGTACGTAAAAATCTCTGAACTTTCCAATCACTTCATTCATATAGTGCCTCACTCGCCAAAGTCTTATCATCCTCTGAACAAATCCACGAGGGCCGTGACGAGGATTCGAACCTGCGTCCGGGAGCATCCCGGACGCTGCCTTAATCGACTGAGCTACGACATGGTTAAAAGAGTTGAAACCGAAGTGCTACTGAATTTAAGTTCGTAGCTCAGTCAATTAAGGCAGCGTCTGGGATGCTCCCAGACACAGGTTCGAATCCTCGTTATGGCCCTTGTGGATTTGTTCATTTGATGCATCATGTTATTGTGATTTCTGTGTGTAATGAGTGTGTAATGATGTAAGAGCGAAGATGGAGAACGGCCTATTGACATAGCTCGACTGCATGGGGGAGTTGTGTAAAACTATGGTTTCTGTCTTGGAGAGGCTGCGGGATCCAGTAAGTTCAGTAGAACTTCGGTTTCAACTCTTTTTAACCACGTTGTAGCTCAGTCGATTAAGGCAGCGTCTGGGATACTCCCAGAAGCAGGTTCGAATCCTCATCACGGCCCTTGTGGATTTGTTCATTTGATGCATCACGTTATTGTGATTTCTGTGTGTCTATCATCCTCTGTCCGGTCCTCATTACTTGCAAAATGCAGACACATGAGGAGTATCTGAAACCTGTCTCGGGACATATATTTCCCGAAGAAAGGTGTTGGAATAGTCAGATCTTTGCTCCAATAATCTGTGATAGTGTGTTTGACACAGTGTTTCATCAACATATATATTGCTAAAAACACATACATTTCACCTACAGTGGTGGTTTTCCAATGTTGCAATCGTGAAAATTGTTACTGTATCTCTTTTCGAATGAGATGAACCGCATGAAGGTTCGTTTGGTGTACAATATATTCCATGAGCGGCTCATCATAGAATGCTGTAAAAAAATCCAATTCACACACATCCTCTCCATTATAAGGGAAAAGCTCTGTAATCCCCACATCTTTATTATCAAAGGCAGGAATTCGAGGAATAAAACCAGCACCATCACTCCATACTAGTACACCTGGTGTCCTGCGAGACGCAACAGGGGCACGACGGCAAGGAAGCGATGCACACCATGGACCAGGAGCTGAAGCCCGTCTACGCACAGTACGACCGCTACGTGCACGTGAGGTGGAAGCACGTGAACATGAGACTCTTGGTGCCTCATGTTTTTCCATGCGGTGGCGCTTGGGTGGGCGAGACGCTGCTGACGCGACAAAATCTCGCCCAGTAACACCGCTGGTACTGGCACCAGTCTCGGTAACACTATGTTCGGATTCCACTTCACTAAAACCAGAAAAAGAGTCACTTTCCTCTGACTCGTCACCAAAAATATCCTCAGCTGTCCATGTTACTATCATCGGTCAGTTGTGTGTAGTCTTTATCAATGTCAGAGTCATCAAAATCACTTTCCCCGCCATCAGAAAATAATTCACTAGTTCTTTGCTCTTGGATGAGTGATTGCATGGTGCGTGCCCGGGAAGCGTTCGGCCGTGTGCTCGACATGGTAGCTGCTGGGTAACTGAGGCCTCCCACGCTACCAGCTCACGTGATGGTAGCGCGAGCTGGATTTTTTTTACAAAATGGCGGCTGTTTACTATAGCCCCTGGGCAGCGTATGGGGGCCCCCTCTACCCCGTGGGCCTTTCAAATCTTGTACGGTACTCCAATACATCATATGATGGGAAGTGCTAGTTACTGCAAGTCAGTCAACCCATCATATGATGTGTAGCGCACTTAAAGGGTTAACCACTGGACTGCGCCACTCGAGAAAACTCGTTCGGTGGGAAACTGTGCCAACCCGAGAAAACTCTCTTTGATTTTTTCATACCCATTCAAAATGTGTGCGTGGTTGACTGTGTACAAAATGGGCTCTTAAGCTCTCCAGTGAGAGGCAGCCATCTTGGAAAAAAATCCCAGAATGCCCTAGGGCTGCTGGTTGAGTTAGTACTGAGTGAGCAACCATGGGTGGCGCACGTGCCTCTGGCTCCCAAACACCTGTCTGACGTGGTGTTGAAAGATCGCGCTCTGTTGGTGAAATTCAAACATTATTGTTTGAAGAATATAAGGGTCATGATATTGGTGAAGCTAGGTGCAAAAAGGACCTCACACAAAGGTCGGATGCAAGTGATACAGCATCTATGAGGACGATACAGCGAGCGTATCCAGTTGTAGCTCTGAGCTCCACCCTTGCCCACCTATGTCATCTCCAATTTATATAGATGATACATAAACGAATCATTATCTGCATTCAGTGATGATGCATCTGATACAGGTAGCATAGATGAGCAGTGTTAGCAGCTTCCATGGTAGTGTTTTCCATAGATATTTTCATGAATACAGCAGCTGAATCTCTTCCAGATTGACTGACACTCTTCGAGGGTTGCTGAATCTCTTCCTGTGTGGGGCCTTACAAAGCGATCTTTTCAAGACTACCTTACAAATTGATCTTTTCCTGTAATCTTTTCAAATTACCTTATGCTTTACAAGCTTGGCTACATATTGCCGACAAGTACAAAAGCCAAGGGTGTACGTGAATGCATTATTTGCAAGCACACAGAACGAAGAAACGGTAAGTGAAAATCTATCTATACTTGGTGCAACAAGAGCGAAGTCGCGCTGTGTACCATGGACTACTTCGTTGATTATTTCTCATTCCGAAGTACTGAGTGTGTAATACAGTGTGTTATTGTATAAATAGTGGGTGAAATTGTACATATTGTAATTTTAGTGAATTTTTAACAAGTAATATTGCGACAATAAACATTTATTGTGGACACATTACTGACACATGTATCACAGTTCCATGGAGCATTATGAACATTCTTCTGTATACATATTGTAAAGGACACATATACCTGTATGCATCATATACGATAAAAAACAAATAAAACTGCATTGGAAATACATAGAACAAATAATTGAAAATATATTTGTGGCAACACACGTAGCTTGAATGGCCCATGCGACTGTGTCTGGGAGCTTCACGCACAGGCGACCAGCCCCTGATGACATCAGATCGCACCTTGTCCACGTCCCAACAGCCAATATAAGTGGAATTTGGTATTTATTTTTCCATAGACATGTTCAGGGAAGGGAATTTATCATTTTACAAATAAAGATTTTTTTGGGGAACACTTGATTTCATGCGCACGGGGGGAATTTCACTATAAACTTGGTGCATCACAGTGGTTAACCACTGTGATGCGCCGCTTTTATTGTGAAATTCCCTCCGTGCGCATAAAATCAGGTGTTCCCCAAAAATTCTTTTTCTTTGTAAAATGATAAATTCCCTTCCCTGAACATGTCTATGTAAAAATAAATACCAAATTCCACTTTGGGTGTGGAGACATGGACAAGGTGCGCTCTGACATCATCAGGGGCTGGTCGCCTGTGTGTGAAGCTCCAAGACATGGTCGCGTGGGCCATTCAAGCACCGAGTGTTGCCACAAATATATTTTTAATTATTTGTTCTATGTATTTCCAATGCGTTTTTTTCACCGTACATGATGCATATTTGTGTCTTTTACAATATGTATACAGTAGAACGTTCATAATGTTCCATGGAACTGTGATTCATGTGTCAGTAATGTGTCCACAATAAATGTTTGTCACAATATTACTTGTTAAAAATTAACTAAAATTTCAATATGAACAGTTTCACACACTATTTACACAGTAACATACTGTATTACACACTGAGTACTTAGGAAGTGAGTAATAACCACCAGGTACAGATAAATTTTCACTTACTGTTTCTTCGTTCTGTATGCTTACAAATAAGACACTCACGTACAGCCTTGGCTTTAGTATCTGTAGGTGGTATGTAGCCAAGCTTGTAAAGCATAAGGTAGTATTGAAGATTATAGGAAAAATCAATTTGTAAGGTTGTCTTGAAAAGATCACTTTAAGGGCTCACACAGGAAGAGATTCAGCTACCCTCAAAGAGTGTCCGTCAATTTGGAAGAGATTCAGGCAGTCTGGAAGAGATTCAGCCAGCCTAAAAGAGTGTCAGTTAGTCTGGAAGAGATTCAGCTATTGTTGAAAATATCAATGGAAAACACCGCCATGGAACCCACTAACACTGTTCATATATGCTACTTGTATCAGATGCATTATCACTGAATGCAGATAATGATTCGTTTATGTATCATCTATATAAATTGGAGAAGGCATAGGTGGGCAAGGGTGGCGCTCGGAGCTACAACTGGATACGCTCACTGTATTGTCCTCATAGGTGCTGTATCACTTGCATCCGACCTTTGTGTTAGGTCCTTATTGCGCCTAGCTTCACAAATATCATGACCCTTGTGTTCTTCAAACAATAATGTTTGAATTTCACCAACAGAGCACGATCTTTCAACACCGCATTGGACAGCTGTTTAGGAGCCAGAGAGGCACATGCGCGCCACCCATGGTTGCTCACTCAGTACTCAACCTGTCCTTTTACAAATTACGTCTGAATTTGGCTGTTTACCCGTATGGCCGAAAATGGACTTAATTTGAAAATGAAAAAAAAATTTAAAATTAATTTTGAACTTTTTTTTTCTCTCCAAAATAGCAAGTTAAGGGTCCTCTGGTAGGTTAGGATTGCAGGAAAGTCTGCTAAAGTTTCAAAATGTCATGAAAAGCGTTAATTGAAAGGTTCCTCTCCGAACCTAACCGAGTAAGCCGGAGGACTCAATCGGAAAATGGGACAGTACACCACTTTTGTGAGCCGATTTCACTTCAAATTACGTCCATTTTGGGCCATAGCACGCATGCGAGCGAAAAGCGACATTATTTTTAAGAGGACTGGTTGCAGTACTGACCCAGCCAGCAGGCCTAGGGCATTCTGGAATTTTTTTCCAAGATGGTTGCCTCTCACTGGAGATCCTAAGAGTCCATTTCGTACACAACCAACGCGCACACATTTTGATTAGGTACGAAAAAATCAAAGAGTTTTCTCGGTTGGCGCAGTTTCCCACCGACCAAGTTTTCTCGGTGCAGTCCAGTGGTTAAGGGTTAATTGAGGTTGGTGTACATGTCGTGGCTTTTATACCAACTGGGAATCAGCTAGTCACGTATGTGGAGAATTCATCCTGGGATGGATGTATAATTTATTTTAGGTAAATTAAATCAATTTCCAATCTAAATTACAATGCAAATAAAGCAGAGTTTAGACTGGGTTTAATTAGATTCAAATAAAGAAGTCGTCCCCCATGTGATTTGGGGCGGCTGACGCAGCAGCAGCCATGTATAGTAGGAAACTTATGGCGTTCCTACACTAGGAATTAATAGTACTGTCTCCACTCGATTATCCGGACTATATGGGAAGGACCCCCCAGCCGGATAATCACATATTTCGGATAATAGTATTTTTTCACCTCTGAGTCCAAAAGGGGCCATTTCCAACAATTTTTATACCACACTCATGATTTGAATTGTCACACACTAGTGTGTGGGGCTGGGTGGGTGGTTAGCTACCTAGATGGTAGGTGGGCAGTGAAAGTGGGTGGGCAGGCAGGGATAGGTGGGTTCAGGAAGGTGGGTTTTGGATGAGTGGATGGCAGGCAGATAGGCTTGGTGAGTGAACAGGTTCGAGCAGGCAAGTGGGTGAGCAGGCAGGTGGGTGAATAGGTGGGTGAGTGGGCGAGCAGGCAGGTGGGTGAACAGGTGAGTGAGTGGATTGGCAGGTAGGTGGGTGGGCAAGGAAGTGGGTGAACAGGTAGGTGGATGTGCAGGAAGGTGGTTGAACAGGTGGTTGGGTGGGCTATCAGGCAGGTGGGTGGGTGGGCGAGCATTCAGATGGGTGGGTGGGCAAGCAGGCAGATGGGTGAACAGGTAGCTGGGTGGGTTATCAGGCAGGTAGGTGAACAGGTGGCTGGGTGGATTGGCAGGTGGGTGAACAGGTGGGTGAGTTGGTGAGCCTGGAACGAGAGACAAATGACACGTGTGATCTGCCTGGTCCCCCCCCCCCCACCCCCCCACCTCATGCCAGCCTTCCCTTCTCCCCTCCACGTGTCGACACGTGGGTGTTGACACCCTGTACGATGACTTTAACATATGCGCCTTAAGTTCTGTTAAATCCCATTTTATTTTATTGTAAATATTTAAATGAATAAATAGCAAACCAAATACTGCACTGTACTGTTCAACTATTATAGTGTGTTATTTAATTAATATTCATAACTACCTCTCCACAGCAATAAGAAAACAATATAATTCTTGCAACACCGCCAATGCCACCTCCCTTCGTTAGGCTTAACACGAGTCACATACACAACAGTTCTTCCTTCCTCCCTGACCAACTCCCTTCCTCCCTGACCAACTCCCTTCCTCCCTGACCAACTCCCTTCCTCCCTGACCAACTCCCTTCCTCCCTGACCAACTCCCTTCCTCCCTGACCAACTCCCTTCCTCCCTGACCAACTCCCTTCCTCCCTGACCAACTCCCTTCCTCCCTGGCCAACTCCCTTCCTCCCTCCCTGACCAACTCCCTCCCTTCCTGACCAACTCCCTTCCTCCCTGACCAACTCTCTTTCCTCCCTGACCAACTCCCTTCCTCCCTCCCTGACCAACTCCCTCCCTTCCTGACCAACTCCCTTCCTCCCTGACCAACTCCCTTCCTCCCTGACCAACTCCCTTCCTCCCTGACCAACTCTCTTTCCTCCCTGACCAACTCCCTTCCTCCCTCCCTGACCAACTCCCTCCCTCCCTGACCAACTCCCTCCCTCCCTTCCTGACCAACTCCCTTCCTCCCAGACCAACTCTCTTTCCTCCCTGACCAGCTCCCTTCCTCCCTGACCAACTCCCTCTCTTCCTGACAGTTATCGCCCAGGTGATCCCTCCCAAAGCTTCCCTCTCTCCCTACAACACCCACCCACCCTACCCCCTCCTACACCATGCGGCTGAATGGCCACAAGTTAGCCGGCTCCGATTTTTTATCCAGCTCCCATGGACATTTTGGCCGGATATTGAGATAACTTTATCCAGTCACGATTTTGACCGTATAAGGGCGTTTTCCGGATATTCGAATCCCGGATAATCGAGTGTCTACAGTATAATATTTGACTGGCAGTCTGTCCATGCAAGGATCTTGGTTTCTTAGATTTGCCAACAATTGCACACGTGATTCTGTCTGTGCCGTCGGCATTTGCACACATCATGGCCAAGAGCCTGTCCTTGTTGACCTTACGTCCTGGCACACAACCCTCACTTCTCATTGCTAGAGATTTTTCTGGTAAACTCCTCCAATACAACCCAGTTTCATCTGCATTGTAAATTTGATACGAATATAAATTATTTGCCACAATGTATGCTCTTAATTTGTTTAAATGGTTCTACACTGCTTTCATCTGCACTCAATTTTTCACCGAAAATTTTCCTCTTCACAATATTGTGCCTACCCTTGAACCTTGCAACCCACCCTTCACTCGCTTCGAAATCTTTTATTCCAAGGCTTGCTGCAAACCTGCTTGCAGCATTTTGTATTTCTGGCTGCAAATTGTCAGGCCAGCTGTGCAGTGCTGAGCAAACCACTTGTACATAGCCTCATCCAACTGTACATGCGTCGAAGTTTTCGTAGTCTTTCTACCACACACTCTGCTAGTGCTTGCACCTTCACTTTTACAGGTTGAAATGAATTTTATAAGTTTCTCTCTTTGTTTCCTTAGTATCAGAAACAGTACTAGTGCCTATATTAAATTCCTTGGCAACACTTGAGGTCGCCCGGCCGTTTTCACAAAGTTGTATAACACATAGCTTGTCCTTAATTGTTAGGACATCCTTCTTCCTCTTAACATCTCCAGAACGATTCATGCTGCTACCAGACATAGTCTTGGTCAAAAATGTTCAAAGTTACTATGAAAATAAAAAGTTATTTAAAAAAAATATTTCACTAATGGCGCAGCACTGTGGTGTAGTACGAGGGTAGAGAGCACATGGCTTGACCAGGCCTGGATGGGTCCAGTCGGGGCAGGGAGGAGGCACGTTACGTAGGACGCCAGCAGGAAAAAAAAAACATTTTTGAAGGAAACTTCAGCCTGTGTAAATTGTTTTTAGGAAACTTGTATGGTATTTTTTATTACATAATTACTAGTATTTCTTTTGACTTTGGCTATGATGAATTGTTCTAAAATCGATGGTAACTCCTGTACTGTAGTGTATAGGCCGCTCCCCCATCCAACCCTTATCCCCCCTGGTGGTCCCTCCCAATGCTCCCCTCTCTCTCGACACCACCCACCCACCCCACCCCCTCCTACACCATGCGCCTCGAGCCACAGGCAGACGGGATTAATACGGTACGGCCTGCCTCATGGTTTTCATATACGGACAATTCCATGATTATCCGGCTGACTGTCCAGATAATGTAACATCGGCAGCAAATTAACCGGCTCTGATATTTTATCCGGCTAAACCAAATACAAATACAAATATTTATTCAGGTAAAGTACATACATACAGGGTAAGATACAAAAGTTGATGGATTTATAGATAGAGCTAGTACATACAATGCCTAAAGCCACTATTATGCAAAGCGTTTCGGGCAGGAAAAACAAAGACTAAAACTTAACTCTAATTGAGATTAAAGTATAAATTGTGTTGAGAACAAATAAGAAAAAAATGAAAAAGGGCAGGGGGGGGGGGATGGCAGAAAAAAAGCAAAAATACAATTTGGTCAACAAACAGCATTGTATAAAATCGTATATCAGAAATACTACAGGAACAACTGTGGACATCCTCAAGAGGAAACTAGATTGTTTCCTTCAAGGAGTGCCGGACCAACCGGGCTGTGGTGGGTATGTGGGCCTGCAGGCCGCTCCAAGCAACAGCCTGGTGGACCAAACTCTCACAAGTCAAGTCTGGCCTCGGTCCGGGCTTGGGGAGTAGAAGAACTCCCAGAACTCCATCAACCAGGTATCATGGGTTGACATTTAGGGGTGAGATAGGTTACATTGAGTTAATTAGGTAGCACTTAGTTTTAATCTTAAACTGGTTGGGAGAGGTACATGCAGTCTTTAACATAATTGGGAAGGTCATTCCACATTCTGGGTCTCTTGATTTGTAAAGCATTTTTAGTTTGACTAAGTCGTACTCTTGGAATATCAAATAGGTATCTGTTTCTGGTGTGGTGCTCATGGGATCTGTTACAACCTTCTAGGAAGCTTTTAAGGTCCGGATTGACATTACAGTTCAGGGTTTTATATATATTAAATACACATGAGAGGATGTGCAGTGACTTAATATCTAACATATTCAGAGATTTGAGTAAGGGTACCAAGTGATGTCTGGGGCCAGAGTTAGATATTGTCTTAATAGGAGCTTTGTGTTGAGTAATTAGAGGATGTAAATGATTTAGGGTAGTAGAACCCCAAGCTCAAATACCATAGTTGAGATAAGGATAGACGAGAGAGTAATAGTGTGTCACCATGGCAGGGCGAGGTACATAATATCTGATCTTAGAAAGAATGCCAACAGTTTCTGGGGGGAGCCCCGTCGGCTCCCCGGAGCTATCCCAGGCTGATATGCTAATGTCAGACTTTGGCATCAGTCATGTGTATGGAGTTCTTAGGCCTACCGGGGACCACGGCCAGAACCGGGCCCCCTCAGAGAGGCAAGGGGAGCAATGGCCTATAGAAGCCCCCGTGTAGTTGGAAGCATTCTATGTCTGCCATCGACCGGAACAGGCACCCAGAAAGGTAAGCGCCCCAAAACAAACCCCTATTCTGGTTAAAATTGCTACCTAATACCGAACTAGTGGATAGAACTCCCCAACCGAAAACAAGCAAATTAGTGTGACGTCACTCACTGCCGCGCCGCTGTCTGCGCAGCTCCCCCCCTCCCCGGGAGGGGGAAGGGGGAGCCCCAGACCCCCCGCGCCGGCTACCCACACCTCAGTTCTTGACGCTGATGCTATAGGCGATGGTCGTGTGCTCTGGCTCCGGTGTCGCTACTGCACTGTGCTTTGAGTGTGGTGTTAGTTTTGTGGGTGCGAGAGCCAGGAGTTATCTTCAGTACTCGGGCTGCATGCGCCTAGGGCTGCCTTCCCTAGGTGCCCTGTAAGTACTGCCCTTGGGGCTTGGGGCCGCCTTCCACAGGCTCCTCGGGGTCTGCCTCTGCTGGTCCGTTTTACCTTTCGGTTTTTCGGCCGCCTGTTGGGCTCTTGGGTGTTCTGTTCTCCCTTGTTACCGGCGGGTAAGAGGCAGTTTGCACTGGTAGGGGCGCAGGGTGCTGCTCAGCTTGTATTTCCCGACATCACGGCCGGCTCTGTTCCTTGGGGTTCGCTGTCCTCTTGCGGGGTTTTGTTTTTCTTTTTGTTTTTGCCTGGTGGGGGGTTCTGTCATTTTATTCAGTTTGTTTTTGCCCTTCCACTGTTCTCCTCGGTGGCGCCCCCTGCTAGGTCCCCGTGAGTGTACACGTCCCTGGGGTTCACTGTCCTCTTGCGGGGTTTTGTTTTTCTTTTTGTTTTTGCCTGGTGGGGGGTTCTGTCATTTTATTCAGTTTGTTTTTGCCCTTCCACTGTTCTCCTCGGTGGCGCCCCCTGCTAGGTCCCCGTGAGTGTACACGTCCCTGGGGTTCAGCTTTAGAAGTTTGCTTGGTAGTTTTGGGCGCCGGTTTGCAGCACCCTGCCTGGGACTACCTGAGCGCGAGTCCTCTTAAAGTAAACGCTCAGGACCCTGGGAATCCCCTAGGGGGCGCGTGGGTCCGATGGATGTGACCCCGGAGTCCCCGCTCGCTGTGTGCGAGTTTGAGGGTTGCTCGGTCCCCTTGTCTCAGGGTGACCCTCATTGTTTTTGCCTCTGCCACGCTGCCTGTTGGGTCGGTGATACTTTCGACCCTGAGTCCTGTGAGTGTTGCTGCTTGCTTGTGACTCAATTTACCCAATCCTCTGATGATTCTATTCGGGTACAGGCGGCACGTGCGTTGCAGTCTAGGTTTCGTCTGTTGCAACGCGCTCGGTTGGTTGCTTCCCCGGATGCCCCGGGGCTGCCCCGCTTTGCTTTTCGAGACCCGGACTTGGGGGTGGGGGTCGCTTCAATCCTGGTTCAGTCCGCACCTCCTCGTCCTTCCCCTTCTGTTCGTTCTGGTCCCCCGCCCCTGCTTCCGGCCCCGAAGCGTCTGAGGGTTTCGGGGTCGGAGCAGGGGTTACTTGATCTCGAGACTCGGGCAGCTTCGGGGGTTGCCCCTTCCGGGGGGGCGGCAGAGGCATTCGAGTCTTGTCTCCCGGCCGAAGCTTCAGGGTCTGACCAGTGGGCCCCCCTTCCTCCAGCTTTTCCGGCTGCTCTGTCCTTGTCTTGGGGGGTCGGGGCTTGGGGAGAGGACTCGGCCTCGGGTCCTGTGGTGACGGACCTCGAGGCTGAGGAGGGGCTGACTTGGGGGCCTTGGGCCCCGCTGGACCCCGCCTGGGTTTTTCTTCCCACTGAGCGGGGCTTATTGTTACAAGGAGTGGGGTTTTCTTTCCCCCCCTCTGCGTACGAGTTGGATTTGGTGTCGGCCCCTCCCCGGGTACGGTTCCGTGTTCCCCCGGGTACGTCGGTTCCGTCCTTCCGGAGGTTTTCGGCTTATCGCATCCAACCTGGTGTGGTGCGAGCGGCCTTTGCAGCTTACCTCCTGCGTGACCCGGATTATGCCTCGGAAATGGATCCGTCCACGTTCAGGTTTGGGACTTCGTTCCCTTTCTGGCTCCGTTACGAGGTTCCGGAGTCGTCCTGGCTAGCAGACTGCCCCTTGTTTGGTCTGGATTCCTGGCATTCCTTCTGTCGTTCCCGCACGCTGGAGTGGCGGGAAGCTTCCACGGTGCTTCAGGTTTTCCTGGGGGGTGAACTTGAGTACCTGAATGAGTGCTTGTTTGCCCCTGCCCTTCCCCGCGATGTGGGCGTTATTCAGCTCCATGTGCAGGTTCCCTCCCTTTCGGCGGCGCTCGTGGCGGAGGACTTGCGCGCTCGGGGCCTTTTGTGTTCGGCCTTGCGGTTCTTTTCCCTCCTGGAGCTGTCTTCGGATTGGCTCGTGGAGGATGTGGGGACGCTTGGGTCCGTCCCGGGGTCCGGCACCTTGTCCTCGGCTGCACGTTCGTCGGCTGCCTTGTTGAAGCTGTTCACGCCGATTTTGCGGGATGCGGTTTCCCTGTTCTATGCTTCCCGTCTCGCGTGTCGGCAGGCGGTGCTGGGTTCCTCCGTGGAATCTGCTTGGGCTCTGGCTCTTAGGCGTTCTTCACCTTTTTGTCCTCTCCTGTTTGGGGAGTCGGCCGTGGCGCAGTTTATTCAGGCTGCGTCGGCGGCTTGTCGTCCGATGTCGGACTTGTTGGTTTTCCGGGGGTCCCGGGGTGGGTCTTCCCGGAAAGGTCGTGCCAGGGCTCGGGGTTCCTCTCGTCGTGGTAGGCCTCTGGTGTCAGGTTTGGGGTTGGCTCCTCCTGCAGACCCTCCCTCGTCTGGTCGGCGCGGTGTTCGCGCTGTGCGGGGTTCTGGGTCTCGTAAGGGTCGCCGGCCCTTTCGCGGTTTGCCCCTTTGACGGAGCGATGGGGGGGCGGCTTGCGCTGTTCGCCCGCGCCTGGTCCCACGATTCGTGGGCCTTTCGGGTCGTGTCTCGCGGCCTGCGGTGGCGTTGGGTGGCCCCTCCCCCTTCAGGTGGCAGGCTTCTTCCCCTGCGCTCTGTCGAGTCGTCTTGGAGTGGGTACGCTTGGGCGTCGTCGAAACGACGTCGTCCCTCAGATGGGTTTCCCGTCTGTTTCCGGTTCCGAAACGGGACTGTGCGGACCTGCGGTTCATTCTGGACTTGTCCCGTCTGAACCCCTGGGTTCATTGCCCCTCCTTTCGGATGACTACGCTGTCTCAGGTTCGGCTCCTCTTGGAGCCGGGTGCTTGGATGGTGTCCCTGGACCTCCGGAACGCTTATTGGCATGTCCCGATTCATCCGCGGTTCAGGGACTGGCTCGGTTTTGTAGTGGGGCGTCTTGAGTTACCGCTTTCGTTGTCTCCCGTTCGGGTTGAACCTGGCACGTCGCGTGTTCACACGCCTTACACGGGTTGTGGTGGCTCGTTTGCGTCTCCTAGGTGTTCGGGTGTTGGCCTACCTCGACGACTGGCTGGTTTGGGCTCCCAGCCAGTCAGCTTGCTTGCTAGCCAGGGATTTGGTTCTTTCCCAGCTCGCCGGGTTCGGGTTCTTGGTAAACTGGAGGAAGTCCCATCTGGTTCCCTCTCAGGTTCGGACTTGGCTGGGTCTCGTGTGGGACTCTCGGACCGCCTCCTTGTCTCTCCCTCCGGAGTCTCTCCTGCGGCTGCGGTCCCGCCTTCGTCTGTTTCTGGAGGGCCCTCGGGTCACCCGGCGGTTGCTCGAGGGGCTGTGCGGGAGCCTGAACTTCGCGATGGTGGTCTACCCGCCGGGTCGGGTTTGGCTTCGACAGCTGTTCTGGTTCCTTCGGGGTTCCCCCTTCCGCCTCTCTCGCGATCGCAGAGTTCGACCCCCGGGGGACTTGCGTCGGTTGCTGCGTCACCGGCTTCCTCTTCGGGTTTTTCGAGGTTCAGTGCCTTGGCGCCTACCCGAGCCCTCGCTCGATGTGTACACGGATGCGTCGTCTCTCGGCTGGGGTTTTGTGACCAGTGCTCACCAGGCCGGCCAGGGGCGTTGGGATCCGTCCTTCCGTCGAGCTCACAGTACGGTGCGGGAGTTCGCGGCAGTGTGGTTTGCTCTGGGGAGGATTCGGGTGGCCCGCGGATCGACGATTCGGCTCCATTCGGACTGCTCTCCGGTGGTTCATTGCCTGAACCGCGGGGGTTCGATGCGGTCCTTGTCTCTTTGGGGTTGGTCGCTTCGGGTGACTCGTCTGCTGAGTTCTCGGGGTTTGGCTCTCCTGGCGGTTCACGTACGGGGCGTGTCCAACGTCTTGGCCGACGCCCTGTCTCGCTTCGTTCCCCTCTCCACGGAGTGGACGGTCGACGACGAGTCCTTCCGTTGGCTTTGCCAGACGTTCGGGCGCCCCGAGATGGACCTCTTCGCGTCGGCGTGGTCGCGGCGTCTTCCCGTTTATGCGGCGCCCTTCCCCGATTGCGAGGCCATCGGGGTCGATGCCTTTCGGCTCGACTGGTCGAGGTGGGGGTTCCTGTACCTCTTTCCCCCGGTTCGGCTGTTGCTCCAGGTCCTGACTCGCTTAGAGACTTACCGGGGGAGAGTTGTCCTTCTGGCCCCTTGGTGGCCGGCCCAGCCTTGGTTTCAGGCGCTGGTTGCTCGGTGTCCGAACCCGAGGGTTTTCCCGCGGCTCCGCCTCTTTCAGCAGATCGGGCTGGTACGTCACGTAGCTGGTTCGATCTTCTCCTCGAGTCTTCGCGTATGGTTTTTTTGACTCGAGTCTATCATCATCTCTATGGTGATCAGGTGGCCTCCTTGTTGGTGTCCCACCTGAGGGCTTCTTCTCGGCGGCAGTATGAAGTTTCCTGGCGGTCCTTCCGTTTCTTTTTGCGTCTTCGTCGTGTTAGCTCCTTGTCTGTTCGGGTGGTCTTGTCCTTCCTCTCGTGGTTGTTTCAGGACCGTCATCTTATGCCTAACACTGTCGCTTCGTATCGTGCGGCGCTGGCGGAGCCGCTTCAGCTTGCTTTCGGTATCGATGTTACGTCTGCGCCATTTCGCAAGCTGTCTCGTGCATTGTTTCACCTCCGGCCTGCTCAGGCGTCGCCTGAGCCGTCCTGGTCTTTGGACGGAGTGCTCGCTTTTCTTTCATCTCCTCGTTTCGTTGTGGCCCCTTCGGTCCAGGATTGTTTTTCCAAGGCACTTTTCTTGTTGGCTTTGGCCTCTGGGGGTCGGGTAGGGGAGCTTCATGCTCTCCTCCGGCGCAGGGGTTTCTGCTCTTTTGGTCGTGGTGATAGTTTTGTTCGTTTGCAGCCGTCTCCTTCTTTTCTGGCGAAGAATGAGACTGCTGCGTTCCGGAGGGGTCCATGGGTGGTTGATGCTTGGTTGGTCAGGCCGGGGGTGCATCATGTTTTGTGTCCGGTTGCGGCGCTTCGCCGTTATTTGCGCGCCACAGCTTCTGTGTCCGGGGACGCGCTGTGGGTTGATCCGGTTTCCCTTCTTCCCTGTTCGCGGGTTCGGGTCTCTCAGGTCGTCCGCAGGGTTATTAGGTCTAGCCAGCCTGCGGTCTATCCCCGTGCCCATGACGTTCGTAAGTTTGCGGCTCTTGCTGCCGTCTTTGGGAATATGTCTTGGTCTGATATTCGGGCGCGGGGATTTTGGCGGTCGAACAGGGTCCTGGCTGCTCGTTACCTTGTGAATGTCCCTGGCCCTCGTCGGGCCTGTGTTGCTTTGGGTCGGCGGTTGCAGCCAGTTGTCTCGGCTTCGAGTTGAGGGGTGAGCGACGACCGCCTCCCGGGTAAGTCCCTCTTTTTCTGTCTGTGGGTAGTTAGCTCCGGGGAGCCGACGGGGCTCCCCCCAGAAAACCAGCGTTGAATGTAATGAAACGCCATTTTCTGGGTGAGTCCTGGAGGCTCCCCGGCATCCCTCCCTCCCTCCGGTCGGCGTTTTTTCGCGTTTTTGACATCCAGCCTCAAGAACTGAGGTGTGGGTAGCCGGCGCGGGGGGTCTGGGGCTCCCCCTTCCCCCTCCCGGGGAGGGGGGAGCTGCGCAGACAGCGGCGCGGCAGTGTGTGACGTCACACTAATTTGCTTGTTTTCGGTTGGGGAGTTCTATCCACTAGTTCGGTATTAGGTAGCAATTTTAACCAGAATAGGGGTTTGTTTTGGGGCGCTTACCTTTCTGGGTGCCTGTTCCGGTCGATGGCAGACATAGAATGCTTCCAACTACACGGGGGCTTCTATAGGCCATTGCTCCCCTTGCCTCTCTGAGGGGGCCCGGTTCTGGCCGTGGTCCCCGGTAGGCCTAAGAACTCCATACACATGACTGATGCCAAAGTCTGACATTAGCATATCAGCCTGGGATAGCTCCGGGGAGCCTCCGGGACTCACCCAGAAAATGGCGTTTCATTACATTCAAAGCTGGTTTTTTGAAACTTTTTCTGGGGGGAGCCCCGTCGGCTCCCCGGAGCTTTACCGGCTGATATGCTAATGTCAGACTTTGGCATCAGTCATGTGTATGGAGTTCTAGGGCCTACCGGGGACCACGAGCCAGAACCTGGCCCCCTCAGAGAGGCAAGGGGAGCAATGGCCTATAGAAACCCCCGTGTGGTTGGAAGCATTCTATGTCTGCCATCGACCGGGTCAAGCATCCAGAAAGATAAGCATTCCAAAACAAACCCCTATTCTGGTGAAAATTGCTACCTAAGCCGAACTAGTGGATAGAACTCTTCAACAGAAAACAAGGAAACTAGTATGACGTCATACGTCACTGCGCCGCTGTCTGAGCAGCTCCCCCCTCCCCGGGAGGGGGAAGGGGGAGTCCCAGACCTCCCACGCCGGCTATCCACCCATCAGTTCTTCGGCTGATGCTATAGGCAATGGTTATGTGCTCCGGCTCCAGTGGTTGTTTCAGCACTGTACCTAGAGTGTGGTGTCTGTTTTCTAGGTGGTGCGTGAGCCGGGAGTGATTCTTCAGTACTCGGGCTGCATGCGCCTAGGGTTCCCTTCCCTAGGTGCCCTGTAAGTACTGCCCTTGGGGCTTGGGGCCACCTTCCACAAGTTCCTTGGGTCCTGCCCCTGCTTTGCCGTTTACTGCTTGGTTTTCGGCCGCTCTTTGTGTGCTCGGGTGTTCTGTCTCCCTTGTTCGCCTTAGAGTAAGGGGCAGTGTTTGCACTGGTGGGGCGCAGGGTACTGTGCAGCTTGTCTTTACCAATCATAGCGGCCGGCTCTGTTCCGCTTGGGTACGCTGTCCTCTTGCGGGGTTTTCTTTTTCTTTTTGTTTATCTACCAGGTGGGGGGGGGGTCTGCCTTCGTTCTTGCCCCTTGTGTCCCTTGTGTTCTGAGTATTTTCTGGTGGTACCCCTGCTAGGTCCCCGTGAGTGTACACGTCCCGGGGGTTCAGCTCTTAGAAAGTTGTTTGGTAGCTTTGGGTGCCGGTTAGCAGTACCCTGCCTGGGATTACCTGAGCGCGAGTCCTCTTAAAGTAAACGCTCGGGACCCTGGAAAACCCCTGGGGGCGCGCGGGTCCGATGGATGTGACCCCGAGTCCCCTCCTCGCTTCCAGCGAGTTTGAGGGTTGCTCTCACCCTTTGTCTCTGGGTGACTCTCTGTTTTGCCTCCGTCTGCTGCCTGTGGGGTCGGTGACACCTTCGACCCGGAGTCCTGCGAGTTTGGTTGCTCGTTGTGGCTCGGTTACCCAGTTGTGCTAACAAAGCGGGTGCGGGCAGCAGGGGCGTTGCACTTGAGCCTTGGTGGTGGCAATGTTCTCGTGGTTTCCTCCCCGGGAGCCCCGGGGTTGCCCCGTTGTAGTTTGTTTTGGGACTTGGGGGTGTTGGTTGCTTCGGTTCCATCCACGCCCCCTTGTCTTTCCCCTGGTTCACCCTTCCTGCCTGCATCCGGTTCCTTACCGTCTGTAGGTTCGGGGCGGGGTTTTTGGTGTTGAGACTCGGGCAGTCTCGGGAAATTCCCCTTCCGGGGTAGTGACGGGGGCATTTGGGCCTGTTCCTCCAGCCGTGTTGTATGAGTCTGCCAGTGGGCTCCCTTCCTTAAGTGTTTTCACGGCTGCCCCGGTTTTCTGGTACGGCCGGGGTTTTGGGGGAACGGCTCGGCCCCGGGGCCTGTCGTGTAGGTTCCCGGGGCTGGGGAGGGGCTGACTTGGGGGGGGGCCTTGGCCCCGTTAGACCCCGTGGGGTTTTTTTATCCCCCTCTAGGCGGGGCTTGTGGTTACGCGGAGTGGGGTCTTTCCTCCCCACTCGCCGTACGTGCTGTTGGACGTCGGCCCCTCCCCGGGCTCGGTTCCTTGGCCTTTGAGTCGGTTGGTTCTGTCCTGTGGGTGGATGTTTCCTCCCACCCCTTTTTTGGACGGTGTTTTTTCATGTTTCCCCGTTCGATGGGGTTCTGCGTGACTTCTGATCTTGGGTGCGCCTGCGCCTTCGTGTGCCTTTGGGACTAGTGTTGGCTTCTGTGTTCTCGAGGGTACGGGAAGGTTTTTCGCTACTTCCCGCGTTATTGGAACGTCTGTCGGCTCCTCGTACTTGTCGCCCTGTTGGGCTACTTGTCGCCCTGTTGGGCTACTTGTCGCCCTGTTGGGCTACTTGTCGCCCTGTTGGGCTACTTGTCGCCCTGTTGGGCTACTTGTCGCCCTGTTGGGCTACTTGTCGCCCTGTTGGGCTACTTGTCGCCCTGTTGGGCTACTTGTCGCCCTGTTGGGCTACTTGTCGCCCTGTTGGGCTACTTGTCGCCCTGTTGGGCTACTTGTCGCCCTGTTGGGCTACTTGTCGCCCTGTTGGGCTACTTGTCGCCCTGTTGGGCTACTTGTCGCCCTGTTGGGCTACTTGTCGCCCTGTTGGGCTACTTGTCGCCCTGTTGGGCTACTTGTCGCCCGGTTGGGCTACTTGTCGCCCGGTTGGGCTACTTGTCGCCCGGTTGGGCTACTTGTCGCCCGGTTGGGCTACTTGTCGCCCGGTTGGGCTACTTTTTGGGCTCTTTGCTTCTTTGGCCGGTTTTATTGTTCCTGCTTCCTCTTTTGGCTACTTTTCTCGTGCAGTAGTCCTGGCTGGCGCTTTCCCGCGGAGAGGGTGTGCGGTTCGGCCAGAGTGTTATGCGCATGCGCTGTGGAGTTTGTTTTGGTCTGGGCGGTGTTTCAGTTCTGGTGTTTTGCGCCCTTTTTTGCTACAGTGCTTCGCCTCTCGTTCTTCTCCCTGGCTGCGGTATGTGCCCCTTCACGCCGGGGGTGTCCTGGTTCCCAGTTGTGGGGAGGACACCGCGGGTTTCCCTGTGTCATGGGTGTGGACTGCCTCCTTCGCCTCTCCCTGCTCTCCTGCGGCTCCGGCAGGGTCCGGCTCTGGCGTCTTCACCTGGCGGTGCTCCCAAGTTCTTCTGGGCACGGTTGAGTCGTGTCAAGTTCGTGCCACCATTCGCCAGGTGAGTTTCTGCGGTCTGGCGTCTTTTGGCCGGGCGCTGGATGCGGCGGTGTTTATATACCTGTCTTTATTTAGGTATATTTTTGTACGACTGAGACCGTTCGCACACCAGTGACTGTCCCTTTATCACCCCTTCCTGTCCCCCTCATGTGCATGTCCAACCCATGCTGGAGTCATTCAGGGGACCCTCCTTTTTTAATGTTGTGAGGTGTGGGGGTTGTAGGGTTGGTTCTGTACTCACCTGGTAAGGCTCCTGGCTGTGCTTGCAGGATTTGAGCTCTGGCTCTTGGGTCCCGCCTATCTGGTAGAACTTGCGGGATAGTACCAGTGGAGTGCAGTGGTGCTATTGGCACCTTTGGGGAACACTGTATTACCATCAGAGGTCTGTGCTTGTTACACGACCTACTTGCGAGCATAAGCCTTCTTGCTGGTTCGTCCGTGGACTTCCAGGGCGCACTGGCCTGTTTTCGTATGGCAGTTCCGGCCCGTCCTGGTTGTGGGGGTATGTGGGCCGGTGGACTGCTCCTAGTAGCTGCCTGGTGGGCCATCCTCTGGCCGGTCTAGCCTGTCCTTGGGTCGGGCTTCAGGTGTAAAAGAGCTCCCAGTACCTCATCCAGCAGGTATCGAGCGGGGTTTCTCCACCGTCGGTCGCCTGGTGCAGGTTTCTGGGCCTGCAGGGTTTTGTCGTGTCTCCGTTGGCCCTGTCTGGGGTCTGCCTGCTCCGTTCTCTGCCTTTGCAGAGGGGAGTTGCTATTTACGTGTTGCAGTGGTGCCTGTTGCTGCTGCTGCACGTGTGCATTGGTACCGTGTTTCACGGTGGCGTGTCCTTGTTCCTGTGTCCGGTTGTGGAGTGGCACTTTGCTGCCGTTTTGTGCCTGGGGATTGCGTGGGGTTTTTGTCCCTGCCTGCTTGTCCACCCCTGGTTGTTCTCCTGGGTTTTTTTGTGCTTCTGCTCTTTCTTCCTGCCTCCTCTGCAGCAGGGATGTTCTGCGTGTGTTCTTAGGCATTGGTCAGCCTGTGTCCTGTGATGTGCTTCTTTGTCTCGGTCTATTGCAGTTGTTCATGCCCCTTGGTTCGGGTCCTGTTCTGGCGGCGACCCTTCCGCCTTCTTTGGTTTCCTAGCTTGCCCTGCCGGTTATTTTTTTTTTTTTTGGGGGGGGGGGGGTCTTGCGATGTCTCGCGTCGGACCAGTCGTTTCTGAACTCCTGGCGGGCTTGCATGCTTTGGGGAGTTTTTCTGTTCGGCAGACGTTCCATCTCCTTGTGCTGCCTGGGTTTCGGTGGTCGCGCCCGAGATCTTCTCGCGGCTCTGCCTTTTTCCTGGGCTCGGAGGGGCCTTGTCGGGGCTGCTTATGTTCTGCCTCGTGGTCTCGCCTCCGGTTGGTGGTCGGGTGGCTTCGTGGTAGGTGTCCCACCTGCGTGCTTCTCTTGGCGGCAGTATGGGGTATTTTGGCGGTCCTTCCTTTTCCTGTCCCTTCTTAGGTGGTTACTCTTGTTAGCTGGGTTTACTCTCGGCTTGGTTTTCTAGTGGGGGTTGGGGGCCATCGTCTTGCCACATACTGTCGCCTCTTTTCGTGCGGCGCAGGCGGAGCCGCTTCAGCTTGCTTTCGGTCTTGGTGTTGCTTCTGCACCGTTAGTCAGTTGTCTTGTGCGTCGTTTCACCTCCGGCCTGTTCGTGCGCCGCTTGCACCATCCTGGTCTCTGGTCAGCGTGCTCTGTCTTCTCCTCGGTTGGTAGTGCCCCTTCGGTTCCGGTGTTTTTTCGTCGGCTCTTTCCTTTGGGCCTTTGCCTCTGGGGGTCGAGTCGCTGAGTTGTCTTGCTCCTTCGGTTTTAGCGTTTTGGTTGTTTGGTGGCAGCAGTCTCCATCTTTTCTGCCGCGGGGTGGGGCTGCTGCATTCTGGAGGGGTCCAGGGTTTGTTGGTGCTTCGTTGGTCGGGCCGGGGGTGTGTCGTTTTTGTGTTCAGTGGCGGCCCTCCGCTGTTGTTTGCGTGCCACGGCGTTTGGGTCCGGAGCGCATTTTGCGTTGATCCGGTTCTGTTCTTCCCGGTTCGCGGGTGATAGTGTCCTGGGTGGTCAGCCGTGTTCTTGCGGCTAAGCTGCCTGTGTTCTTCCCTCATGCCTGTGGCGTTCGTGGCTTCGCTGCTCTCGCTGCCGTCTGGGCAACGTGGCCTTGCGGTCATTCGGGCATGGATTTTTGGTGTTCGTGCAGGGGCCTTGCTGCTCGTGGTTCTCGTGTTGTTCCCGGGATTTTCGGGGCTGTGGTGCCTTGGGTTGGCATTTGCTGCCGGTTGTCTCGCCTCCTTGGGGGGTGCGTGGTGTCCGCCTCCCGGTTCTGTCCCTTTGACCTTCCTCTGTGGGTAGTTAGCTCCGGGGAGCCGACAGGGCTCCCCCCAGAAAACCAGCGTTGAATGTAATGAAACGCCATTTTCTGGGTGAGACCCGGAGGCTCCCCGGCAACCCTCCCTCCCTCCGGTCGGCGTTTTTCGCGTGTTTTGACATCCAGCCTCAGAACTGATGGGTGGATAGCCGGCGTGGGAGGTCTGGGGCTCCCCCTTCCCCCTCCCGGGGAGGGGGGAGCTGCGCAGACAGCGGCGCGGTGACGTATGACGTCATACTAGTTTCCTTGTTTTCTGTTGAAGAGTTCTATCCACTAGTTCGGCTTAGGTAGCAATTTTCACTAGAATAGGGGTTTGTTTTGGAATGCTTACCTTTCTGGATGCTTGACCCGGTCGATGGCAGACATAGAATGCTTCCAACCACACAGGGGTTTCTATAGGCCATTGCTCCCCTTGCCTCTCTGAGGGGGCCAGGTTCTGGCTCGTGGTCCTCGGTAGGCCCTAGAACTCCATACACATGACTGATGCCAAAGTCTGACATTAGCATATCAGCCGGTAAAGCTCCGGGGAGCCTCCGGGTCTCACCCAGAAAATGGCGTTTCATTACATTCAACGCTGGTTTTTTTATATATTTAGAATGTGTCCCTGGAAATTCAGCTTGTGGTCAATGAGAATGCCAAGGAATTTGCCATCTACTTTGTTACAAATTTGGGTATTGTTAATCCTGAGATTTATTTAATTTGAGGATTTATTGCCAAACAAAATATAGAAAGTTTTGTCAATATTGAGGGTGAGTTTGTTGGCAGTTAGTCAGTGATGGACTTTATTTAGCTCAGTATTCACTGTGATATTTAGAGCAAGGGGGGTCAGGACTGGAGTAAATGAAGGTCGTGTTGTCAGCAAATAGAATTGTTTGAGATGTTGGAAGGCATTTGGAAGGTCATTAATGTAGATGAGAAAGAGGAGAGGGCCAAGTATGCTGCCCTGGGGAACACCAATGTTGATGGGTAGGGTGGGAGAAATTGAATTATTCACAGAAACATACTAGAGCCTGTCAGTAAGGTAAGGCTTAATGTACTGCAGGGAGTGATGTCTGACTCCGTAATGTTGTAATTTAAGAAGAAGGTTTTGGTGGTTAACAGTGTCAAAAGCCTTATGCAGGTCTACAAATAAGCCAACAGGGAACTCATTTTTATCAAGAGCTGTATATATCAAGTTAATCATACAGGCATACCTCAGAATAAGTGTTTAATCCGTTCCTGGAGACGCCTCGCCTTCCGAAAACTCGCATTCCGAAGTTAATTTCCCCATAAGAAATAAAGGGAAATGAATTAATCCGTTCCTGACTACCCCAAAAACCCCACATCAAACTAAATTTTTATACCTAATTTACCTAATTCATCTAAATAAACCTACAAAACTGTGTTCCAGTTATTACTTACCTTGCTGTCGAGTGCTGTAGGCGTATGGAAGATGGTGAGAGTCCCCTTCCATAATCACATCACATAACTCCATGCCTTGTAGCACTATGGATACCACTTCTCTTTCTAAATTTTTCAAACCAGCCCCTGCTTGCCTTAAACTCTTTCTTATCTGCATCACTCGTTGCAGGGGTATTCTTTAGAAGGTCTTCGTGCAACACCCTGGCTTTCTCACAAATAATGGCCTCCGAAACACTATCACCCCTCAACTCCTTGTCGTGTATCCAAATTAATAACAACTTTTCCACTTCAAGTATTTGTGGTCTTTGTGCCGTTAATGTTCTTACTCCTTTTGCCACTTTAGCACCCATAATCTTATTTTTCTTCTTAAGTATCCCCCTCCCCTTCCGGCCCGTTGGCGTCGTGAGGGGGCTTGGTGGACGGCTGCCGGAGTGTGATGCTCCGTTGGGCAGTCCTCTGTCCTTTTCTGGCCTTGCACTCCTGCTGCTGTCTTCTCCAATTGTGCCGGATCGCTTTTCCTTTTCCTTATGTTTCGTTTTTCTCCCCCCTCTTCTCCTATCTGCTTGTCGTTTCCTGCCGACCTTTTGCTTGTTTTGGATTCTTTCTTTGGACTTCTTCTATTTTGACGCCCGGGTGCTTGAGGAGGCATACTCTTGCACCCGTAGAACTGTAGTACCCGACGTCTCGAGCGAGGGGAACCTTTTATTGTCAATCCCCCTTTCGTCGCTGAACCCGATCTCGACGGACTGACGGTTCTTAAGGTGGCGTTTGTGGGGCGTATACTCACGACGCACCCCTAGGGGGCCCCGGCATGATCAGCGATAGCTTCCTGTTGGGTGTCCTGCCTCTGATTGTGGCTCCATGGTGGGTATGGGGGCACATTCGTGGATGAATTTGTCACTTTTCGTCTCTATGTCGTTGAATGTTTCCGTTGTACCCTCTCAGGCTCGTGGGGTGGGCGACCAAGCCCCCGAGTCGGCCTGTATTGGAAGACCAGGCTCTGTAGCTCCCGCTGCATTGGGCCCCGACCTTGCTCCTCCTTTGACCGTCCTGACTTCTTCCCCCAGCTCCCCTCCCTCCTCTGAGGTTGGGTCGAGCCTCCAGCCCCCGGTGGTGACCACTTCGTCCCCTGGTGTGGCTAAGTCTTTCGTTGTGACTACTGCGCCTTTTGACCCCTCTCTCTCTAGGGGTTCTCACCGCCGTTCGCGCCCCAACCGCACTCGCTCGATTCCTTCCCGTGCTGATGCGTATCAGGCCTTGTTTGGTCCTGCTTCATGGGCCAAATACTTTGATCTCCTCCCTCTTGATTCTGCGCCTCCTGACGATTTCTCCCTCCATCGGCATCTTGTAGATTCCGTGGATGCGTGTGTTACTTTCAACCCCACTCGTCTCGGTACACGTGTCGTTGCTGCTCCTTCTCAGGATGCGGCTTCCCGCTTGGCTGCCTTATCTTGCCTTGGCGAGATCCCTGTTCGGGTCTCCAAGAACGTTCAGATGAATTCCAGTGTTGGCACTATTCTCCTCCCACCCCATGTTGCAACCGGTGTTCGGAATCTGCAGGATTGCCACGATGATATTCGGCATATCCTTGATGCCCAAGGATATTCTGTCCTCCAGGTTGACTCGTTTACTCGTCCCCCTCGTGGTCGTCGCCGTCAACCCCTTCGCGTTGTGAAGATCACCTTTGATGGTAGGACCCTTCCATCCTCTGTCATTCTTGCTGGTGCTAGGTGCTCTGTCCAGGAGTATATTCCTTCTCCTCGACTTTGTAATAAGTGCTGGAGGTTTGGGCATGGTGCCCTCCGCTGCTCTGGGACTGTCTCTCTCTGTCCTTTGTGTGGGAGTGAAGGTCACTCTAAGTCGGAGTGCACTTCTCCCCAAGCTCGCTGCCTCAACTGCGGTGAGGCCCATCCTACGTTCTCCCGTGCCTGTGTCCATTACAAGCTTGAGGCGGCCGTCCTTAACCTGAAGCACCGGGAGCGTTTGTCTTTTCCTGAGGCGAGGCGCCAGGTTCGCCGGCTCCCGCCTTATACTAACATCTCTTATGCTCGCGTGTTGCGCTCTTCCTCTCCTCGTCCTTCCCCCCTTCCTCAGACTCTCAACCGTTTCCGGGCCTTGGACCCTGATACGCCCACTGCCCCCTCCTCTGTTCCTTTGAGTTCTTTCCCGAGGGGTCCCCCTCCTGGTCCTCTGTCTGGGGTTCCCCTTCTTTCAACCCGGTCTGTCATGTCTCCTGTGTCTTCTTCCTCGTCCCCCTCCGATCCTCCTTCCCATCCTCTTCCTCCATCTATCGGCTCTCCCCGCCGCCTGTCGGTGCAGGCGGATGTCCATCGCTCTCCTAACGGCCGTCGTGTGTGCTCTCGTTCGGCTTCTCCTGTTGAGACACTGGAATCCGTTGCCCGGTACGTAGTTGCTGGGACACCTGTCTCTTTAAGTCAGAAGCGTAAGCCTGGCTCCTCTCCTTCCTCTTCCCCGGCGGGTAAGAAGGCTTCGCTTTCTTCCTTAGCTCCTACTTCGGGCTCTGTTGCTCCTTCCCCTCCCGTTTCAGTGGTTGCGCCCCCTGTTCCTGCTATGGAGGTTTCTTTGGCCCCTGCTTCCCTTTCGGTTGCTGCTCTTGCTGGGGTGCGCTCCCCTCTTTCTACTCCCCCTCTTCCTACTGCTGTCCTTGACTGCTCCTCTCCGTTGTCTCCTCCTCTTCCTCCTCCTCCTCCGGACCCCGCCCGCCCACCTCTGATCTGTTCTCCCGTTTCCTTCCCTCCGTCTTTGCTCAGTTTACCCATGCCCCCTAACCCTGACTTTGCTGACCCTGATCCCGACCCTGATATTCTTTAACGTGCTCTGTTGCTCTTTCGCCTTTGTTTCTTCCTTGTTCTCTGTTTTTGTCCTTTCTCTTCCCGTCGTTGTCCATTCTTCAATGGAACGTTCGAGGTTATTACGCCAATTTCCTCGAACTCCAACTTCTGATTTCGCGGTTTTCGCCCCTTTGTGTCTGTCTCCAGGAGCCAATGCTTGGTGCTCGTCCTGGCCGTTTTCGTGGCTATTCCTTTCTCTCTCCCCCCCCAGCCATTGCTGGGGCTTCTAATTCTTCTGCTCTCTTGATTCGTGCAGATGTTCCCTTTGTTCCTTTACTTTTTCCTTCGCCTCTCCATTGTTCTGCTGCTCGTATCTTTGTGGGGAAATGGTACACAGTTTGTTCCATTTATCTCCCCCCGAGTGTCCCGCTCTCTCTTCCTGATTTGAAACACCTCCTAGACTCCTTGCCGGAGCCTGTGCTCCTGCTGGGTGACTTCAATTGTCGTCATTCTCTTTGGGGTGACGTTCTGACGAATACCCGGGGTCGCCTCCTTGAGCCGTTTCTCCTATCTTCTTCCCTGTCTCTTCTGAATTCTGGTGAGCCCACTCATTTGGACTCTCGGACTCGCACCCTTTCTTGTCTTGATCTTTCTCTCTGCTCTTCTTCTCTTTACTTAGATTTCACGTGGCAGGTTCTTGATGACCTCCATGGGAGTGATCATTTCCCCATCCTTGTTTCCTTTTTCTCTTTTCGCCCTTCCCTCTCTTTCCCTAGGTGGCAGTTTGCTAAGGCAGACTGGACCCTATTTACCCTCAGTGCTGCTCTCTCTGACCTCTCCCTTCTGCCTCTCTCTCGCGCTCTCCTCCTTTTTCATGACACTGTCTTCAACGCTGCCCTCCGCTCTATTCCTCGCTCTTCCTCTCGGGGTCCACGGAAGTGCGTTCCCTGGTGGAATGCGGACTGTGCTCGGGCTGTCCGCTGTAAGCGTGCAGCCTGGAAGAGGCACCGCCGTAGGCAGACGACCGATTCTTTTCTTTTCTTTCGGAAAGCGAGTGCGGTGGCCCGTAGGGCCATCCGTACGGCTAAACGTGAATGTTGGGCATCTTATGTCTCAACAATTACGTCCGAAACCCCTCTGGCCCAGATCTGGAAGCGTATCCGCAAGATAGCGGGTAAGTTCGTTCCCGATGTTTCACCGGTCCTTCACCTCCATGATAATCTTGTGGCGGACCCGTTGCAGGTCGCTTCCGAACTGGGTTCCCACTTTTCTTCTGTTAGCTCTGGTCTTCATCTTCCCCAATCTTTCCTTCTTCGTAAACCTGTCCTTGAGTCTCGTCCTTTAGATTTCTGCACTCATCTTCAGCTTCCCTATAATGATCCCTTCTCTCTCTCTGAACTTCGTTCTGCTCTGGCCCTCTGCGGTTCTACGGCGGCGGGCTCCGATGGTATTCATTATGAGATGCTTCGCCATCTCCCTCCGAGCACGTCTCAGTATTTACTGAGTCTGTATAATCGGATCTGGGAGTCGTCGTCAGTCCCTGAGGACTGGCTCGATGCCGTTGTCCTCCCTGTTCGCAAACCGGGGTCTCTGGGTACTTCCCCTAAGGACTTTCGCCCTATTGCTCTCACAAGTTGTGTCTGCAAACTTTTTGAACGTATGGTTAACGTTCGTCTGATGTGGTTCCTGGAACACCATCACCTCCTCTCCCCTTCTCAATTTGGTTTCCGCAAGTGCCGCAGCACGACAGATGTCCTGGTGAACTTGGAGGTCTATATTCGTACTGCTTTTGCTGCGAAGACCTCCGTTGTTGCCGTCCTTTTTGACCTGGAAAAGGCTTACGACACCACTTGGCGTTATCATATCCTATCTCAACTTCATTCTTTTGGCCTTCGTGGTCATCTCCCTCTCTTTCTCCGAAGCTTCCTCTCTCGTCGTTCCTTTCGGGTGCGCCTTGGTACCGCTCTCTCTCCCTCTTTTCAGCAATACGAAGGTGTGCCCCAGGGTAGTGTTCTGAGCACTACTCTTTTTCTGGTTGCCCTCAATGGTCTTCTTTCCTCTCTTCCTTCTGGTGTCTTCTCCGCTCTCTATGTCGATGATCTTACCCTTTGTTGTCGGGGTGATGATTCGCCTTTCCTTCAACGCCGGCTTCAACTTGCAATTGATGCCGTGTCGTCTTGGGCCACTGATCATGGCTTCAAGTTCTCTACTTCTAAGACTTGTGCCATGACATTTACGCGGAAACGGGTTGTTCTTCGTCCCTCTTTGTCACTTTATGGTCATCCCCTTGAATACAAAGATTCCGCGAAGCTTTTGGGGTTATTCCTTGACACTCGTTTGTCTTGGTCTCCCCATATCTCTTACCTCCGTGTTGAGTGCTCTAAGGCCCTTACCCTCCTTCGGGTCTTGTCCCATACTTCTTGGGGGGCAGATAGGCGCACTCTCCTTGCTTTACATTCTTCTCTCGTCCTGTCTAAGCTCGATTATGGTTGTCCTGCTTACTCGTCTGCTTCTCCTTCTACTCTTCGCCGTCTTGATGCTTTGCACCATACTGGGTTGCGCCTCAGTTCTGGTGCCTTTCGTTCAACTCCCGTCCTTAGCTTGTATGTTGACACTGGCTTCCTGTCTCTCCAGGACCGCCGTGATCGCTACTGTCTTCGCTATCTTGCGCGGTCCTTGCAACATCCTTCCTCTCGCCTCTGTCGTGCTTTAACTTTTACCCCTCCTGCGGTTCCTGTTCCTCTTCACCACCTCCCTCTTTCTGTCCGGTTGTCTCGCCTGCAGGATTCTCTTTCCGTTCGTATTTCTGATGTTTCTCCTCGTGTTGTTCCTTCTTTGCCCCCGTGGAGGGTCCCTCTTCCGCGGTTTTGTACTTCCTTGACCCGTATCACTAAAGCTTTTACCCCTCCTACGGTTCTAAAACGCCTTTTCCTCGAGCACTTTTCTTCTCACTCCCGCTCCGTTTCTGTCTTCACCGATGGGTCTAAGTCAGCGGACGGTGTTGGCTACTCTGTTGTTTTTCCTGATCGCACTTATATGTGTCGCTTGCCTCCGGAGACTAGCATCTTTACAGCGGAACTTTATGCTATTCTCTCTGCTCTTCGTCTCCTACTTTCTCGTTGTCAGTCTTCCTTTGTAGTTGTTGTTGACTCTCGTAGTGCCCTCATGGCTCTCGGGTCCTTTAATCCAGTTCATCCGGTGGTTGTCGAGATCCAGCATTGGCTGTTTCTCGTTCATAGTAAATTTAAGTCGGTTGAGTTTTGTTGGGTTCCCAGCCATATTGGTGTGTCTTTAAATGAGCGTGCGGATGCTGCCGCCAAGGAAGCTGTCCGCTCTTGTCCCATCTCTCGTAAAGGCATTCCGTATTCCGACTTTTACCCGGTTATCCATTCCTCAGTCCTTACCCGTTGGCAGGCTTCTTGGTTGTCTGTTACTGGTAACAAGCTACGTACTCTTAAATGTTGTGTTTCCTCGTGGCAGTCCTCCTTCCACCGTAACTGGCGGTGGGAAACAGCTCTGGCGAGGTTGCGTATTGGCCATACTCGCTTAACCCATGGTCACTTGATGGAGCGCCGCCCTGCTCCTTATTGTCCTAGTTGCATTGTCCCTCTTACGGTCGTGCATGTCCTTCTTGAATGTCCTGACTTCCAGGACGAGCGTATGTCTTGCTTTCCGACCGCCCCTCGCGGTCACCTGTCCCTCGATAGAATTCTTGGTGACTCGGATACTTTTGATATCGTTCGCCTTATGCGTTTTTGTTCTCGTATTGGCATCTTTGGTGATATTTAGCGCCCTCTGATTATTTTGCGTATTTGATGGTGCTACATAGCCTTCCCGGTTTGGTGCCTTCTTTTGATAATTACTTACTTACTCTTCTTAAGTATAGTGCATATTGTTGATGTGGCTTTGTTGTACTGCCTACAAAGTTCAACAACACGTGTACCGTTCTCATGCTTCCGAATGATCTCTTGTTTCTCCTCTATTGTCATCCTCACATGAGCTTTCTGGCCTTTATCCTTACCACTGGCTTTCTTGGGACCCATGGTGAGATATATAATAACAAATTGTATAGACAAATCACCAAAAATCCAACAAAACACTGAAAATCCGCGAGAAGAATTGATGTGGGGGTAGTCACTGAGCGCGAGACAATAATAAACTGAGGGGCGGAGGGGCGACGAACGCGGTAGGTCGGCTGTACGCGTATCAACAAACTCGCGTCCAAACTCGCCTCCCGAAGTAACCCTCGCCTTCTGAGACAAATTTTTGGAGTAAATACACCTCGCCTTCCGAAAACCTCGCATACAGGGACAATCGCATTCCGAGGTACCACTGTACTAATAAGTGCATCGTTAGTACTTTTTTGGGGTCTGAAGCCATATTGACAAGAGCTAAGTATATTGAGTTTGGCTAGATAAGAATAAAGCTGCTTATAGATTAGTTTTTCAAATATTTTTGACAAGTTTGGCAAATTGATATAGGTCTGAAGTTAACATCAGTAGGATCACCACATTTGTGGACAGGGGTTACTCTTGCTTTTTTTAGAATATCAGGAAAGGTTTGGAGTTCAAGTGACTTGTTGAAGAGCAATGCAATAACAGGAGCTAAAAATCTGGAGGCTTTTTTGTAAATAAAAGTTGGTATCTCCTCAAGGGCACTAGACTTGGTTTTAATGGAAAGGATTATGTCAGTAACATCAGTGGAATTAGTAGGCATTAGATACAGAGACTGTGGATAGTTACCTGTATGATAGTCCTAAATATTAATACTGGAAGATGGAATATCATTTGCAAGGGATGACCCAATGGAAGAGAAGAACCTATTGAATTCAAGAACAGTGTCATAGGCTGAAAGCAGACCATCATTATTTGACAGGAGTATTGGTTTGTTATTTAAAATCTTCTTTGATCCCATTATTTGAGAAATTGTGCTCCATGTTTTCTTAACACTTTAATGCGCGCGGTACCTGCGAAAAAACTCTGCGCATTGTGCGCGCGTCGTTTTTTTCTCATGAGCGTAAACACCAAACAGTGTGTAATCTTTTCAATCTCCTGACACCAATTCTCGAGCTACGTATTTCCTTTTGGTATCAATGTGTTGGCAATAAAATTCTCTACAAGATCATATGTATAAAATGTAACCAAAGCATTAGCTATTCCATCACGAAATAAATAAAAACGTAGATCACTTGCCGTCTCGCTGTACGCCCAAACAGCTACAAAATGTTCATACTCTTTTGTTTGTTGTCAGCTCCACATTAGTCCTACAGTGTTAAATTTTATATCACTGAACTCGCAATAAAATTCTCTACACAGGTATATGCATATAAATGTAGAATCATGATCGCGGCCAACACAAGAGTGTGTGGAGTGGGCGATTACCCTCATTGTGTCACCAACTCAGTAGTCTCTCCTCTAAGTTACAATACATTGCCGTTTTCTCAAATAGGCACTGTGCCTATTAGAGAAAACTGAAATTTAATGGCAAACATATTCATACAAACCCCAAGTCGATCGAGTAGTATATACCCACTATAACACGGACCGTAAATGTACATCGTGATCCGACAAGCGCTTAAATAAACCGCCCGTACATCCAAGTGAAGATCTCAGAAAAGTGTTAATATTGCCCTTTGTGTGGGTAAATTTATCTTCGTAGTATTTAATTTTGGCTCTCCTAATTATTTTAGATAGCAATGATGAGTAATTCTTTGAAAATTCTTTGGAGACGATTCCTAACCTATACTTCTTCTCAAAGTCATGTTTTCTGGGGGGAGCCCCTACGGCTCCCCGGAGCTATCCATGGCTGATATGGATACCCTAACTATTTTGCATCAGTCGATGTGGGTGGAGTTCTAGGCCTACCGGGGACCACGAGCCAGAACCTGGCCCCCTCAGAGAGGCACAGGGAGCAATGGCCCATAGAAATGCACATGTGATTTGGAGCATTCTATATCTGCCATCGACCGGGACAGGCACCCAGAAAGGTAAGCGCCACAAAACAAACCCCTATTCTGGTTAAACAACAAAATTGACAAACGAGTGGACAGAACTCCCCCAGGAAAACGAATTAACAAGCATGATGTCACACGAGCCGCATGTCTGCGCAGCTCCCCCCTCCCCGGGAGGGGGAAGGGGGAGCCCCAGACCCCCTTTCATCCCATAGATGCTTTGCTTCCATTCTGTCTAAATTTGGTCTCCTATATATCACTCCTATTATAATATTATTAGCTTTTTCGTTTAATTCTATCCAAATAGTTTCTGAGTGTGGCTCAGTTTTGATTCCCTCTTTGAGACTAAATTTCAAATTGTCCCTAACATATATGGCTACTCCACCTCCTCGTCTAATATATCTATCTGTGTGAAATAGTTTAAATCCATTTATTTGATATTCAGCTAATAGTTCTCTTTTTTCTACATTCATCCACGTTTCGATAAGTGCAATAATATCTACTTTTTCTGTGCAGACAAGAGCATTTAATTCGTTAATTTTATTTCTTAGACTTCTACTGTTAGTGTAATATACCCTAAGTGAATTGTTATTTTGAGGCCTTTCTCTTTCCCTGATCATTTTGCCAATTCCTTTCTCCCATAAACACATACTTTTATTACCTCCTTCCTCCAAATCAATTCCCATACCTCTATCTACTAACAGTTTAAACCCAAACAAACACCTCTAACCACTTCTTCCAACGAGTTCGCAACAGCAACAACCCCAGCTCTCGATAGATGCACCCCATCACGAGCATACATTTCATTTCTTCCATAGAAGTGTTCCCAGTTGTCTATGAAAGATATTGCATTTGATTTGCAATATCTTTCCAGCCGGCAATTGACACCAATTGCCCTCGACATCCATTCATTTCCCACTCCCTTTCTTGGAAGAATGCCACATATGATCGGGATTCCTCCCTTGCTCCTAACTAATTCAATGGCTGTCCTGAATCTCTGTATTAGTTCCTCACTCCTAACTCGCCCAACATCATTACCCCCTGCACTAATACAAATAATGGGTTTGTTTCCATTTCCCGTCATAATATCATTTATGTTTCCAACAATATCACCAATTCCAGCTCCCGGATAGCAAACCCTTAATCTGTTCCCCCTATCTCTGGCACAAAACGTTCTGTCTAAATACCTCACCTGGGAATCTCCCACAACCAAAATTCGCTTCGATTCTCCCTTTTCCTTTCGAGCAGTTTGAGGGACCTGCGCTTCAATGCTCCTCGTTGCTTTGCCTCTTTGAACAACAGGTTCACCACAGCACTCGTCCTCTAATACGTCAAATGCATTAAAAGTCCTTAGGTGTAGGCTATTAGTTGTCGGTTTTGCCAAGGTCTTCTTAATACCCCTGTCTTTCACAACTTGCCAAGACGAGGTCTTCTTAATACTGGTCCCGTCAGTCCTTCTTAATGAGGTCCCGTCAACACTGGCCTCCTCCTTCGTTTCCTCCCGAAGTCTCCGCTGTCGTACCTCCTCCCGCAGGAATCCATCTCTGCTCTCAGAGCTCCAACCAGACTCACCAAATCCTTCACTAATCCTTCCATTATTGCAATAATAATGTTACTAGAATCGGAGCTCCAGCTAACACAACCTCTCACTGACTGCACCTGACTGAATGATGACTGCACCTGACTGACAACACATTCAGAGCATCGCGTAGCAGCTGCTTCATATGGGCCAATAGCAGCTGCCTCGTATGGGCCAATAGCAGCTGCCTCGTATGGGCCAATAGCAGCTGCCTCGTATGGGCCAATAGCAGCTGCCTCGTATGGGCCAATAGCAGCTGCCTCGTATGGGCCAATAGCAGCTGCCTCGTATGGGCCAATAGCTGCCTCGTATGGGCCAATAACAGCTGCCTCGTATGGGGCAATAGCAGCTGCCTCGTATGGGCCAATAGCAGCTGCCTCGTATGGGCCAATAGCAGCTGCCTCGTATGGGCCAATAGCAGCTGCCTCGTATGGGCCAATAACAGCTGCCTCGTATGGGGCAATAGCAGCTGCCTCGTATGGGCCAATAGCAGCTGCCTCGTATATTGCCAATAGCAGCTGCCTCGTATGGGACATTAGCAGCTGCCTCGTATGGGCCAATAGCAGCTGCCTCGTATATGCCAATAGCAGCTGCCTCGTATGGGCCAATAGCAGCTGCCTCGTATGGGCCAATAGGAGCATTTGGCCATGAACACATTCAGAACACCTCGAGTGAGAGCAGCCACACCCAGCCAGTCTCCCTCACTCCAACATCTTACTCGCCAACATTGCTCCTCCCACTATACTGTTATAGTTCTTATTACACATGTTCTATATGCCTATCTACATGTTTTATTTACCAGAACTATGCAAGTAAGCCGGTATTGTGTGCTAACAGTACAGTGGCCACTATACACTGCATGAAAAATCACACAGCAGACGACGCTACGATTACGTCACCTCCCTCACCAAAATAGCTCCTCTCAACATTCTCCTGTTGCTGTTCTAACACTATATACACGCACTATATATACCCATGTACATATGTTTTGCCCATAGCGAACCACTAAGCTAGCATGGTGAGCAAAACAAGAGTGCCTGCCACACACACACACAATGAGGCTACCTCAATTCTCGCCCTCCCTCCCTCACCAAAATTCCTCCTTCCACAATACTACGCACAATGCTAATTATAACCACATTCCTGCTATTATCACAATCCTGGTCACTAATTCCTGTAAATGAATAATTGACCACACATTTATTTTGAAAAGGAACCTAAGAAATCATTTGAAGATTCCTAGATGGACGTAATAATTCTGTGGTGCTGTGGCTAGCACTGTGAACATCGTGAACAGCACTGAATTACTGATATTTGAACATTGTACCCAGTCATTATCACACTGAGGCTCTTCTATAACATTATCATAGCTAAATAATACAAGTTATATATATATTTTGACATAATTAGGCGATGCTATGGTCACACGCTGATCAGCAGTGCTGTGCGCTCATGCTGCGAGCGCCAGCCTTGGTTGCTCACACACTACTGAAGCTCCCACACCCGGGAATGTGGACCACGATTTTTTTTAAAGATGGCGTCTGTTTACAAGAGCCCTGAGGAAGCTGATGTGAACCCCATATAGCCGCGGGAGTTTTGAATGGAACGTGAAAAATACAAATACCCGGAGGCGCGTTACGCAAACCAGACGTGAGCCTGGTTTAAGGGTTAAAGTGATCAATGGTGTCGCTACCGTACTAAAATTCTTCACAAACCTACAGTAGTAGGAGGCAAGACCAAGGAAGTGTAGGAGCTGCTTCCTGGTGGTAGGCTGTGGGTAATGCTGGATGGCTTGAGTGTGTATGTTTAACGGAGCTAGGCTGCCACTCCCTATCACATGACCAAGATAACGCACTTTACCTTTAGCAAAGGTGGACTTGCCCAAGTTAATGGTGAGGCCAGCGGTCAGGAGCTTGGCGAACAATCGTTGCAGCTGGAGCAGATGTTCGTTGCAGGTGTTTGTTGCCACAAAGATATCCAAGTAGGCATAGGTGTTATCTAAGCCATGGATGACGTGGTTGACAGCTCGCTGGAAGGTGGCCGGGGCATTACATAGTCCAAATGGGAGGCGTTCATATCTGTAAAGCCCAAAAGGAGTGGGGAAGGCAGATATTTCCTTAGCTCGCTCTGTCAAACATACTTGGTAGTATCCCTTGAGTAAGTCTAGTTTGGATAAATACCGAGCATTACCAATGGCGTGAAGGATGTCATCTATTCTAGGTAATGGGTAAGCATCCTTGACAGTCACTAGATTCAATTTCCGGTAATCGGTACACAACCTCACTTTACCGTGCGGTTTCGGCACCAAGATGCAGGGTGAGGCCCAAGGGGACTCACAAGGGGTGGCCAGCCCATGATCCAGGAGGTACTGTACATAACTTCCTTTTTGCTAGGGCTGATTCGGTAGAAAGGTTGACGAATTGGTCGGGTGTCAGGGAGTAGCTGGATGTCGTGCTGAACCACATTACACTCCTGTGGATCATCGCTGAACAACTTCTGATGTTCCTTGAAGATTCTGATGAGAGGAGCACTATTACTGTCCTGCAAATAGGTATGAAGATCAGTTATGATTTCCGAGTTGGAAAGCACTGCCTCAGTGTTAGTGCTTTCGGGAGGAGAAGCAGGGAAGGTCTCACTGTGGAGGTATGGACCTTCAAATGTGGATAATGATACCAATACAGTGGGGGGAGTACCTTGATACTGCTTCAGGAGGTTGACGTGGCACAACTGGGTCTTCTGCTGCCTATCTGGAGTCTCAAGAACGTAGTTGTGGTTGTTTCTGCACTCCTTGATGCGGTAGGGTCCTGAAAACTTGTTTTGCAATGGAGAACCTGGGATAGGAAAGTATGCCAACACGAAGTCTCCTGGTTTAAATTTCCTTAATTTGCTGCTTTGGTCAAAATGAGTCTTCATCCTTTCCTGAGCTTTCAATAGATTGTCATTAGCAAATTTACGTACTCTCTCTAGAATGTGTTTTAAGTTTTGAAGAAACTGGGGCACATTCTGAGGGTCACTGAAGGTGGCATTACGTAGAGAGTCTTTAAAAGCTTTGAGAGGAGTACGGCACTTACGTCCGTAGAGCATCTCATAAGGAGATACTCCTAGAGACTCATTAGGGAGACTTCTGAAAATGCACATATTGAGGTCAAGTTGTTTATCCCAGTCCTTCAAGGTTTCATTGCAAAATTTCTTTAGGAGTGCTGTAATAGTCTGATGACTACGTTCAAGAGAACCCTGTGAAGCAGGATGATAGGGGCTGGACAATACCTGTGTGATGTTGAACTCTTCCAGTGTCTTCTTGAAAAGATCACTGGTGAAGTTGGTGCCACAGTCACTTTGAACCTCTTGGAAATCCATACTGGGTGAAGATCTTCAATAGTTGTTTCACCACAGTAGCAGCCGTAATGTTCTTTACTGGAACTGCTATGGGGAATCTGGTGGTAGGACACAGGATAGTTAGTATATAGGCGTTGCCAGAACTGGTCCGGGGTAAAGGACCAACACAGTCTATGATGAGTCTGTGGAAAGGTTCTGCAGGCACCTGGATAGGAGTCAATGGAGCCTGGGGAATAGAGATGTTAGGTTTATCTGCCATCAGACATGTATGACACTGTTGCACGTAACTTTTGATGTCTTTAACCATACCTGGCCAGTAGTAGTCTTGTCTGATTCCGTGGTAGGTTTTGTTAAAACCATAGTGAGAAAGTGCTCCGTGGGCCAGAAATAGAATATCGGGCCGTAGGCTGGTGGGAACCACTAGTTGTTCGACATTTGCCCAATCGTCATCCTCCTTCAGCTTACTGGGTCTGCACCTGCGGTAGAGCAACTGATTCTCTAGGAAGTACCCAGGGATACTGTCAGGTTGAGTCTCAGCCTGGAAGAATAATGGTGTTAATGAAGGATCCTCCCTCTGTAACTTACGGAACTCCAAACTAGTAAGATTCGGTGGTAGATTCTGAGGGTCTTGAGGGACAGCGGTTGCAGTAGAATCAGCTGGTTGCGGGCGTGCAGCTTGTGCACGGGTGGTCACCAAAACCGGAGAGAAACTTCATCACTTTCTTGAACCTCTGCTGAAACATACTCAAAGATGGGATTGTCCACTACAGAGTTACACACCTGGGGTTTGTCCATGATGATCAGGTTGGACGGTTGCAGATATTCTGCCAAGTCGAAGGCCCAGGAGAAGTTGCACTCCAGACATGGGAAAAGGCTTTTCCCTGATGGCGACTTGGACTTCACCGGTCACAAAGGACAATCCAAGTGGACTCTGGCGAGTGGATACGGAGTGGTAGCAGTGAGGTCAGTGATAAGGACGGTTTCCCCAGTGTAGGTGATATTAGGCACAGCTGATTTCAATATTATTAACTGAAGAGCCGCTGTGTCCCTCAAGATCTTCAATTTGAAACGTCCCTCCGAATCTATACCGTTGGTAGAGACAGTTCCAAGATACAGGTGTTTGCTGAAGAGAGAAAGATCATTAACAGGAACACCAACATTCATCACAGGCTTACCGGACTTAGGAGGAGTCGGTTTGGGTTTAGTAGTTTCATTATTGCCTTTGTATTGAGCCTTCCCACATTTATCTATGGTATGTCCATAGAGGTTGCAATACTTAAAATACAATTGAGAGCACGCTTGATCTGTACTCACTTTATCATAACTATACAAGACTTCTTACTGGAAGGTGGTTCTGGTGTTAGCCAGTGGATGAGGCTGTAAGTGGCAGCCGACTTTGCACACCTGATGTAGTCGGTTTCTTCTTTGTCTGCTAAATATAAACGGACGGAAGGGGGAACACGTCTCAAGAATTCCTCAACTAGCATGAGGTTGACGAGTTCTGAAAATGTAGAGACATGTGCTGCTTCCAGCCATTTCATGAAATATCTTTTCTTTGTATTGGCAAATTCTAGAAAGGTGGTGGTACTGTAACCCCGCGATTATCCGGGATTCAAACATCCGGAAAACGCCCTTATACGGCCAAAATCGTGATCGGATAAAGTTATCACAATATCCGGCCAAAATGGCCACAGGAACCGGATAAAAGCTGGTTTGGCCGGATGAATATTCGGCCATACCGTATTAATCCCGTCTGTGGCTCTAGATGCATGGTGGAGGAAGGAGTGGGGTGGGTGGGTGGTGTCGGGAGGGTGGGAGGGGTGCGTCAGAAGGGACCACCTAGGTACAGGAATTACCATTAATTTTAGAACACTTAATCATAGCCAAAAACAAATGAAATAAGTACTAGTAATTATGTAATAACAAATAAATAAGTTTCCTAAAATTAATGTGCACAGGCTGAAGTTTCCTTCAAAAATATTGAGTTTTTTTCCTCCTGGCGGTCTACGTAACGCGTTATATCTGCCCCAGCCCAAGTGGACCTGTCCAACACTGGTCAACCCATGTGCATCCGTCCCTCGTGTTACACACAGTGCTGCGCCATTAGTGAAATATTTTTTTAAATAACTTTTTTATTTTCATAGTAACTTTGAACATTTTTGGCCAAGACTATGTCTGGTAGCAGCATCAATCATTCTGGAGGTGTTAAGAGGAAGAAGGTTGTCCTAGCAATTAAAGACAAGTTATGTGTTGTTCAACCAGTGAGGCGTCACAGGCAGCCAAATGCCTTCAACAAGTGAGGCGCCACAGGCAAGCCAAGCGCCTTTAACAAGTGATGTGCAAGCAAGCAAGCGCCTTCAACAAGTGAGGCATCACAAGTAAGCCAAATGCCTTCAACAAGTGAGGCTTCACAGGCAAGCCAAGCGCCTGCAACAAGTGAGGCGCAAGCCAAGCGCCTTCAACAAGTGAGGCGTCACAGGCAAGCCAAGCGCCTTCAACAAATGAGGGCATGCAAGCGCTTCAACAAGTGAGGCACATGCAAGCGCCTTCAACAAGCGAGGCCTCACAGGCAACCCAAATGCCTTCAACCAGTGAGGCTTCAGCAGCTGGCAGTCAAAACTAACTTTCCTTAATGAACTGTACAGTAATTTTAAGTGTTAATTTTAGTGTTGTGTTAGTATAAGTTACGTAAATTGTTAAGAATTCTTAACTTCAAGATGTGTGGCATCAATCAAGAAGACGAACACCAACAAGGTAAGTTGAGGTTTCTAGTTGAATATTTAATAATTATATGTGGCAAGGTAATTCAAATTATGTTGTTTGTAGTATAAAAGTAGTTGGAAATTGCCACTTTTGGACTCGTAGGTGAAAAAGTACCATTATCCGAAAAATATGATAATCCGGCTGGGGATCCTTCCCATATAGTCCGGATGATCGAGTGGAGACAGTACTTGCCTTTAGATAATCACGGAATTTTCATCTGTAGCTTTCGGTGGAGAGAAGGTAGGCGTCCAGAACTGCTTGCTTCAGGGTCTGGTAGTCATCCTCAGACACTAAGGTACTGAGAGTAACTGCAGCTCTACCTGTGAGGTGCACTCTGAGAAGGGTAGACCATTGATCTGTAGGCCAGCTAAGTATTTTAGCTAGGGTCTCAAAAGTGGTGAAAAAGACATCGATCTCTGTCTCAACGAATGGTGGCATTAACTTGCATGGGAGACATTGAAACTTAAGGGAAGACTAGCTGTAGCTTGTTGATGCTGAGTGTGGTGTGTAGTTTCCAACGTGAGTTCTTGTTGACGACATGCTAGAATCATATCAGCTTGCTTCTTATCATGTTCGCGTTGCATCTCCAGGTGACGTTGTTTTGCTTCAAGCTGTACTCGCTCACGCTCTTGGAGTAGGGCCGCCTCTTCCTTCTTTAGGGCCATCTCGCGTTCCTTGAGGGTGGCTTCATGTTCCTGTTCTTCTTTCCTGATTGCAACCTCTCTTTCCCTTATCTGGAGAGCTTCTTTCGCCAGGGCCGCCTCACGTTCTTGTTGTTCTTTCTTTATGGCAGCCTCTCTTTCCCTCATTTGTAGAGCTTCTTTTTTGTAGTTCCTGTTCAATTTTTGCAAGTTCTAGCTTCAACTTCATAGTTGCCAGGGCATGTCTATCTGCAATAGAATAATTTTCACGAGTTTCCGAGTCAATCTTCCCTTCATCTAAGAGGTGATCCAATATTAAATTTGTGCAAGTCATTTTTGTTGGCTCCATGGGGAACATCTAGTTGATACTCCTGTGCAAGAGTTTGTAATTCGGTCTTCTTGGCATGAATTAAGTTCCCTATTTCACCTGCTGGATCGTTACGGAAAGCTGGGAGACGAAACATGGTGAAAATAGCAAATAAATGTACACTGAATATACTTGTGATATGATAAGTGTCAGTAACAGGATGACGTGGCAACTGGTAACTATCCTGTGGAATTTTAATCGTTAACAATTAACGTTAATTTTAGTAGGGTAAATGATTAGTCAATCAAAAGCACAGGAAATCTTGTACCTGGTACTCAATGTAAGAGAATAAGGGCAAGAAAATCCTACTAAATAAATGAAACCGATAGTTTCTAAAACAAATGAAACATTTAATTGTTTCAAAAGTGAATAAGGTAGTCCAAGAATGTAGGCATACCTTGCCGAGTCTCTATAGGACAGAAGCAAGGGTTTTCCCACTAAATGAAATATGATACTTACAGAATTAGCGAACTTTGTGCTCTGAAAAAAGAAAGCTAATTCCATACCTAAGTAAATATCATTATCTCTGACCGATGTGTAGGGGTGTGAGTGTCAACTTGTGACGAGAACTGCTGTTGAGGTTCCAACTCAGCAACTTAGTCCGTGCTAGAGGAACTATGGCCCTCTGTATCCTCCTTCGGTTGGATTGCAGAAGATAGGGTGCTTTGACCCGAAGACAAATCAAAGTACCAGGGTACCAAAATGATGATTGGTCGAGATTGAGAAATATCCTAGGGACAAAAGGTGGAAAACACGAGTAATAACATGGAGGGAGGGATGACCAACTAAGAGAATGACTGAGGCCTTCAGTCACCACGTAATCCAAAGTTATCCAACACTCACAATATGCTACTCTCGGAATGCACAATACACACACAGCACCATATAAATATTAAAAGTAATGAAAATATTGAAAAGCAACTGTATCAAAGCCAAGTACACTTACCACAAATTGATGTTCTAGTACTAGTACCTGAGTGAGGCTCCCGGACTGGCCCCTATTTAATGTGACAGAAAAATGGAGTGTAGATGTTCGGCAGTCCTCCTAATGGCTGGTGTCAATGCCTATCACATTAAGAAAAAAAAGATCGACTGCTTGGCTGTTGTCTGTGGTAAAGTAAGGGACTACACACAAAACACATAGTATGAACAATGAAACTTTAATTAAACTGACAGCAAATTAAAAACAGACAATTCCTTGGCTATGTACAGTGCAAGCAAACAAGTCAAAAAATATAACATAAAAATTAAGAACAGGGATGACGATACTTTATAATATAAAGACAAAATGAAATAAGCAGGTGCTGAGAATAAAGCGCTAGCTGAGAAACATCCACCTGATAGACAGAGCGTATATCAGTTAGTTGTTCACAGCTTGAGAGCACAAGATATTCTAACTTCAATGGCTGGTACAAGCCCAGACATCGACTTGGTAAAGGGCGCTGAGGTGCAGTCGGCAGGTCACCAATCAGAAGCAGGCAGGCTAGGAATGGTAGTTTGCTGGTTGATGACGGTGGCGAGCCGGCATGGAGGGAGTGTGGAGTAGGGGGGAGTTTAGGGTACGTTTCCCTCCTGGTCAAAATTTTTTGTGCTACTGGTAGATGTATCTTGAAGGTAGCATCTTATTGTTGTATGTATATAAGTAACTTTATGTAGGGAAGAGGAGGCTCAATCTCTCTTGAAAGAGATTATCGTCACAGTTCAAAAAGTAAAAAATCACCACAAAAACGGAATTTCTTATTGGCGTGATCGTCACTAAGCGGGCAGCTCTAGTAAATTGAGGGAGGTCGGCCAGTGTGACCGGGAACCATGCGCTCAATCGACCCAAACGTGTACCAACAAATATCGTTAGTCGACGACACTATCGTAAGTTGAGTCGCATTTTTATATCAAATTTACATCGTAACTCGAAATTATCGTAAGTCCGGTCAATAGTAAGTCGAGGTGCCACTGTACATTCAAAATTAGTTACAAACATAATGTTGTCATTCTAGATAGAGCTAGTTTATACTATGCCTAAAGCTACTAATATGGATTTTGGTACAGTCCACAGGCTGAATTAGAGGAGTGGTGTTAGGAGGAAGGAACTTTATTGTGAGAACATTTTGGGCAAGATGTGGGAAAAACTTAAAACTTATTGAGATCAAAAGCATGAATTCAACTGAAATGGATTGGGGGGTGCAGAATGATGACAATTACATATTGGATGGAACAGCAGAAATTGTAACAGAACATCAGGAGTAATTTAGCTAATAAACAGATAGACTATAATTTTCTTGAAGTTTATACATGGCAGATATCAGCAATTATATGAGTTGGTGAATAATCAATATTGTTTGAAAATAGCAAGACAGGTTGACATTTTGGAGGTAAGGTAGTTTACGTCGACTTGATTCATTTGATTTTTTATTACCAGTCCCTTTGGTGTAGTGGTTAAGACGGTCGCCTGGCATTTCGTGATCTCTTTGTCCTGGGTTTGTATCCTGGCCGGGGAGGATTTGCTGGGCGCACATCCTTAACCCTTAGACCGCGCAATACATACGTATATGATTTGACAAAATAATTTAACGCAAGTTCTTAAAACTTGCACAAGCATTTTCCAATTTTTTTGGCATAATCAACTAGGCAAATGATCTAACTTTGTCTAAATGATCACTTGAAAAATAAGAGAATCAAAATTAATTTTAACATTGAATATTGAAAACTTCAGATTTTCAATTCAGAATATAAAATATGAACTATCACCAATTGTTCATTTAATGTTATTCCTCTCTCAGAATAGCATATGATCTTTATTTTCATCAAATTAGAATACAGTGGTTACTCGGTTTAAGAGTTTAATCCGTTCCTGGAGACAGCTCGTATTCCGAAAACTCATAATCCGAAGCTAATTTCCCCATAAGAAATAATGGGAAATGAATTAATCCGTTCCTGACTACCCCAAAAATCTCACTTCAAACAAAATTTTATACCTAATTCATCTAAATAAACCTACAAAACTATGTTCAAGTTGTTACTTACCCTTGCTGATGAATGCTGTAGGTGTATGGAAGATGGTTCCCGATAGAGCAATTCAGAACAGAAGGACAGACTTATGCAAATTTTATGCAAAGGGCATATGCAGACATAGATATGCTGGTAATAAGAAAGGATTAGAATGCAGTTACCAACATCCTAAAAAATGTTTAAAATGCTTAGGAAAGGTGAGTGTCGATTTGGATCAATATGTAGGTTTTTCCATCCTGACATGTGCCAAACCTCACTGAAGGACAGAAAATGCTATGACCTCAGCTGCCCACACTTTCACGTGAAAGGCACGGAACGCTACATAAAGAGTGGCAAGCAGGATAATGAATTTGGAGGAAACCCTATAAATTTTTTATACTAGACGGGCAGAGAATTCAAAAGGAGCAGCATGGAGAATGTATGGAACTGGATGCCAGATCCACTTGCATTCCAGAATTACAGATACAATTACCCACCGAAAGGGAACTACAACTACGACAGACAACTGCCCTACAACAATCAGTACTGGTCAGAACAAACTCATTATGTCCACGAATAATGGGCTTGCCGAAAGTCTCCCATTCAAACTATCACTAATAGAGTAACCTCATTCATCTTTGCCAACATACAAGGACTGAAAACAAGAACAAACAACAAAGTACAGTTCATAAATGGCCTCCTCACGGAGTCAAATGCAGTATTTGGAGCTTTCACAGAAACCCATGCAGGGGAATTGTTGGACAGTGAGATCTGGATTCCAGGATATAACCTATACAGGTGTGATAGGAAAATTCAGCCCGTCCTCCAAAAATGGGGTGGTAAATGTAAGGAGACAAATAAGTGCAATTATGTACTATTCATAGCAGTTATAAATTGTACTTATTTTCACTTAGTATTAAATCGTACTGTCAAATATATTGTGAATATTTGAGTTTACCTGAAAAACTGAATAGAAAACCACACCCTCACCTAACCGTCTTAGTTTTTGAAGATAATAATTTTATTGCTTCTTAATTACAATTAGTACTTAACCTATAGCTATATTGATATTACAGTTTTATAAAACTAATAAAACAAAACTAAAATATATCAATAAATTGTAAAGTAACTAAGGATATTTTAAAATTTTGTATAAAATCTATATTGTTTAATAAACCTGAAAAAGAAATTCCTGATATTTAAAACTTGTGTATTGCTAATTGAAATTGAAAACTGCATCCTAAAATTCTGAGTGTGTTAACAGAAAACGAGGAGAATTAAATCGGGGGAGGGAGTTGGGTAAATAAGTACAATTATGCACTGGTTATGACAGTACAAAAGTGTACTTATTACACTTAGTATTAAATCGTACTGTCAATTCGGAGGATGGGTTGGAAAATTAGGTCACATGGAGGAGTGGGTCTGTATATTAGGGAAGATCTTGTATGCTCGGAGTTCCTAAATGTTACAAATGAGGTGGTAGAGGTACTGGGATTGAAAATAGAGAAAATAAATTTAGTGATTATTCTAATATACAAACCACCAGATGCAACGTCTGAGGAATTCACAGAACAGATAAGCAAAATAGAGAATAGCCTTGATAATTTGGAGAACCCGATACCTGATATTATCTTCCTAGGTGACTTCAACTTGCCTAGTCTCAGGTGGAGAACAGCAAACAATAATATTATACCAGGAAATCTATCAGGACCTAACCAACCACAGATTAGAGAACTACTTAGATTCTGTGACAAATTTTCACTCAATCAGCAGATATCGGAGCCAACGAGAAATGAAAATATTCTAGATCTGGTCTTTACGAACAATGAAGACATTATCAGAGACATTACGATATCAGATATCACATACTCAGATCACAAGCTCATTGAAGTGCAAACGACCATCAATACTCAGAATAGACCTAAAACGTTGATAAAGCGAGAGGGGCTATTCAGTAAATTCAATTTTAGTAATAAAAGGATAGATAGACTGGGAGGTAATAAACAGGGAACTTACAAACATTCCCTGGGGAACTGTTCTAAGTAATACAAGTCCTACAGAAGGAATAGAAAAAACTGACTTCAGAAGCGTATCAAGTCTGTCTGAAACATGATCCTTTGAGGAAAGCCAGAAAGAGATCTAACGTAGAAAGAGAACGCAGACGACACTATAAACGCAGGAAAAAAATAACGGAACTGCTTATGCAGACACGAATTTCCCGTCAAAGAAGGAATAATTTAAATAGGGAGATTGAAGAAATCGAGCGGAAATTGAAACACTCATATGAAACTGAAGAAAGGCAGTTAGAACAGAAAGCAATTCAGGAAATAAAGAAAATCCAAAATATTTCTTCTCATATGGGAAATCAAAAGCAAAAACCACTGCCAGTATTGGACCTATTCGTACAAGTGAAGGTTCATACATGGAGGATGACAAAGAAATTAGTGAAATCCTAAAAAAGCAGTATGAGGACATGTTTAGCACTCCAATAAACAACATGAAGGTGGAAGATCCAGACAATTTCTTTATGCGGGATATTCAAAAACCTGTAAATATAACTGATATAAACATGAGCGCACTAAATTTTGAAAGAGAAATTGAAAACATGCCCATGCACTCGGCCCCAGGTCCAGACTCATGGAATTCAATATTTATAAAGAAATGCAAAGTGCCGGTAGCACAGGCACTCAGTATAGTGTGGAGGAAGAGCTTGGACACGGGGGAGATACCAGATGCACTTAAAGTAGCAGACATAGCCCCTCTACACAAGGGAGGGAGCAAAGCATTGGCAAAGAATTATAGACCAGTTGCACTAACATCGCACATCATAAAAGTATTTGAGAAAGTGATTAGGAGTCAGGTCACCAATTTCATGGAGACCAATGACCTTCACAACCCAGGCCAACATGGATTTCGAGCGGGAAGATCGTGCCTCTCACAGCTACTTGAGCACTACGACAAAGTCACTGAGGCATTAGAAGAAAATCAGAATGCTGATGTGATATACACGGACTTCGCAAAGGCTTTCGATAAATGTGACCATGGCGTGATAGCACACAAAATGAAGTCAATGGGAATAACCGGTAAAGTAGGACGCAGGATACTCAGTTTTCTGTCAAACAGGACTCAGCGAGTAACGGTCAACCATATAAAATCTAGTCCAAGTGCAGTTAAAAGCTCTGTACCTCAGGGTACAGTCCTTGCACCGCTGCTTTTCCTTATTCCCATATCAGATATAGACAGAAATACAAGTCACAGCTTCGTATCATCCTTTGCAGATGACACAAAAATCACTATGAAAATTACCTCGGCTGAAGACATTGAAAAACTTCAAGCTGATATTAATAAAGTTTTCGACTGGGCATCAGAAAATAACATGATGTTTAACAGTGATAAATTCCAGGTACTCAGGTACGGTAAAAATGAGGACCTTAAACATAATACAGAGTACAAAACACAATCAAATGTACCCATAGTAGGAAAACAGCATGTAAAGGATTTGGGAATAATAATGACTGACGACCTAACGTTTAAGGAGCATAACCAAGCAAATATTGCGACAGCCAGAAAAAATGATAGGATGGATTACGAGAACTTTCAAATCCAGGGATCCCATCACAGTGGTTGTACTCTTCAAGGCACTTGTGTTGTCCCGTCTTGAGTACTGCTCAGTACTCACTTACCCCTTCAGAGCAGGAGAGATTGCTGAAATAGAGAGAATACAGAGAACATATTCGGCACGCATAGACGCAATAAAGCACCTAAATTATTAGGATCGTCTTAAAGCCCTCCAAATGTACTCACTAGAAAGAAGACGAGAGAGATATCAAATAATATACACCGGGAAGATACTGGAGGGCCAAGTACCAAATCTACACAGAAAAATAACAACGTACTGGAGTGAACGATATGGAAGAAAATGTAGAATAGAACCAGTGAAGAGCAGAGGTGCCATAGGCACAATCAGAGAACACTGTATAAACATCAGAGGTCCGCGGTTGTTCAACATCCTCCCAGCAAGCATAAGAAATATTGCCGGAACAACCGTGGACATTTTCAAGAGGAAACTAGATTTATTCCTCCAAGGAGTGCCAGACCAAACGGGCTGTGGTGGGTATGTGGGCCTGCGGGCCGCTCCAAGCAACAGCCTAGCGGACCAAACTCTCACAAGTCAAGCCTGGCCTCGGGCCGGGCTTGGGGAGTAGATGAACTCCCAGAACCCCATCAACCAGGTATCAACCAGGTATCAACCAGGTATGGTGAGGAGGTGGGAGGAGGAGAGGTGTTACTGTTTGGAAGGAAGTCCCCTTCCATTATAACATCAGGCAGTGAGGACCTTTCTGGTGTGCGCTCCCTGGCACGTTTTGCCTGCATACCACTAGGTCCTGGTTGTGGCTCACTGCTCGATTTTCTCAAATCTGTCCATGGAAGCTTGTTTTTCCCTTCTTCGCAAGCTGTCTCTGTAGTAAGGCATCACATTGTCATTGAAAAGATTAAGGCCTATTACAGCTTTCTCTGGGTGAGTCTTTTCAATAAAAGTTTGCATCTCTTCCCACATCTGACACACCACCTTAATTTCTGCAGAAAGGACATTCGCTACTGCCTCATCCTCCTCCACTGGAGAAACATCCTCGGCTGAGTCTTCTTGCTGTTCCGTTTGAAGGGCTTGGAGTTCTTCGGTGGTCAGTTCTTCATTGTGTTCTTCCACTAACTCCTCCACATCATCATCGTTCAATTCCAAGCCCATTTGCTGGCCCAGAGTAACAATTTCCTGAACAATAGGCGCATCATTTACAGGCTCAAACCCCTCAAAGTCTAGTTCTGTCACACATTCAGGCCGCAATTTTCTCCAGCCAGAGATCAGGGTTCTTTGAGTCACTTCTTGCCAGGCTTTGTCAACAAGTTTTAAAGAACTACAAATGTTAAAATGGTCTTTCCAGAACTCTTTGAGAGTGAGGTTTGTGGCTTCAGTCGCTTCAAAACATTTCCGGAAAAGTGCCCTTTTATACAGTTTCTTAAAATTCGCTATGATTTTCTGGTCCACAGGCTGAATTAGAGTGGTGGTGTTAGGAGGAAGGAACTTTATTGTGAGAAATTTACTGTATCTGTGCATCAATTCATCTTCCAATCCTGGAGGATGAGCAGGAGCATTGTCGAGGAGAAGCAGGGCCTTGAGTGGCAAACCTTTCTCCTGCAGATATTTTCCTATGGTAGGGCACACCACTTCATTCACCCACTCCCCAAAAAATCTTAGTCACTCTGTGCCCTTTTGTTAGCCTTCCACATCACACACATTTGGTGTTTCTGCACTTTATACTGTTTGAAACCCTTGGATTTTCAGAATGATACACTAGCAAGGGTTTAATTTTCAAATCGCCACTTGCATTTGAACACAGCACAAGCGTAACCCTATCTTTTATAGGCTTGTGTCTGTGCAAGGATTTTTCCTCCTTGGTAATGTATGTCCTCTTAGGCAATCTTTTCCAGAACAGTCCTGTTTCATCACAATTAAAATCTTGTTGCAGTAGGTATCCCTCAGCCTCTGCAAACTCTTTAACCCTTTAACTGCGCAACGCGCCTGCAGGCCCAGGCTTCAGGTGCGCAACGTGCCTCCGGGTATTTGTATTTTTCACGTTCCATTCAAAACTCCCGCGGCTACATGGGGTTCACATCAGCTTCCACAGGGCTCTTGTAAACAGACGCCATCTTTAAAAAAAATCGTGGTCCACATTCTCAGGTGTGGGAGCCTCAGTAGTGAGTGAGCAACCAAGGCTGGTGCTCGTAGCATGAGCTCACAGCACTGCTGTTCAGCGTGTGACCACAGCATCGCCTATTAATGTCATAATATATATATAACTTGTATTATTTAGCCATTATAGTATTATAGAACAGCCTGAGTGTGATAATGACTGGGTACAATGTTCAAATATCAGTGATTCAATGCTGTTCACGATGTTCACAGCACTAGCCACAGCACCACAGCATTATTTCGTCCATCTAGGAATCTTCAAACGACTTTTTAGGTTCCTTTTCAAAATAAACTTGTGGTCAATTATTCATTTACAGGAATTTGTGATCAGGATTGTGATTATAATTAGCGTTGAGCGTAGTATTGTGGAAGGAAGAATTGTGGTGAGGGAGGGAGAGAATTCAGGTACCCTCTCTGTGTGGCAGCCACTCTTGTTTTGCTCGCCATACTAACTTCGTGGTTCGCTATGGGGAACACACATGTACATGGGTATATACAGTGTGTGTATGTATATACAGTGGTACCTCGGAATGCGATTGTCCCTGTATGCGAGATTTTCAGAAGGCGAGGTGTATTTACTCCAAAAATTTGTCTCGGAAGGCGATGGTTACTTCGGGAGTCGAGTTTGAACGCGAGTTTGTTGATATGCGTACAGCCGATCCTAGCGCGTGGTCGTTCGGCGATCGTCGCCCCTCTGCCCCGCTGCCCCTCAGTTCACCATTGTCTCGCGCGCAGTGACTACCCCCACATCAATTCTTGTCGTGAATTTTCAGTGTTTTGTTGGATTTTTGGTGATTTGTCTATACAATTTGTTATTATATATCTCACCATGAGTCCCAAGAATGCCAGTGGTAAGGATAAAGGCCAGAAAGCTCATGTGAGGATGACAATAGAGGAGAAACAAGAGATCATTCGAAAGCATGAGAACGGTACACGTGTTGTTGATCTTTGTAGGCAGTACAACAAAGCGACATCAACAATATGCACTATACTTAAGAAGAAAAATAAGATTATGAGTGCTAATGTGGCAAAAGGAGTAAGAACATTAACGACACAAAGACCACAAATACTTGAAGAAGTGGGAAAGTTGTTATTAATTTGGATACACGACAAGGAGTTGAGGGGTGATAGTGTTTCGGAGGCCGTTATTTCTGAGAAAGCCAGGGTGTTGCACGAAGACCTTCTAAAGAAGACCCCTGCAACGAGTGATGCAGAAAAGAAAGAGTTTAAGGCAAGCAGGGGCTGGTTTGAAAAATTTAGAAAGAGAAGTGGTATCCATAGTGTTACAAGGCATGGGGAGGCAGCCAGCTCAGACAAACCAGCCGCTGGACGATTTATTGACGAATTTAAAGAGTTTGCAGAGGCTGAGGGATACCTACCGCAACAAGTGTTTAATTGTGACGAAACAGGACTGTTTTGGAAAAGAATGCCTAAGAGGACATACATTACCAAGGAGGAAAAATCCTTGCCTGGACACAAGCCTATGAAAGATAGGTTTACGCTTGTGCTGTGTTCAAATGCGAGTGGCGATTTAAAAATTAAACCCTTGCTAGTGTATCATTCTGAAAATCCAAGGGTTTTCAAACAGTATAATGTGCAGAAAACCCGTTTGTCTGTGATGTGGAAGTCTAATAAAAAAGCATGGGTGACTAGGCTTATTTTTTCGGAGTGGGTGAATGAAGTGCTGTGCCCTGCCATAGAAAAATATCTGCAGGAGAAACAATTGCCACTCAGAGCCGTGCTTCTCCTTGACAATGCTCCTGCTCATCCTCCAGGCTTGGAAGATGATTTGATGCCTCAATACAATAAATTCCTCACAGTTAAATTCCTTCCTCCTAACACCACTCCTCTAATTCAGCCTATGGACCAGAAAATCATAGCGAATTTTAAGAAACTGTATGAAAGGGCACTTTTCCTGAAATGTTTTGAAGTGACTGAAGCCACAAACCTCACCCTCAAAGAGTTCTGGAGAGAGCATTTTAACATTTTTAGTGCTTTAAAACTCGTTGACAAAGCCTGGCAAGAAGTGACTCAAAGAACCCTGATCTCTGGCTGGAGAAAATTGTGGCCTGAAGGTGTGAGAGAACTAGACTTTGAGGGGTTTGAGCCTATAAATGATGCGCCTATTGTTGAGGAAATTGTTAGTCTAGGCCAGAAAATGGGCTTGGAATTGGATGGTGATGATGTGGAGGAGTTGGTGGAAGAACACAACGAAGAACTGACCACCGAAGAACTCCTAGCCCTTCAACAGGAACAGCAAGCCAACACAGCAGCGAATGATTCTGCAGTGGAGGAGGAGGTGGTGGCAACAGCACCAGCGAATGTCCCTTCTGCAGTAATGAAGAAGGTGTGTCAGATGTGGGAAGAGATTCAAACAACTATTGAACACACTCACCCAGACAAAACTGTAGTAGGCCGTTGTCTTAATCTTTTCAATGACAGTGTGATGCCTTACTACAGAGAGAGCTTGCGAAGAAGGGAAAAGCAAGCTTTCATGGACAAATATTTGGTGAAGAAATCGAGCAGTGAACCTCAACCAGGACCTAGTGGCACTCAGGTTAAACGTCCCAGGGAGAGCACACCAGAAAGGTCCTCACTGCCTGATGTGATTATGGAAGGGGACTCCCCTTCCAAACACTAACTCCTCTCCTCCTCCCCCCTCCTCACCATCTTCCATACGCCTACAGCACTCGACAGTAAGGTAAGTAATAACTGGAACATACTTTTGTAGGTTTATTTAGATGAATTAGGTATAAAAATTTAGTTTGATGTGGGGTTTTTGGGGTAGTCAGGAACGGATTAATTAATTTTCCTTTATTTCTTATGGGGAAATTAACTTCGGAATGCGAGTTTTCGGAAGGCGAGGCGTCTCCAGGAACGGATTAAACTCGCATTCTGAGGTATGCCTGTACTGTAACCCCGTGATTATCCGGGATTCGAACATCTGGAAAACGCCCTTATACGGCCAAAATTGTGACCGGATAAAGTTTTCTCAATATCCGGCCAAAATGGCCACAGGAACTGGATAAAAGCTGGTTTGGCCGGATAAAAATTCGTACTGTATTAATCCCGTCTGCCTGTGGCTCTATAGATGCATGGTGAAGGAGGTGGTGGGGTGGGTGGGTGGTGTTGGGAGGGTGGGAGGGGAGCGTCGGGAGGGACCACCTGGTTACAGGAATTACCATTAATTTTAGAACAATTAATCATTGCCAAAAACAAATGAAATAAGTACTAGTAATTATGTAATAACAAATAAATAAGTTTCCTAAAAGCAATGTGCACAGACTGAAGTTTCCATAACCCTTCAATTGCACATCGCATCATATGATGCTTTGACCGACGCAGTAAATTGCGCATCGCATCATGTGATGCTTTGGAGTACTACGCAAGATTTAAATGGCCCGCGGATACACAGGGTTCACCATACCTTCATCAGGGCTCTTGTAAACAGACGCCATTTAAAAAAAAAATTGTGGGCCAAACTCCCGGGTGTTAGGGGCCTCAGTATTGAGTCAGCTACCAAGCCTGACGCACGCAGCATGAGCTCACAGCACTGCTGTTCAGCTTGTGACTACAGCATCGCCTAAAAATGCCATAATATACTTGTTCATGCTATTATGTAGCGATGATATTATTACAGAAGACCCCTGACTGTGATAAAACTGACCAGGGTTCTGATAATAACAGGATTGTGGTGATATTTGGTGCTGTGCGCCATGGAGGGAGGAGTAATGCTGTGGGAGGGAGGATGGTGGCGTTGTCTTTTGAGTGTGTGTGGCCACCTTTTATTGACTGCACTCACCATACCAGCTTAGTGGTTCGCTATGGTGAACACAAATGTAGATACTTATATATAACGTGTGTATAGTGTGAGATAACAGCGAGAGTAGGAGGTTGGGAGCCACCATTTTGGTGAGGGTGGAGCGTCGTTTGCAGGACTTATCATGTTGTTTACTGATGACCACGATGGTCTTTGGGCACCATACCAGTTTACTTGTACAAGTATGATGAATAAAACAGGTAGATATTTATATATAATGTATGTATATAGCGTAATAACACCACAAACAGTATTGTTGTAGGAGAAATATTAGTGCGTCTGGCCGTGAGGGCGGCCGCCACCAGCTGACTGTGTGAGTAGCTACATCTCTGTGCCTTTACTCACCATACAAGCTTAGATGTACCAACACTCTCCCTCCCTCACTGCTTCTATCCCTCCCTGCCTCTCCCCCTCAATGCCTCCTTCCATCAATCACTACCTCCCATCCCTCCCTCAATACCTTCAAGGTTGGTGGCCCGTTGCCATGTGAGGGCCCGCCGATACCGAAACAAACCCAATATCGACCGCCAGACCGGTATATGAGGTTCCAGATACCGGATTTCCCAAACCGGTCAATGGAACCGGCAGATTGGTAAATAAGAGACTGTTAAATAGTCGATACTGTATCTACATGTGTGTTTTACCATAACAAACCACTAAGTTGGTATGCTGAGTCAAAAAGCAGCAAGGAGTGGCCGGCACACCAGCCAGCCACTGGCTGCCACTCACTCCTTCACCAAAATTCTCCTCCCACTATACTGTTTTTGCTTTTATTCACTATATACAGACATTATATATAAGTATCTGCATGTTTTGTTCACCATAGCAAACCACTATGGTGAGGGCCACTATAGTAAGCGCAGACAGCAACAGGTGGCCACACAGATTCGGCAGTCGATGCTTCAGCCCTCCCACCCGCAACATTACTCATCTCACAGCACAGCACAAATTATCACACCAATCCTGCTATTGTCAGAATCCTAGTAATTTTTATCACAGTCAGGGGTCTTCTGTAATACTATCATTGCTAAGTAATACCAGTTACATATATTTCTGGGGGGAGCCCTGTCGGCTCCCCGGAGCTATCCCAGGCTGATATGCTAATGTCAGACTTTGGCATCAGTCATGTGTATGGAGTTCTTAGGCCTACCGGGGACCACGGCCAGAACCGGGCCCCCTCAGAGAGGCAAGGGGAGCAATGGCCTATAGAAGCCCCCGTGTAGTTGGAAGCATTCTATGTCTGCCATCGACCGGAACAGGCACCCAGAAAGGTAAGCGCCCCAAAACAAACCCCTATTCTGGTTAAAATTGCTACCTAATACCGAACTAGTGGATAGAACTCCCCAACCGAAAACAAGCAAATTAGTGTGACGTCACACACTGCCGCGCCGCTGTCTGCGCAGCTCCCCCCTCCCCGGGAGGGGGAAGGGGGAGCTCCAGACCCCCCGCGCCGGCTACCCACACCTCAGTTCTTGAGGCTGATGCTATAGGCGATGGTCGTGTGCTCTGGCTCCGGTGTCGCTACTGCACTGTGCTTTGAGTGTGGTGTTAGTTTTGTGGGTGCGAGAGCCAGGAGTTATCTTCAGTACTCGGGCTGCATGCGCCTAGGGCTGCCTTCCCTAGGTGCCCTGTAAGTACTGCCCTTGGGGCTTGGGGCCGCCTTCCACAGGCTCCTCGGGGTCTGCCTCTGCTGGTCCGTTTTACCTTTCGGTTTTTCGGCCGCCTGTTGGGCTCTTGGGTGTTCTGTTCTCCCTTGTTACCGGCAGGTAAGAGGCAGTTTGCACTGGTAGGGGCGCAGGGTGCTGCTCAGCTTGTATTTCCCGACATCGCGGCCGGCTCTGTTCCTTGGGGTTCGCTGTCCTCTTGCGGGGTTTTGTTTTTCTTTTTGTTTTTGCCTGGTGGGGGGTTCTGTCATTTTATTCAGTTTGTTTTTGCCCTTCCACTGTTCTCCTCGGTGGCGCCCCCTGCTAGGTCCCCGTGAGTGTACACGTCCCTGGGGTTCAGCTTTAGAAGTTTGCTTGGTAGTTTTGGGCGCCGGTTTGCAGCACCCTGCCTGGGACTACCTGAGCGCGAGTCCTCTTAAAGTAAACGCTCAGGACCCTGGGAATCCCCTAGGGGGCGCGTGGGTCCGATGGATGTGACCCCGGAGTCCCCACTCGCTGTGTGCGAGTTTGAGGGTTGCTCGGTCCCCTTGTCTCAGGGTGACCCTCATTGTTTTTGCCTCTGCCACGCTGCCTGTTGGGTCGGTGATACTTTCGACCCTGAGTCCTGTGAGTGTTGCTGCTTGCTTGTGACTCAATTTACCCAATCCTCTGATGATTCTATTCGGGTACAGGCGGCACGTGCGTTGCAGTCTAGGTTTCGTCTGTTGCAACGCGCTCGGTTGGTTGCTTCCCCGGATGCCCCGGGGATGCCCCGCTTTGCTTTTCGAGACCCGGACTTGGGGGTGGGGGTCGCTTCGATCCTGATTCAGTCCGCACCTCCTCGTCCTTCCCCTTCTGTTCGTTCTGGTCCCCCGCCCCTGCTTCCGGCCCCGAAGCGTCTGAGGGTTTCGGGGTCGGAGCAGGGGTTACTTGATCTCGAGACTCGGGCAGCTTCGGGGGTTGCCCCTTCCGGGGGGGCGGCAGAGGCATTCGAGTCTTGTCTCCCGGCCGAAGCTTCAGGGTCTGACCAGTGGGCCCCCCTTCCTCCAGCTTTTCCGGCTGCTCCGTCCTTGTCTTGGGGGGTCGGGGTTTGGGGAGAGGACTCGGCCTCGGGTCCTGTGGTGACGGACCTCGAGGCTGGGGAGGGGCTGACTTGGGGGCCTTGGGCCCCGCTGGACCCCGCCTGGGTTTTTCTTCCCACTGAGCGGGGCTTATTGTTACAAGGAGTGGGGTTTTCTTTCCCCCCCTCTGCGTACGAGTTGGATTTGGTGTCGGCCCCTCCCCGGGTACGGTTCCGTGTTCCCCCGGGTACGTCGGTTCCGTCCTTCCGGAGGTTTTCGGCTTATCGCATCCAACCTGGTGTGGTGCGAGCGGCCTTTGCAGCTTACCTCCTGCGTGACCCGGATTATGCCTCGGAAATGGATCCGTAAACGTTCAGGTTTGGGACTTCGTTCCCTTTCTGGCTCCGTTACGAGGTTCCGGAGTCGTCCTTGCTAGCAGACTGCCCCTTGTTTGGTCTGGATTCCTGGCATTCCTTCTGTCGTTACCGCATGCTGGAGTGGCGGGAAGCTTCCACGGTGCTTCAGGTTTTCCTGGGGGGTGAACTTGAGTACCTGAATGAGTGCTTGTTTGCCCCTGCCCTTTCCCGCGATGTGGGCGTTATTCAGCTCCATGTGCAGGTTCCCTCCCTTTCGGCGGCGCTCGTGGCGGAGGACTTGCGCGCTCGGGGCCTTTTGTGTTCGGCCTTGCGGTTCTTTTCCCTCCTGGAGCTGTCTTCGGATTGGCTCGTGGATGATGTGGGGACGCTTGGGTCCGTCCCGGGGTCCGGCACCTTGTCCTCGGCTGCGCGTTCGTCGGCTGCCTTGTTGAAGCTGTTCACGCCGATTTTGCGGGATGCGGTTTCCCTGTTCTATGCTTCCCGTCTCGCGTGTCGGCAGGCGGTGCTGGGTTCCTCCGTGGAATCTGCTTGGGCTCTGGCTCTTAGGCGTTCTTCACCTTTTTGTCCTCTCCTGTTTGGGGAGTCGGCCGTGGCGCAGTTTATTCAGGCTGCGTCGGCGGCTTGTCGTCCGATGTCGGACTTGTTGGTTTTCCGGGGGTCCCGGGGTGGGTCTTCCCGGAAAGGTCGTGCCAGGGCTCGGGGTTCCTCTCGTCGTGGTAGGCCTCTGGTGTCAGGTTTGGGGTTGGCTCCTCCTGCGGACCCTCCCTCGTCTGGTCGGCGCAGGTGTTCGCGCTGTGCGGGGTTCTGGGTCTCGTAAGGGTCGCCGGCCCTTTCGCGGTTTGCCCCTTTGACGGGGCGATGGGGGGGCGGCTTGCGCTGTTCGCCCGCGCCTGGTCCCACGATTCGTGGGCCTTTCGGGTCATGTCTCGCGGCCTGCGGTAGCGTTGGGTGGCCCCTCCCCCCTTTGGGGGGTCGGGGCTGGCGGGGCAGGCTTCTTCCCCTGCGCTCTGTCGAGTCGTCTTGGAGTGGGTACGCTTGGGCGTCGTCGAAACGACGTCGTCCCTCAGATGGGTTTCCCGTCTGTTTCCGGTTCCGAAACGGGACTGCGCGGACCTGCGGTTCATTCTGGACTTGTCCCGTCTGAACCCCTGGGTTCATTGCCCCTCCTTTCGGATGACTACGCTGTCTCAGGTTCGGCTCCTCTTGGAGCCGGGTGCTTGGATGGTGTCCCTGGGCCTCCGGGACGCTTATTGGCATGTCCCGATTCACCCGCGGTTCAGGGACTGGCTCGGTTTTGTAGTGGGGCGTCTGAGTTACCGCTTTCGTTGTCTCCCGTTCGGGTTGAACCTGGCACCTCGCGTGTTCACACGCCTTACACGGGTTGTGGTGGCTCGTTTGCGTCTCCTAGGTGTTCGGGTGTTGGCCTACCTCGACGACTGGCTGGTTTGGGCTCCCAGCCAGTCAGCTTGCTTGCTAGCCAGGGATTTGGTTCTTTCCCAGCTCGCCGGGTTCGGGTTCTTGGTGAACTGGAGGAAGTCCCATCTGGTTCCCTCTCAGGTTCGGACTTGGCTGGGTCTCGTGTGGGACTCTCGAACCGCCTCTTTGTCTCTCCCTCCGGAGTCTCTCCTGCAGCTGCGGTCCCGCCTTCGTCTGTTTCTGGAGGGCCCTCGGGTCACCCGGCGGTTGCTCGAGGGGCTGTGCGGGAGCCTGAACTTCGCAATGGTGGTCTACCCGCCGGGTCGGGTTTGGCTTCGACGGCTGTTCTGGTTCCTTCGGGTTTCCCCCTTCCGCCTCTCTCGCGATCGCAGAGTTCGACCCCCGGGGGACTTGCGTCGGTTGCTGCGTCACCGGCTTCCTCTTCGGGTTTTTCGGGGTTCAGTGCCTTGGCGCCTACCCGAGCCCTCGCTCGATGTGTACACGGATGCGTCGTCTCTCGGCTGGGGTTTTGTGACCAGTGCTCACCAGGCCGGCCAGGGGCGTTGGGATCCGTCCTTCCGTCGAGCTCACAGTACGGTGCGGGAGTTCGCGGCGGTGTGGTTTGCTCTGGGGAGGATTCGGGTGGCCCGCGGATCGACGATTCGGCTCCATTCGGACTGCTCTCCGGTGGTTCATTGCCTGAACCGCGGGGGTTCGATGCGGTCCTTGTCTCTTTGGGGTTGGTCGCTTCGGGTGACTCGTCTGCTGAGTTCTCGGGGTTTGGCTCTCCTGGCGGTTCATGTACGGGGCGTGTCCAACGTCTTGGCCGACGCCCTGTCTCGCTTCGTTCCCCTCTCCACGGAGTGGACGGTCGACGACGAGTCCTTCCGTTGGCTTTGCCAGACGTTCGGGCGCCCCGAGGTGGACCTCTTCGCGTCGGCGTGGTCGCGGCGTCTTCCCGTTTATGCGGCGCCCTTCCCCGATTGCGAGGCCGTCGGGGTCGATGCCTTTCGGCTCGACTGGTCGAGGTGGGGGTTCCTGTACCTCTTTCCCCCGGTTCGGCTGTTGCTCCAGGTCCTGACTCGCTTAGACTTACCGGGGGAGAGTTGTCCTTCTGGCCCCTTGGTGGCCGGCCCAGCCTTGGTTTCAGGCGCTGGTTGCTCGGTGTCCGAACCCGAGGGTTTTCCCGCGGCTCCGCCTCTTTTAGCAGATCGGGCCGGTACGTCACGTAGCTGGTTCGATCTTCTCCTCGAGTCTTCGCGTATGGTTTTTTTGACTCGAGTCTATCATCATCTCTATGGTGATCAGGTGGCCTCCTTGTTGGTGTCCCACCTGAGGGCTTCTTCTCGGCGGCAGTATGAAGTTTCCTGGCGGTCCTTCCGTTTCTTTTTGCGTCTTCGTCGTGTTAGCTCCTTGTCTGTTCGGGTGGTCTTGTCCTTCCTCTCGTGGTTGTTTCAGGACCGTCATCTTATGCCTAACACTGTCGCTTCGTATCGTGCGGCGCTGGCGGAGCCGCTTCAGCTTGCTTTCGGTATCGATGTTACGTCTGCGCCGTTTCGCAAGCTGTCTCGTGCATTGTTTCACCTCCGGCCTGCTCATGCGTCGCCTGAGCCGTCCTGGTCTTTGGACAGAGTGCTCGCTTTCCTTTCATCTCCTCGTTTCGTTGTGGCCCCTTCGGTCCAGGATTGTTTTTCCAAGGCACTTTTCTTGTTGGCTTTGGCCTCTGGGGGTCGGGTAGGGGAGCTTCATGCTCTCCTCCGGCGCAGGGGTTTCTGCTCTTTTGGTCGTGGTGATAGTTTTGTTCGTTTGCAGCCGTCTCCTTCTTTTCTGGCGAAGAATGAGACTGCTGCGTTCCGGAGGGGTCCATGGGTGGTTGATGCTTGGTTGGTCAGGCCGGGGGTGCATCATGTTTTGTGTCCGGTTGCGGCGCTTCGCCGTTATTTGCGCGCCACAGCTTCTGTGTCCGGGGACGCGCTGTGGGTTGATCCGGTTTCCCTTCTTCCCTGTTCGCGGGTTCGGGTCTCTCAGGTCGTCCGCAGGGTTATTAGGTCTAGCCAGCCTGCGGTCTATCCCCGTGCCCATGATGTTCGTAAGTTCGCGGCTCTTGCTGCCGTCTTTGGGAATATGTCTTGGTCTGATATTCGGGCGCGGGGATTTTGGCGGTCGAACAGGGTCCTGGCTGCTCGTTACCTTGTGAATGTCCCTGGCCCTCGTCGGGCCTGTGTTGCTTTGGGTCGGCGGTTGCAGCCAGTTGTCTCGGCTTCGAGTTGAGGGGTGAGCGACGACCGCCTCCCGGGTAAGTCCCTCTTTTTCTGTCTGTGGGTAGTTAGCTCCGGGGAGCCGACGGGGCTCCCCCCAGAAAACCAGCGTTGAATGTAATGAAACGCCATTTTCTGGGTGAGTCCCGGAGGCTCCCCGGCATCCCTCCCTCCCTCCGGTCGGCGGTTTTTCGCGTTTTTGACATCCAGCCTCAAGAACTGAGGTGTGGGTAGCCGGCGCGGGGGGTCTGGGGCTCCCCCTTCCCCCTCCCGGGGAGGGGGGAGCTGCGCAGACAGCGGCGCGGCAGTGTGTGACGTCACACTAATTTGCTTGTTTTCGGTTGGGGAGTTCTATCCACTAGTTCGGTATTAGGTAGCAATTTTAACCAGAATAGGGGTTTGTTTTGGGGCGCTTACCTTTCTGGGTGCCTGTTCCGGTCGATGGCAGACATAGAATGCTTCCAACTACACGGGGGCTTCTATAGGCCATTGCTCCCCTTGCCTCTCTGAGGGGGCCCGGTTCTGGCTGTGGTCCCCGGTAGGCCTAAGAACTCCATACACATGACTGATGCCAAAGTCTGACATTAGCATATCAGCCTGGGATAGCTCCGGGGAGCCTCCGGGACTCACCCAGAAAATGGCGTTTCATTACATTCAACGCTGGTTTTTTGACATTTTTAGGTGAAGCTGTGGTCACAAGCTGAACAGCAGTGTTATGAGCTCATGCTGCTTGTGCCAGCCCTAGTGGCTCACTCAGTACTGAGGCCCCCCACACCCGGGAATGTTGCCGACAATTTTTTTTTAAATGGCGTCTGTTTACAAGAGCCCTGCAGAAGGTGATGTGAACCCCTTGTATCTGTGGGCCGTTTAAATAGTACTCCATATTTTTTATGGAGTTATATTATTTTTATTTAAACTTCAGTTTAAATAGCGGGTAGTACTCCAAAACGTTACATTGCGCAGCTGTGCGTCAATTACTCAACATGTCATATAAAGTGTTGTGCAATTTAAGGGTTAACCACCGCACTGTGCAGAGTGCCTTGAGGCATTAGATTGGGGGTACGCAGAGCACCAGATTGGGGGTTAGATCGGGGGTGCGCAGAGTGGCGCTCTTAGGTATAGGGAGCGATTCAAAACTTCTGCGGGTATACGAGGCTCACATCCTGTGTCTCAGGACTCCTTTAAACAGACCCCATTTTTAAAGAAAATCGTTCTTAAGTGTGAGAGCCTCAGTACTGAGTTAGCAACCAAGGTTGGCACACAGTTTGCCACCAGACTAGTACCCGAGCTGAGAGGTATGAGCTACGAGGAGAGGTACGGAATTAAACCTCACTTCGCTGGAAGACACAAGAGTTAGGGAGGACATGATCACCACATTCAAGATTCTCAAGGGAATTGATAGGGTAGATAAAGACAGGCTATTTAACACAAGGGGCACACACACTAGGGGACACAGGTGGAAACTGAGTGCCCAAATAAGCCACAGAGATATTAGAAAGAACATTTTTAGTGTCAGAGTGGTTGACAAATGGAATGCATTAGGAAGTGAGGTGGTGGAAGCCGACTCCATACACAGTTTCAAGTGTAGATATGATAGAGCCCAATAGGCTCAGGAACCTGTACACCTGTTGATTGACGGTTGAGAGGCGGGACCATAGAGCCAGAGCTCGACCCCCGCAAGCACAATTAGGTGAGTACAATTAGGTGAGTACAGCATGAGCTAACAGCATCGCTGTTCAGCTTGTGACCACAGCATCGCCTAAAATTGTCAAAATATATATGTAACTGGTATTATTTAGCCATGATAGTATTAGAGAGGAGCCTGACTGTGATAAAGACTGTGTACAATTTCCAGATATCAGTGAACACAATGCTGTTGTGGGATAGGTTGGACATGTATATGAGTGGGAGGTTATAAATAGGAGCTGCCTCATATGGGCCAATAGGCCTTCTGCAGTTACCGTTATTCTTATGTTCTCATGTTCTGTTCAAGATGTTCACAGCACTATGCAGGTAGCCACAGCACCCTACCATTGTTTGGTCCATCTTAGAATGTTGAAATGAATTCTCATGTTCCTTTACAGAATAAACTTGTGGAAAATGATTAATTTACAGGATTTAGTGACCAGGATTCTGATAATAGCAGGATTGTGGTGATAATTAGCCCTGTTCGCAGTATGGTGGGAGGAGTAATCTTGGTGAGGGAGGGAGGGAGGGAAGTAGCGTCGTCTACTGATTCTGCGTGGCAGCCTGTTATTATCTGGACTCAGCATACCAGCTTAGTGGTTCGCTATGTTGAAAACAAATGTAGATTCTTATACTGTATATGATGTGTGTGTATATAGTGTAATAACAGCAAAAGGAGTATGTTGGGAGAAGGAATGTTGCCGAGAGAGGTGTTGGTGAAAGAGGGAGTGAGGTGGCGTCTGCTAGTGACCCTGAGAGCTTTATTGCTCAGCGCCCATTATTTGCTCAACTTCTCAGCTCCATCATGGCTATAGTATGTCACATACAATATTTAATTTTATTTTGCTGTGATCAGAGGCTACAATTTAACAAGAGAAAATAATTTTTTGCGCAGAATTTATTTTTGGCTCACCACAGAATTGTCCTTTATTATGGCCGTACAGCATGGTGGTTAAGTCTAGCCAGCCTGCTATCTGTCTGCACGCCCATGACGTTAGGAAGTTTGCTGCTTTGGCTGCCGTGTTTGCCATTTCTTGGGTCAATATTCAGGCGCAGTGCTTTTGGAGGTCGAAAAGTTCTCAGTGATCCCTGGAGGCTCCCAGTCACCCTCCCTCCCTCCCTCCCTCCTGCTGATGTTTTTTTTTTCTCATTGTTTGGATGCTTAGCTTCCGAACTGGATTGCTAGGTAGCCAGCACAAGGGGTCCGGGGCTCCCCCATCACCCTCTCGGGGAGGGGATGGCTGTGTTTACGAGTGGTGCGACGGCAAAGTGTGATGTTTGCTTGTTTCCCTTGTTAACTTGGAACTGGTGGGTGTTTTGCCTCTCCGGTTTTTGGTTGCAGTTTTCTTACCATGTGGGGTCTGTTTTGTTATGCCTACTTTTCTGGGTGCCTAACCCCATTGGATGGCAGATAAGGAAAACCCCCAACCATGGGGTGTTTGCCAGGGCCATTTCTCCCTGTACCTCTCTGAGGGGGCCAGGTTCTGGTTCATGGTCCCCGGTAGGCTGAACTCCATTGACTAATGCCCTGATCGAGCTCAAGTCATTTCCAGTGCTGTGCCTTGTGGTGTGGTCCTGTTCTGTGGTGGTGTGTGAACCAGGAGTAATTTCACAAGTACTCGGGGCTGCATATGCCTAGGGTTCCTTTCCCTAGGTGCCCAGTAGGTATTGCCCTTGTGGCTTGGGGTTATCTTCCACAAGTCGCTTGGGGTCTGCCTCTGTAGAATCTTTTGCTTCTCGGTAATTGCTTAATTGCCTTGGTGTCAGCTGGGGTGTTTCTTGCACCACTTGTTTTGTCACTGGTACTGTGCAAGGTACTGTGCAGCTAGTTTTCACCGGGTCGTTGTCCCTCATGCAGGGGTTTTCTTTTATTTTTGTTTCCTGCCTGGTGGGGGTCTGCCCCTTGGTGTTGGTACCCCTTCTATATAAATTGGTGGTCCTACTAGGTCCCTGTGAGTGTACACCTCCCAAGGGTTCAACTGTTAGTAGTTCGCTGGATAGTTTGGGGTGCCAGTTATCAGTATCTTGCCTGGGCTTCCCTTAGCAGAGCATGTAAGGGCCCTGGAAACCCCCCTTTAGGGCTCCGTGGTCCGATGGATGCATTCTCTGGGTCCCATCTCACTTCGTGTGAGTTTGAGGGTTGCTCTGTCCCCTTGTCTCAGGATGACAATCACCAATTTGTGCCTCCCTCATGCTGCCTGTTGGGTCCGTGACACCTTTGACCCGGAGTCCTGCGAGTGGTGTTACTTGCTTGTACTCCAGTTCATCCAATCCACTGATCTTAATACTCGGGTGCAGGCAGCTTTGGCGTTGCATGCATGTTTTAGGTTGCTGCAGTGCGCTGGGTTGGTTACTAACCCGGATGCCCCGAGCCTGCCCAGTTTTGCATATAGGGATTCGAACTTGGGGTTGTTATCGCCTCAACTTTGTTTCGTCCATGCCTCCCTTGTCTTTCCCCTGCTGTTCTTCGACCCTCTGCACCCAGTTCTGAAGTGTTTAAGGGTTTCAGAGTCAGGGCATGGTTTAGTTGGTGGTGAGATTCGGGCAGTTTCAGGGGATGCTCCTTCTGGTGTGATGACGGAGGCATTCGAGCCTTTTTCTCCAGCCGGTGCTTCTGGGTGTGACCAGTGGGCCCTGTTTGTTCCAACTTTTCCGGTGGACTCTGCCTTATCTCTTGAGGCACAGGGTTTGCAGGACGACTCGGCCCCGGGTCCTAATGTGGAGGTTCCCGAGGCAAGGGAGGGGGTTGACTTGGGGGGGCTTGGGCTCCATTTGACCCCGCTTGGGTGTTGGTACCCTATGAGCAAGACTTGTTGTTGCAGGGGGGTGGGGTTTTCTTATCCTCTCCCTCCCTATACGATTTTGATATAGCATCAACCCCTCCCCGGGATCCTTCTGGTACTTCTGTTCCTCGCTTCCGGAGGTTTTCGGCTTCCCGCATCGTGCCCCATTAGGTGCGGGAGGCCATTGTGGCTCGAGGCCATCTCTTGCACGACCTGGATTGTGCCTCGATAATGGATCCTGCCTCATTTGTGATCGGTTTTTCCTTTCTTTACTGGGTGCGTTACGAGGTTCCGGAGTCGTCCTCTTTGGCAAAATAGCCTGTATTTTCAATGTCGGTATGGCATACGTTCTGTCGGTCCCACATGCTTCAGTGGCGAGAGGCCCTGACAGTTGTTCAGATTTACCCGGGGGGCGAGATTGAACGCTTCACTGCTTGTTTGTTCATCCCTGTCCTTCTTTGGGATGTCAGCCTGTGTAGCTTCGCGTGCAGGTTCCCTTCCTTTCGGCTACCCTGGTTGCTGAGGACTTACTCATCCGTGACCATTAGGCTTCGGTCTTGCGTTTCTTTTCCCTTCTCAAGCTGTCTTCGGACTGGCTTAAGGAGGACATGGAGGCGTTGGTTGCTGATCCTAGTTCTGGTGCGTTGGTTGCAGTGGTGCGGGCATCGGCTGCCTTGTTGAAGCTGTTTGTGCCGATCCTGAGGGAGGCAGTGTGTCTGTTTTTTGCTTCTCGTTTTGGGTGCCATCAGGCGGTGCTCGCTCAATCCTTAGAATCCGCTTGAGCTCTGGCTCTTAGGTTTTCTATGCCCATTTTGTCCTTTCTGTTTGCAGAGTATGCGATGGTGCAGTTTCTGCAAACGGAGGTTTCTAGTTGTCGTCCCATCTTGGACTTTTTGGTTCTTAGGGGGGCCCGTGGGGTTTCTTCCCAAAAGGGTCATGCCCCAGGGCTCGAGGTTCCTCTTGTCGTGGTATGCCAGTGGTGCCATTTTCAGAGTCGGAACAGCCTTCTGGGCCGACGACGTCTGGTTGGAGCGGTAATTGCTCTGCTCATCTATCGGCTTTTCATAAGGGGCTTTGGCCCTTTCGTTGGTCATCCTATTGACGAGGCAATTGGGGGGGAGAGGTTCGTACAGTTTGCTCACGCCTGGTCCCACGATTTGTCATCTTTTCGGGTCTCTTCATGCGGCTTACAGTGGCATTGGGTGGCCCCTCCTTCTTCGGGGGGCTTGGAGCTGGCAGGGCAGGCTCTCTCTCTCTCTGTTGGGTCATCTTGGAGTGGGTTTGCTTGGCTGTGGACAAAAGTCCTCATCCCTCAGGTCGGTTTCCCGCCTGTTTCCGGTTCTGAAACGAGATTGTGCGGACTTGCAGTACATTCTGGACTTGTTCCATCTGAACCCCTGGGTCTATTGCTCCTGCTTTCGGATGACTTCTTTGTCCCAGGTCCGGCTTCTCTTGGAAGCGGGTGCTTGCATGGTGCCCCTGGAGCGAGTGGCGACCTCCTCCCAGGAAAGTCCCTCTTGCTTTTATCTTTGGTTAAGTAGCTCCGGGAAGCCAAAGGGGCTCCCACAGAAAACTAGCGTTGAATGTAATGAAACCCCATTTTTTGGGTTAGACCCGGAGTCTTCCCGGCAACCCTCCCTTCCTCCGGTCGGAGGTTTTTCACAGTTTTTGACATCCAGCCTCTGAACTTGGGGGTGATAGCCGGTGTGGGAGGTCTGGAGCTCCCCCTTCCCCCTTCTGCAGAAGTGGGAAGCTGCACTGACAGTGGCACGGAGATGGTTGTGATATCATGCTCGTTTGTTCGTTTTTAGTTTGGAGAGTTAGTTCTTCTCAACAGTTTGGCTTTCAGTAGCAATTTCTGGAGGGAGCCCCTACGGCTCCCCGGAGCTATCCATGGCTGATATGGATACCCTAACTATTTTGCATCAGTCGATGTGGGTGGAGTTCTAGGCCTACCGGGGACCACGAGCCAGAACCTAGCCCCCTCAGAGAGGCACGGGGAGCAATGGCCCATAGAAATGCACATGTGATTTGGAGCATTCTGTATCTGCCATTGACCGGGACAGGCACCCAGAAAGGTAAGCCCCACAAAACAAACCCCTATTCTGGTTAACAATAAAAATCGACAAACGAGTGGACAGAACTCTCCCAGGAAAACAAACTAACAAGCATGATGTCACACGAGCCGCGCCACATGTCTGCGCAACTCCCCCCTCCCCGGGAGGGGGAAGGGGGAGCCCCAGACCCCTGCGCCGGCGATCCCCGCCCCAGTTCCTCGGCTGATGGGATAATGCACGGTCGTGTGGCTCCAGCTCCGGTCTTGTCTCAGTGCTGTGACTTGTTTGCAGTGCTGCTGCTACGGTGGTCGTGTGAGCTGGGAGTAGTATTCTCAGGTACTCAGCCTGCATGTGCTTAGGGTCACCTTCCCTGAGTGCCCTGTAAGTACCACCCTTGGGGCTTGGGGGTTGCCTTCCACAAATCACCTTGGGTCTACCTCTGTTGGCTTTTTGCTGCTTGGCGTTTAGCCGCCCCAAGTGTTTGGGGGTTTTCCTCCCTTGTTTACCTTGGGGTACGTGGTAGTTATAGCAATGGTGGGGCGCAGGGTACTGCGTAGCTAGTTTTCACCTATGACAGCGGCCGGCTCTGTTCCCTCCGGGTACGTTGTCCACTTGTGTGGTTTTTCTTTTATATTTGTTTTTGCCTGGTAGGGGGGTCTGCCTTGTGTTCCCCCCCCCCTTATATTAGGTTTGTTTATGTGGTGGCACCCCCCTGCTTCGCCCTCACGGGTGGACACGTCCCGTGGGTTCAGCTTTAGCAGTTTGCTTGGTAGTTTGGGGCGCCAGTTGGCAGTGCCCTGCCTGGGATAACCCTTAGCAGACCCAGTCTAGGAGCCCTGGGAAACCCTCCGGGGGCTCTCGGGTCCGATAGTGGAGACCCTTGCGTCCCCTCTCGCTATAACCCTTAGCAGACCCAGTCTAGGAGCACTGGGAAACCCCCCGGGGGCTCTCCGGTCCGATAGTGGAGACCCTTGCATCCCCTCTCGCTTTGTGCGAGTTGAGGGTTGCTCTGTCCCTTTGTCTTAGGGTGACTCTCCTTGTTTTTTGCCTCCGTCATGCTGCCTGTTTGGTCGGTGACACATTCGACCCTGAGTCCTGCAAGCTTTGTTGCTTGTTTGTGACTCCATTCACCCAGTCTGCTGATGAATTCCCGTGGGTGCAGGCAGCTCGCGCGTTGCAAGGTAGGTTGTTGCAACGCGCTCGGGTTTGTCGCTTCCTCGGACGCCCCGATGCTGCCCCGCTTTGTGTAGGGACCCAGACTTGGGGGTTTTGGTCACTTCTGCCTTGGTTCCTTCCACTCCCCCTTGTTTTTCTCCCTCCTGCTTCCGGCCCCTACGCATCTGCAGGCTTCGGGGTCGGGGCGGGGTTAGAGGTTCTGAGACTTGGGCAGTTTCGGGGGTTGCCCCGTCCGGGGTAGCTGCGGAGGCATTTGAGTCTGTTCCTCCGGCCGATGCTCCGGGGTCTGACCAGTGGGCCCCTTCTCTTCCAGCTCTCTCGGCTGCCCCGGCTTTTTTTTTTGTGGGGCCAGAGCTTTGGAGGGCGACTCGGCCCTGGGGCCTGTTGTAGAGGCTCCTGGGGTTGGGGAGGGGGGGCCTTGGGCTCCATTGCGCCCTGCCTGGATTTCCGTCCTTCTGAGCGGGGCTTACTGTTGCGAGGAGTGGGGTTTTTCTTTCCCCCTAATCGTACGATTTGGGCTTGGGTTCTGCTCCTCCCCGGGTCGGTTCCGTGTCCCTGTGGTTTTTCGGTTTTGTCTTCCGGAGGTTTTTGGCTACCCGCATCTCTTCGCCTGCGGTGCGGTTGGTCTTTGCGGCTTACCTCCTGCGTGTCCCGGAATTTGCCTCCATACTGGTTCCTTGTAGCTGTTTGGGCTCCTTGTAGCTGTTTGCGCTCCTTTGTAGTGGTTTGGGCTCCTTTGTAGCGGTTTGGGCTCCTTTGTAGCGGTTTGGGCTCCTTGTAGCGGTTTGGGCTCCTTGTAGCGGTTTGGGCTCCTTGCCGCCAGTTGGGCTCCTTGCCGCCGGTTGGGCTCCTTGCCGCCAGTTGGGCTCCTTGCCGCCGGTTGGGCTCCTTGCCGCCGGTTGGGCTCCTTGCCGCCGGTTGGGCTCCTTGCCGCCGGTTGGGCTCCTTGTCGCCGGTTGGGCTGCTTGTCGCCGGTTGGGCTACTTCTCGCCTTGTTGGGCTACTTTTCTTTCGCGTCCTGCGCATGCGCCGTGGGAGTTTGTTTTGGCTCCGGGCGGTGTGCACACGTGTTGTTCTGCATCCATTTCTCTCAGGGGGCTTTGCCTCTCGCTCTTTTCTTAATCCAATCCGTGCCCCGTTGCTTTGGGGGTGTTCTGGAGTGCCGCTGTGGGGAAGTCACAAGGTTTTTTCCTGCATTCTAGGGTGGGGAGCCTCCTTCGCTGCTCCCCTCCTCCTCTCCAGCATGGGCGCCCTGGCCGCCTCCGGCGGCTACGGACTCATAGGCTTGCGTCATGGCCCTTCAGAGCCTATGTTCTGCAGGTGGGTTGGTGCGGTATAGCGTCTCCTTCGTCCTGACGCTGTTTTTGTTTTTGGAAGTAGGAATGGGTGTACATACATACTTGAGAACGTGGACCGTACCACCCGAGGTGCCTACTGCAGGGCTATTAGCCCATACAGGGCAGCTCTTGTTCTCTCCAGCTGATTCCTTCCTCGGTTCACGGGTGTCTGTGGGTGGCCTCTTGGCCCATCTGAGACGGCTCCTGCCTGTACTCCTCCTGCCCCTCTCCTATGCTTGTCTAACCTTGCTGGAGTTCGGGGCCCCGCCTCCACCTTGTTCCACGGTGCAACAGTGGGGGTGCCTGTTCGGTGGTACGTTTTCCTGTGTCGAGGGCGTTTTGTGCTCGCCTCCTTGTGCTTGCAGGATTGGGTTCTGGCTCTTTGGTTCCGCCTCTCCCCTGTCGTTCGCCTGTTGAGCGGATTCTGTGCTTCATGGGCGCTCTCGTTTCTGCTCTTGGGGCTGTGTATGGGGACAGCCCTAGTTGGGCTGCCTAATGTGTTCCTTCGATTGCCTGTTCCACTGCACACGTTTCTTCTACTGTCCCTGTGGCTCAGTTGGGTGCTCGGTTTCCGCCTGTGTCCCCTTGTGTGCCACTCATGTTCCGATTTATCTTTATCTTCTCTGTCGCTTCCTCGGGGAGTGTGGTGACGTTCTGCTGCGGTTTTGATACTACGGCTGCGTGTCGGGGTTGGTTGTGGCATTTTGTTCGGCCCTTCCGTGCTCCTTCTGGGGCCCTCCTTCCTTGCCGGTCTTGCTGTGCCGGGCCTGGTTTTTCCATGTTCCTTGGATTCTCTGTCCTGTCCTCGTTGTCCTCGCCTCGTTGAGCTGGCTGGAGATGAGCTTGGGGTCTTCGTCTCGCCCCTCGCCTATCCTCCGATTTTGGTTAAAGTTCCAGAGCCTAGTGGGCTCCCTTCCTTAGTGTTTTTCACGGCTGCCCCGGGGTTTTTCTTGATGCTTGGGCATTGGGGGGGCTAACGTGAGGGGCCTCATTCCCCGTTGGTCCCCGCCGGGGTATTTCTACCCCTCTGGGCGGGGCTTGCGGTTTTGTGGTGTGGGGTTTTTCTGTTCCCCCCTTTCCGCACGTGCTTTGTGGGCGTCGGCCCCTCCCTGGGCTCAGTTTCCTTGTCCATTGTGCCCTTTGCTTCCGTCCTGTCGGTGGGTGCTTTTCTACGGTCTTCGCCCCTTTTTTCCGGGACGGGCCTTCTCCGTCATGTCCCCCTCTTCTTGGGGTTTCTGCATGACTTTTGGTCTCGGGTGTGATGGGTTTTTTGTGCCTTCATCCTTTGTGTTTGCTTCTTTTTGTTCTCGAAGGTTCGGGACGGTTTTGCTCCTTCCCGTTTTCTGGTACGTCTGTCGTCATTCGGTTGAGCTTCCCTCCGGTCTTTTCTAGGGCTTGTGGGTCCTATTCCAGGCAGTTTCTGGGTGTTTGGCCTTGTTCTTCTGTTCATATCTCTTCTCTTAGCGCTGTCTCGGCGCTACTCATTTTCCTGAGGGCGATCTTGCTTCTCTTAATGAGTCTTTTCGCTCCTGCCCTTCTGCGGGATGTTGGTGCGGGGCGGCTCCTTATGCGGGTTCCTTCCCTGTCGGCTGCACTTGTGGCGGTGGACTTGCATGCTTGTGGCATTTTGGTGTTGGTCCTGCATTTTCTTTTCCCTCCTGGGGCTGTCATGGGATTGACTTGCGGAGGATGTAAGACACTTGGGGCCGTTCCTGGGTCTGGCACCTTGGTTTCTGCTGCTAGCTTTCGGTATCGATGTTCCTTCTGTGCCGTTTCGCAGGCTGTCTCGTGCATTGTTTCACCTCCAGCCTGCTCATGCACTGCCTGTACTGTTCTGGTCTTTGGACCGGGTGCTCTCCTGTTTTTCTTCTCCTTGGTTGTTGTGGTTCCTTCGGTTCAGGTTTGCTTTACCTCTGCTCTCTTTTTATGTTGCCATTGGCCTCTGGGGGTCGTGTGGCAGAGCTTCATGCTCTTCTCAGGCGCAGTGGTTTTTGGCTCCTGTGGTCGTGGTCATAGGTCTCTTTGTCTGCAGCCGTTCTCCCTTTTTCTGGCGAATGATGTGCCTGCTGCTTTCCGGAGGGGTCCTTGGGTTGTCTCAACTTGGTGTTGAGGTGTGGTTCACCGACCGCCTCCCGGGTATGTCCCCTTGTTTTCTTAGGTAGTCTTTGGTGAATAAGCTCCGGGAAACCGTAGGAGCTCCCCCCAGAAAACCAGCGTTGAATGTAATGAAACGCCATTTTCTGGGTGAGTCCCGGAGGCTCGTCGGCGTTTTTTTCGCGGTTTTGATATCCAGCCTCAGAACTGGGGCGGGGATCACCGGCGCGGGGGTCTGGGGCTCCCCCTTCCCCCTCTCGGGGAGGGGGGAGTTGCGCAGACATGCGGCGGCGAGGCTCGTGTGACGTCATGCTTGTTAATTCATTTTCCTGGGGGAGTTCTGTCCACTCGTTTGTTGATTTTTGTTGTTAACCAGAATAAGGGTTTGTTTTGTGGCGCTTACCTTTCTGGGTGCCTGTCCCGGTCGATGGCAGATATAGAATGCTCCAAATCACATGTGCAATTCTATGGGCCATTGCTTCCCATGCCTCTCTGAGGGGGGCCAGGTTCTGGCTCATGGTCCCCGGTAGGCCTAGAACGCCACCCACATCGACTGATGCAAAATAGTTAGGGTATCCATATCAGCCATGGATAGCTCCGGGGAGCCTCCGGGACTCACCCAGAAAATGGCGTTTCATTACATTCAACGCTGGTTTTTTTAATCAGATAGGGTTTGCTTTGGGGTACCCAAATTTCTTTGGTGCCTGTCTTGGTCGATGGCAGACATAGAATGCTTCCAACCTCACGAGGCTTTCTATAGGCCATTGCTCCTCGTGCCTCTCTGAGGGGGGCCTAGGTTCTGGTTTGTGGTCCCTGTTAGGCCTAAGAACTCCATTCACTTGGCTGATGCCACGGTCTAATTCACTCATATCAGTCCGGATAGCTCCAGGGAGCCTCTGGTCTCGCCCAGAAGATGGCATTTCATTACATCAATGCTGGTCTTTTAGGTCCAGATAGACAGTTGGCCAACCATCTCTTTTCTGTAGAATCTCTGTGATTCATAAAAACTAAGTAGATTTGTTACACAGGATCTTCCTGTTCGAAAACCATACCGTCCTTCCATTATGATGTCGTCATTGTATTCTCCAGGTGTTCTACCCGTTGTTGTGTTAACAACAATGGATCAACCCATTTGGTGTTAGCTATTTTTTTCTAATGTTTTAACTACCATACTTGTTAATGATACAGGTTTATAATTTAGAGGGTCTTCTCGGATACCATTTTTGTAGATTGGAATTATGTTTGCCTTTTTCTATATACTGTATCTGCTAAGATTCCTGTGCGCAGGGATTGGTACCTGTTTGCAGTCTGCTGGCTTCTATATTTTACCTATACTGTATATCTTTGTTTTATTTGGAGAAAGAACCATTATAGTATTGGAATTATTGAAAAAAAATCCTATTTGGGAAATCTTTACTAGATTTCAAAGATTCTGTATTTGGTATTTGTTGACTTTAAACGATTTGGTCATCTCTCAATCCTTTCTTTCACAGCTCCTACAGTCACCAGAAGAATAATACCTGCAGTGCCAGGACCCAGTGGTATTGAATAATACCTGCAGTGTCAGGACCCAGTGGTATTGAATAATACCTGCAGTGTCAGGACCCAGTGGTATTGAATAATACCTGCAGTGTCAGGACCCAGTGGTATTGAATAATACCTGCAGTGCCAGGACCCAGTGGTATTGAATAATACCTGCAGTGCCAGGACCCAGTGGTATTGAATAATACCTGCAGTGTCAGGACCCAGTGGTATTGAATAATACCTGCAGTGTCAGGACCCAGTGGTATTGAATAATACCTGCAGTGTCAGGACCCAGTGGTATTGAATAATACCTGCAGTGTCAGGACCCAGTGGTATTGAATAATACCTGCAGTGCCAGGACCCAGTGGTATTGAATAATACCTGCTGTGTCAGGACCCAGTGGTATTGAATAATACCTGCAGTGTCAGGACCCAGTGGTATTGAATAATACCTGCAGTGTCAGGACCCAGTGGTATTGAATAATACCTGCAGTGTCAGGACCCAGTGGTATTGAATAATACCTGCAGTGTCAGGACCCAGTGGTATTGAATAATACCTGCAGTGTCAGGACCCAGTGGTATTGAATAATACCTGCAGTGTCAGCATCCACACACACTGTCAGATATACTGCATACGTGTTGTCAGCAGCATTATGAAACACATTATGGTGTAAGAAATACTACATGTAGATGGGTAAGACTGTCTTCAGCACACTCATGTGAATGACTATATGTATTATCAATATGTCATGCATTATTAACATCTCATGCACTATGGTAACAAAGAAAATGTGTGTTTAAATTAAATTTGGTGTATCATTAATTTTAAAATCTCAGTATTAGTTCATTGTGTATGTGGTACAGTATTGTTTTTAATACTATTGTTTGGCAAGAAAACATTTTAAGATTTTCAAATTAATTATATTTATAATTAGGTTCTAATATAAAAAAGTTTTATATATATTTTCAGTTTTAAAACATTACATACTTTTTCTCCTATGTGAGCCATTGTAAATGTTGAGAAAGCATTTAAAATAAATAATCTTTATACTGTATAGTAATTATGAATTTTTTCTTAGGTAATTTGCTCTTAAGCGCAAAAGGCTCTCCAAATAAGATAATATATCAGTGTTCCTAATGCTCAGAATTTATTTATTTATTTACATATGTACATGAATGGTATAGGGGATTTAAAAATAACAATGTGCATGGTATATTGGATCAGTAAGTTCTTGTAAAAATCACATACATATATTTTTGCAAATGACAGACCACATGAGGGTCCACTGTACCTGACTCTTGTGCTGTGGTTATATATATAATAAGACATCCATCAGTTCTGTGGTTATATTTATAATAAGACATCCATCAGTTCTGTGGTTATATATATAATAAGACATCCCTCAGTTCTGTGGTTATATATATAATAAGACATCCCATAGTTCTGTGGTGATGTTTATAATAAGGTTCTGTAGTGAAACATCTTAATACTGTGGCTGTATTTATAATAAACCATCCCTCTCTGCTGTTGCTATATGTACAGTATGATAAAACAGTATAATTATAAATAAATTTATAATATATTTAATTTTCCTATACAAAGACATTTTGCTAAATCTTAAAAAAAAATTGCCACAAGATTTGTTTGTAATGTTTACAAAGTTATACACGGACACTAACTTTCCTGCTGGTGAACGCATGTGGAGACGTAGATTTGTATGTTTGCTTTTACACTTGCTGATTCACAGGAAATATTGTAGAGTATATTTTATGTCTTAGCACATTTTATAATATAATAAGCACAATATTATCTTACTATTTATGAATAATACCTGTGGTTTACATATTGTAACTTTTTTCCATTCTCTTGTGTCTTTGACAAGTAATTAAATTGCTTTATATTCCTACAAAAGTTAGATTATTCCAATTGCTTATCTGATATTGAGTGCCATCTGTTGACAACAGAGTTAACACTATAACCTGTGTGCTCTATTCTGGTTACTCTATACTGATTATTATGTAGTTACTTGAATTATTTATGTATCCGACAGTCCAAGTGCTTTTGGCATCTCTTAACAATATTTGCTTTAGTAATAAATAAAAGCTCATGCATTTAAAATTATATAAAAAATATATTACTAAGATTTATAAAGAACACAACAATTTATAAAGGAGACAAATACTAGTAATAATTGTCTACAAGACTTAACTAATGAAATGTAGAATATTTCATTAGATAATACTTGCTTTTTGGATCAAATAGCTGTAAAGGTTTATACAATCAAGAAAACTGTACAAATATTTATTCAAAAGAAAAATGTCATCAGTGTTGAATGTTTAAAATTATATTATGAAAACATCTCGCATAATAGCATACAAAACATTTAGAGAAAAAAAAATAAATACATTGTCTAAACTACTTTAAAAAATATCAAAATATAAATAAGTGATCGTTCAGGAGAAAAGTCGTATCACTGTAGAATGTGTCTGAAAGACTTTAAAAATAAATTATGGCTAATAACACACACGCAAGGATTCATAAAGGAGAGAAACCATATCACTGTTCAGTGTGTCAAAAGAACTTTACACGGAAATCATCTCTAATAACACACATGAGGATTCATACAGGAGAGAAACCATATCACTGTTCAGAATGTCAAAAAGACTTTTCACAAAAATCATTTCTAATAACACACATGAGGATTCATACAGGAGAGAAACCATATCACTGTTCAGTATGTCAAAAAAACTTTACACGAAAATCATCTCTAATAACACACATGAGGATTCATACAGGAGAGAAACCATATCACTGTTCAGAATGTCAAAAAGACTTTAAACACAAATTATCTCTAATAACACACATGAGGATTCATACAGGAGAGAAACCATATCACTGTTCAGTATGTCAAAAAGACTTTTCACACAAATTATCTCTAATAACACACATGAGGATTCATACAGGAGAGAAACCATATCACTGTTCAGAATGTCAAAAAGACTTTTCACAAAAATCATTTCTAATAACACACATGAGGATTCATACAGGAGAGAAACCATATCACTGTTCAGAATGTCAAAAAGACTTTTCACTTAAATCAAATCTAATAACACACATGAGGATTCATACAGGAGAGAAACCATATCACTGTTCAGTATGTCAAAAAAACTTTACACGAAAATCATCTCTAATAACACACATGAGGATTCATACAGGAGAGAAACCATATCACTGTTCAGAATGTCAAAAAGACTTTAAACACAAATTATCTCTAATAACACACATGAGGATTCATACAGGAGAGAAACCATATCACTGTTCAGTATGTCAAAAAGACTTTTCACACAAATTATCTCTAATAACACACATGAGGATTCATACAGGAGAGAAACCATATCACTGTTCAGAATGTCAAAAAGACTTTTCACAAAAATCATTTCTAATAACACACATGAGGATTCATACAGGAGAGAAACCATATCACTGTTCAGAATGTCAAAAAGACTTTTCACTTAAATCAAATCTAATAACACACATGAAGATTCATACAGGAGAGAAACCATATCACTGTTCAGAATGTCAAAAAGACTTTTCACTTAAATCAAATCTAATAACACACATGAGGATTCATACAGGAGAGAAACCATATCACTGTTCAGAATGTCAAAAAGACTTTTCAGTTAAATCAACTCTAATAACACACATGAGGATTCATACAGGAGAGAAACCATATCACTGTTCAGAATGTCAAAAAGACTTTTCACTTAAATCAACTCTAATAACACACATGAGTAATCATACAGGAGAAATGCATGTCACTGTTCAGTGTGTCAAAAAGACTTTTCACAAAAATCATCTCTAATAAAACACATGAGGATTCATACAGGAGAGAAACCATATCACTGTTCAGAATGTCAAAAAGACTTTTCACTTAAATCAACTCTAATAACACACATGAGGATTCATACAGGAGAAATGCATATCACTGTTCAGTGTCAAAAAGACTTTAAACAAAAATCAAATCTAATAAAGCACATTAGGATTCATACAGCATAAGTCATTTGAATATTGTCAAAAACACACAGAAATCACAATAGTGTGATGCATCAATGAACAAATCCACAAGGACCGTGACGAGGATTTGAACCTACGTCTTAGATCATCGCAGACGCTGCCTTATCGACTGAGCTACGACATGGTAAAAAGAGTTGAAACCAGAAGTTTTACTGAACTTACTTGAATCCTGCAGTCTCTCTGAGACACAAACCAGGGTTTTACATAACTCCCCCATGCACTCTAGCTATGTCAATAGGCCGTTCTACCTCTTCTGACGGTTCAAATCCTCGTCACGGCCCTTGTGGATTTGTTCATTGAAGCATCACGCTATTGTGATTTGCGTGTGTAATGAAGTGAGGGGAAGAGGTAGAACAACCAAAGAACTCCCTCCCAAAAGAAAACAATAAAACTTACTTGGCATGGTTATTACTTTCTCTTTTCCCCTCCAGCTTTTACTGCGCATAACTCTACTGCTCTCTTGATCTGTCGTGATATTCCCTTCATCCCCCGACTTTTTCAGTCACCCATTCAGTGTTTTGTGGTCCGTATCTTTGTGAGTAAATGGTATACAGTCTGTTCCGTTTATCTCCCCACAAATTTTACGCTTTCTCTTCATGATCCTAAACACCTGTTGGACTCTTTACCAGAGCCTGTGCTCCTTTTGGATGATTTTAACTGTCAGCATACCTTCTGGGGAGAAATTCTGACAAACACCCGGGGATGCCTTCTTGAACCATTTGTGCTCACTTCTCTTCATTTATAACTAGTGAATTCTGGCAAACCCACTCATGTTGATTCCCCACCCTTTCCTGTATTGATCTTTCTGCTCATCTTCTCTTTATATGGACTTCACCTGGCGGGTTCTTGATGACCTACATAATAGTGACCTTTTCCCCATCCTTCTCACTTTTCTTTTCTTCTCACCCTCCCCTCTCCTTCCCTAGGTGGAAGTTTGACAAGACTGTTTGGAACCTCTTTACCTTTGTGTTACTCTTTCCAACCTCTCTGATTTTCCTCTTTCCCGAGCCCCCCTCCTCCTTTCATGACAGTTTTTGATGCTGCCCTCCTCGCTCTACCTCCCGGGGTGCCCAGAAGTGCATTCCCTGGTGGAATGCAGCCTGTGCTCAGGCTGTCCACTGTAAGCGTGCGGCCTGGAAGAAACACCGTTGTTGATGGACGCCTGATTCTTTGCTTTTGCGCCAGAAGTCAAGTGTAGTGGCCCGTAGGGCCATCTGTATGACTAAGAGTGAGAGTTGGAGATCTTTCATTTCCACTATTATGTCTAAAACCCTTCTGCCCCTGATCTGGGAGGAAATCTGCAAGTTAGTGGGTAAGTTTTTTCCAGATGTCTTGCCAGTTCTTCACCTCTGTGGTTCTGTTGTGGCAGATCCGGTCTCGGTCAAAACCGAACTGGGTTCACACTTTTCAACTGTTAGCTCCGATTCTCATCTTCCTCCTTTCCTTACTCTTAAGCCTCTTCTTAAATCTTGTCACTTAGATTTTCAAACGCCTCTTCATCTTCTCTATAACGCTCCTCTCTCTCTCAGAACTCCAGTCTGCCCTGGCCTTCTGCGGTTCTACAGCGGCGGGTTCATTTGATATTCATTATGTAATACTTTGACATCTCCCTCCATACATATTTCAGTATTTCCTGAATGTTTATAACAGTGTCTGGGAGTTGTCATCAGTTCCCAAGGACTGACTTGAGGCGGTTATTCTTCCTATTTGAAAACCTAGTTCTCTGTGGTCATTCCCTAAAGACTTTCGCTCCATTGCTTTAATGAGTTGTGTCTGCAACCTCTTTAAATGTATGGTCAGTGTCTGTCTGATATGGTTCATGGAATGCTATCGCCCCCCCCCCCCTCTCTCCTTCTCAATTTGGCTTTCGCAAGTGTTGCTGCATGACTGATGTCCTCCTGAACTTAGAGGTCTATGTTTGTACTACCTTTGCTGTGAAGACCTTCGTGGTTGCAGTCCTTTTGGACCTGGAAAAGGCGTATGACACCACCTGGAGATACCACATTCTGTTCCAACTCTGTTCTTTTGGCGTTCGTGGCAATCTCCCTCTCTAACTCAAGATCTTCCTCTCTTGTCGTTCCCTTAGAATGAGATTCTAAGGGAACCTCTCTGCCTCTTTTCGGCAATACGAAGGTGTACCTCAAGGTTGTGTTCTGAGCACTACTATTTTCCTGGTAACCCTCAATGGTCTTCTTTCCTCCCATCCCTCTGGCATTTTCTCAGCTCTCTATGTTGATGATCTTACCCTCTGCTGTCAAGGTGATGACTCGCCTTTTCTCCAATAGCGGCTTCAACTTGCGATTGATACCATGTTGTCCTGGGCCACCAATCATGGCTTCAAGTTCTCTCCAACTAAGACTTGTGCTATGCCCTTTACTTGGAAGCAGGTCGTTCTTCGACCCCACTCTGTCCTCTTTATAGTAATCCTCTTTTATAAAGGATTCTGTTAAACTTTTTGAGTTAATCTTTGACACTTGCTTGTCTTAATCACCCCTTATCTCTTACCTTCGAGTTGAATGCTTCAAAGCCCTTAACTTACTTAAGGTCTTGTCCCATACTTCCTGGGGAGCTGAAGGGCGCATGCTGCTTGCTCTCTTTACATTCCTTTCTCATGCTGTCTAAACTCAATTACGGCTGTCCTGCTTACTCTTCTGCCTCCCCCCTCCCTGTTCAACTCGTTGATGCCATGAGGGGGGCTTAGTGGGCGGCTGCTGGAGTGTAATGCTCCTTGGGACACTCCTCTGCCTTTTTGTAGCCTTGTGCTCCTGCTGCTATCCTCTCTAATTGTGCTGAACAACTTTTCCTTTTCCTTCTGTTTCGTTTTTCTCCCCCCTCTTCTCCTATGTGCTTGTCGTTTCCTGCCGACCTTTTGCTTGTTTTGGTTATTCCTTTGGACTACTTCTATTTTGACGCCCGGGTGCTTGAGGAGGCATACTCCTGCACCCGTAGAACTGTAGTACCCAAAGTCGAGAGCGAGGGGAACCTTTTATTGTCAATCCTCCTTTCATCACTGAACACGATCTCGACAGACTGACGGTTCTTAAGGTGGCGTTTGTGGGGCATATACTCACGACACAGCCCTAGGAGGCCCCGGCATGATCAGCAATAGCTTCTTGTTGGGTGTTCTGCCTCTAACTGTGGCTCCATGGTGGGTGTGGGGGCACATTTGTGAATGAATGTTTCTTTTTCGTCCTCATGTTAAATTCTGTTTCTCCTTTACCTTCTCAGGCTCGTGGGGTGGGCGACCAAGCCCCCGAGTCTGTCCGCGTTGGAAGACCGGGCTCTGCAGCCTCCGCTGCATTGGGCCCTGACCTTGCTCCTCCTTTGGCCAGAATGTTTTGGCATTTTGACAGTAATGTGCATTTACAAAGGTGAAATGTAATTCTGATCAGCTTCCATATATACTTTATACGCATTCATATACATACACACACACATATATACATATATACATACATATATACACACACATGCATTCACATACATTTGTCTCTTTTTACTCTGACAGGGTGAGATGCTGATAGAGAAACTAGTGTGCAATTAAGTGCTTAATCACTGAAGGTGATTAAGCACCATGGCTTAATCACTGAAGGTGATTAAGGTGCTTTTACAAGCTCAGGTTATATAGTTACATCACATACATACATTGTGTAATTGATACATTACATGGTTAATCTTGGGTACAAGTCCAATATATCATCAAGTGTTCCAGTACTCATATAGTAATTACACAGTTCAGCATACCTTAGCCCAGGAGGGCGAAAGTCAGTCAATCTACAATATAATGTTCAAGAGAGTGCATGTTTTCTCTTTCACAAAGTTGACACATTGTGTACTCGACATTTGGGTTTTGAGAAAGCTGCCAGATACGTCTACATCCCAGGCGTATTCTGGCCACTATAACATCACATTGCCAGGTTCTTGTTCTATAGTCCCATATGTGAATGTCTCCTCACGATATCCATCATAATATTTAATGCTACAACTTTCAGGTCTTTGTGAATTTGTTAGGTTGGTGAGATCTGCATTAGATATTTGTTTAAGTATTCTCTTTGTCACTGCTAATGAAACACCCATATCAATTTCTACCACTGGTTTTCTACAGGCTTTCTTTGCAAGCATATCAACAGTGTCATGCCTTGAGATGCCAACATGTGATGGTATCCATAGGAATTTAATTTCAAATCTGTTTTCTTTAGCAGCTAAAACATTCATTCGAATATCACTGACTATTTTCTAGGTGTCACTACTATGTGCGTTCAATGCCAGGAGTGCACTCTGCGAGTCACAGTATAAAAGTCCACTGCCTTTGTCTTTTAAAAATTCAGTGGCAAGGTATATGCCTGCAAGTTCGGTTTGAGTTGTACTTGCCCAGTCATTGACGTGCTTCATTGCTGTATGTGTTCAAATATATTACATGCACATTCGGTACATCGTCCACATTCTTCTACAGAGCCGTCGGTATAGCACTGATACACATCGTTACCCATACTCTGAGTACTTTCAGTGATGCTTTTCAGTGTTAACTGTTTTAATAATGTAGAGTGCACATTATCCTAATTGCATTGTCCCTCTTACGGTCGTGCACATCCTTGTTGAATGTCCTGACTTCCGGGACGAGCTTGTGTCTTGTTTTCCGACCGTCCCTCGCTGTTGTTTGTATCTTAATGGTATTCTTGGTGACTCGGATACTTTTGATATCGTTCGCCTTATGTGTTTCTGTTCTCGTATTAGCGTCCTTGGTGATATTTAGCGCCCTCTGGTTATCCCACACATTTGATAGTGCTACATAACCTTCCCGGTTTGGTGCCTTCTTTTTGATAATTACTTACTTCTGCCTTTCCCTCAACTCTTCGTCGTCTTGATGCTCTTCACTGTACTAGGCTACGCCTCAGTTCTGGTGCCTTTCGTTTGATTCCTACCCAGAGCCTGTATGTTGTAACCGGCATATATCCTGTGTCTACAGGATCAGTGTGATCATTACTGTCTTCACTACTTTGCGCGGTCCCTACAACACCCTCACTCTTGCTAATGTCGTACTTTGACCATTACCCCTCCTGTAGACCCTGTTTCCTTTCACCACCTTCCCCTTTCTGTGTGACTGTCTTGCTGGCAAGGTTCTCTCTCTCGGATCGTCTTGCAAATGTTTTTCCTTGTGTCATTCCATCTTTGCCCCTATAGTGGGTCCCTATTCCTAAGTTTTGACCCCACATGAGTAAAGCTTTTACCCCTCCTACAGTTCTGAAACGAATTTTCCTTGCTCACTTTTATTCACACTCCTGCTTTATCTCCATCTTCACAGATGTATCCAAGTCTGCTGATGATGTAGGCTACTCTGTTGTATTTCCTGAGTGCACCTGTATGTGTCGCCTGCCTCTGGAGGCATCTTCATTGCAGAACTCAATGTAATTTTGAATGCTCTTCGTGAACTGCTTTCTCGCTGTCAATCTTTCTTTGTTGTAGTAGACTCGCAGTGCCCTAATGGCTCTGGAATCCTCTAATCCTGTCCATCCTGTAGTCGTCGAAATTCAATAATGACTGTTTCTTATCTCCTGTAGATTTCAGACAGTCGAGTTTTGCTGGGTTCCCAGTCAAATAGGTGTTTCCTTAAATGCGCGTGCTGTTGCGAAGGAGGCTAGCCGCACTTATAATAATAATAATAATAATAATTTTTATTTAGGCAAAGGTACATACATAAAGAGATTTTACAAAGTTTGTTGGCTTTATAGATAAGAGCTAGTACATACAATGCCTAAAGCCATTATTACGCAAAGCGTTTCGGGCAGGAAAAACGCCACGTTTTTCCACGCCACTTGACCCATTCCCCGCAAAGGTGTTCCTTATTTCGACTTCTACCCAGTTATTCATTCCTCAATCCTTGCCCGGTGACAGGATCACTGATCTTCTGTTACTGGTAACAAGCTGTGTGCTCTTAAGGGTAGCATGTCACCACGGCCTTTCTCTTACCACCAAAACCGGCGGTGGGAAATGGCTCTCGCGAGATTATGTATTGGTCATACCCGTTTAACCACTTAACTGCGCCAACCGAGTATTCTCGGTTGGCGCAGTGCTGCGCCAACCTCGAGAAAACTTTGATTTTTCGGTACCAATTCTAAATGTGTACGAGGTTGGTTGTGTACGAAATGGACTCTTAGGACCTCCAGTGAGAGGCAGCCATCTTGGAAAAAATTCCCAGAATGCCCTAGGGCTGCTGGCTGGGTTAGTACTGAATAAGCAACCATGGGTGTCGCACGCGCCTCTGGCTCCCAAACACCTGTCTGTGGTGGTGTTGAAAGATCATGCTCTGTCAGTGAAATTCAAACCTTATTGTTTTAAGAACATTAGGGTCATAATATTGGTGAAGCAATGCACAATAAGGACCTAACGCAAAGGTTGGATGCAAGTGATACAGCACCTATGTGGATGATACAGCAAGCGTATCCAGTTGTAGCTCTGAGCGTCACCCTTGCAATCCTATGCTATCTACAATATATTTAGATGATACATAGACGAATCGTTTTCTGCCTTCAGTGATGATGCATCTGATACAAGTAGCATAGATGAACAGTGTTAGCGGCTTCCATGGTGGTGTTTTCCATAGATATTTTCAAGAATACCTGAATCTCTTCCTAACTGACGGACACTGAGGCTAGCTGAATCTCTTTCTGACTGACAGACACTCGTGAGGCAAACTGAATCTTTTCCTGTGAGGGATCATACAAAGCGACCTTTTCAAGACTACCTTACAAATTGATTTTTTTCCATAACCTTTTCAATACTACCTTATGCTTTACAAGCTTGGCCCCCTCCCGGCTCAGCTTGTTGATGCCGTGAGGGGGCTTAGTGGGCGGCTGCCGGAGTGTGATGCTCCTTGGGGCAGTCCTCTGTCCTTTTGTAGCCTTGTGGTCCTGCTGCCGTCCTCTCCAATTGTGCTGAGCAACTTTTCCTTTCCATTCTGTTTCGTTTTTCTCCCCACTCTTCTCCTATCTGCTTGTCGTTTCCTGCCGACCTTTTGCTTGTTTTGGTTATTTCTTTAGACTTCCTCTATTTTGACGCCCGGGTGCTTGAGGAGGCATACTCTTGCACCTGTAGAACTGTAGTACCCAACGTCGAGAGAGAGGAGAACCTTTTATTGTCAATCCCCCTTTCGTCACTGAACCCGATCTCGAGACGGACTGTCGGTTCTTAAGGTGGCGGTTTGTGGGGCGTATACTTGTGACGCACCCCTAGGTGGCCCAGGCATGATCGGCTATAGCGTCTTGTTGGGTGTCCTGCCTCTAATTGTGCCTCCATGGTGGGTGTGGGGGGCACATTCATGAATGAATATTTCTTTTTTGTAGCGATGTTAACCGATGTTTCAGTTTCTCCTTTACCTTCTCAGGCTCGTGGGGTGGGCGACCAAGCCCCCGAGTCTGTCCGTGTTGGAAGACCGGGCTCTGTAGCCTCTGCTGCATTGGGCCCTGACCTTGCTCCTTCTTTGGACTCTCTGACTCCTCCCCTCAGCTCCCCTCACTCCCTCTGTGGTTGGGTCGAGCCCCAAGCCCCCAGTGGTGACTACCTCGTCCCCTGGCACGGCTCCGTTTCTAGTTGTAACTACTGTTCCTTTTAACCCCCATCTTTCTCTGGGGGTTCTCAACGCCGTCCACGACACGGCCGCCCTCGCCCGATTCCTTCCCGTTCTGATACCTATCAAGCCTTGTTTGATCCCGCTTCGTGGACCAAATATTTTGATCTCCCTCTTGATTCTGCGCCTCCTGATTATTTCTCCCTTCATTGACATCTCGTTGATTCCTTGGATGCCTCTGTTACCTTCAACCCCACTTGTCTCGGTACACGTGTCGTTGCTGTTCCTTCTCAGGATGCAGCTTCCCGCTTGGCTGCCTTATCCTGCCTTGGCGAGACCCCTGTTCGGGTCTCAAAGAACGCTCAGTTGAATGCCAGTGTTGGCACTATTCTCCTCCCACCCCATGTTGCGACCGGTGTTCGGAATCTGCGGGACTGCCACGACGATATTCGTCATATCCTTGATGCCCAGGGCCATTCTATTCTCCAGGCGGACACGTTTACTCGTCCCCCTCGTGGTAGTCGCCGTGAACCCCTTCGGGTTGTGAAGATTACCTTTGATGGTCGGACCCTTCCACCCTCTGTCATTCTTGCTGGTGCCAGGTGCTCTGTCCAGGAGTAAATTCCTTCTAGGCTCTGTAACAAGTGCTGGAGGTTTGGGCATGGTGCCCTCCGCTGCTCTGGGACTGTCTCTGTCCTTTGTGTGGTGGCGAAGGTTACTTTACGTCAGAGTGCACTTCTCCCCAGGCTCGTTGCCTCAACTGCAGTGAGGCCCATCCTACCTTCTACCGTGCATGTGTCCATTACAAGCTTGAGGCAGCCGTCCTCAACTTGAAGCACCGGGAGCGTTTATCTTTTCCTGAGGCGAGGCGCCAGGTTCGCTGGCTCCCGCCTTATGCTAATATCTCTTATGCTCGTGTGTTGGGCTCTTCCTCTCCTCGTCCTGCCCACCTTCCTCAGACTCACAACCGTTTCCGGGCCTTTGGACCCTGATACGCCCACTGCCCCCTCCTCTGTTCCTTTCAGTTCTGTCCCGAAGGGTCCACCTCCTGGTCCTCTGTCTGGGGTTCCCCTTCTTTCTACCCGGTCTGTCATGTCTCCTGTGTCTTCTTCCTCGTCTCCCTCCGATCCTCCTTCCCATCCTTCCCCTCCGTCTCTTGACTCTCTCCGCTGCCTGTCGGTGCGGGCTGGTGTCCATCGCTCTCCAAACGGCCGTTGTGTGCACTCTCGTTCAGCTTCTCCTGTTGAGACGCTAGAATCCATTGCCCGGTACGTAGTTGCAGGGACGCCTGTCTCTTTAAGTCAGAAGCGTAAGCCTGGCTCCTCTCCTTCCTCCTCCCCGGCGAGTAAGAAGGTTTCGCTTTCTTCCTCGTCCCCTACTTTTGCCTCTATCGCTCCTTCCCCTCCCATTTCGGTGGTGGTGCCCCCTGTTCCTGCTATGGAAGTTTCTTTGGCCCCCTCTTCCTTCTTGGTTGCTGCCCTTTCTGAGTTGCGCTCCCCTCTTTCTCCTCCCCCTCTTCCTGCTGCTGTCCTTGACTGCTCCTCTCGGTTGCCTCCTCCGGACCCCATCTGTCCACCTCTGATCTGTTCTCCTGCTTCCTTCCCTCCGTCTTTGCTCAGTTTACCCATGCCCCCTAACCCTGACTTTGCTGACCCTGATCCCGACCCTGACATTCTTTAATGTGCTGTGTTGCTTTTTCGCCTTTGTTTCTTCCTTGTTCTCTGTTGTTGTCCTTTCTCTTCTCGTCGATGTCTATTCTTCAATGGAACGTTCGAAGTTATTATGCCAATTTTCTTGAACGCCAACTTCTGATTTCGCGGTTTTCGCTCCTTTGTGTGTGTTTCCAGGAGCCGATGCTTGGTGCTCGTCCTGGTCGTTTTCGTGGCTATTCCTTTCTCTCCCACCCCCCCCCTCCAGAACAGCTGGGGCTCCTAACTCTTCTGCTCTGTTGATTCGCTCTGATGTTCCCTTTGTCCCCTTACTTTTTCCTTAGTCTCTCCATTCTTCTGCTGCTCGTATATTTGTGGGGAAATGGTACACTGTTCCATTTATCTCCCCCCTGAGTGTCCCGCTTTCTCTCCCTGATCTGAAACACTTACTGGACTCCTTGCCAGAGCCTGTGCTCCTGCTGGGTGATTTCAATTGTCATCATTCCCTTTAAGGTGATGTTCTGATGAACACCCGGGGTCGCCTTCTTGAGATGTTTATCCTCTCTTCTTCCTTGTCTCTTCTGAATTCTGGTGAGCCCATGCATTTGGACTCTCGGACTCGCACCCTTTCCGGTCTTGATCTTTCTCTTTGCACTTGTTCTCTTTACTTAGATTTCAAGTGGCAGGTTCTTGATGACCTCCATGACAGTGACCATTTCCCCATCCTTGTTTCCTTTTTCTCTTTTCGCCCTCCCCTCTCCTTCCCTAGGTGGCAGTTTGCTAAGGCAGACTGGACCCTATTTACCCTAAGTGCTGCTCTCTCTGACCTCTCCCTTCTGCCTCTCTCTCGCGCTCTCCTCCTTTTTCATGACACTGTCTTCAACGCTGCCCTCCGCTCTATTCCTCGCTCTTCCTCTCGGGGTCCACGGAAGTGGAATGCGGACTGTGCTCGGGCTGTCCGCTGTAAGCGTGCAGCCTGGAAGAGGCAGGCAGGCAGACGACCGATTCTTTTCTTTTCTTTCGGAAAGCGAGTGCGGTGGCGCGTAGGGCCATCCGTACGGCTAAACGTGAATGTTGGGCATCTTATGTCTCAACAATTACGTCCGAAACCCCTCTGGCCCAGATCTGGAAGCGTATCCGCAAGATAGCGGGTAAGTTCGTTCCCGATGTTTCACCGGTCCGTCACCTCCATGATACTCTTGTGCCGGACCCGTTGCAGGTCGCTTCCGAACTGGGTTCCCACTTTTCTTCTGTTAGCTCTGGTCTTCATCTTCCCCAATCTTTCCTTCTTTGTAAACCTGTCCTTGAGTCTCATCCTTTAGATTTCTGCACTCATCTTCAGCTTCCCTATAATGATCCCTTCTCTCTCTCTCTGAACTTCGTTCTGCCCTGGCCCTCTGCGGTTCTACGGCGGCGGGCTCCGATGGTATTCATTATGAGATGCTTCGCCATCTCCCTCCGAGCACGTCTCAGTATTTACTGAGTCTGTATAATCGGATCTGGGAGTCGTCGTCAGTCCCTGAGGACTGGCTCGATGCCGTTGTCCTCCCTGTTTGCAAACCGGGGTCTCTGGGTACTTCCCCTAAGGTCTTTCGCCCTATTGCTCTCACAAGTTGTGTCTGCAAACTCTTTGAACGTATGGTTAACGTTCGTCTGATGTGGTTCCTGGAACACCATCACCTCCTCTCCCCTTCTCAATTTGGCAAGTGCCGCAGCACGACAGATGTCCTGGTGAACTTGGAGGTCTATATTCGTACTGCTTTTGCTGCGAAGACCTCCGTTGTTGCCGTCCTTTTTGACCTGGAAAAGGCTTACGACACCACTTGGCGTTATCATATCCTATCTCAACTTCATTCTTTTGGCCTTCGTGGTCATCTCCCTCTCTTTCTCCGCAGCTTCCTCTCGTCGTTCCTTTCGGGTGCGCCTTGGTACCGCTCTCTCTCCCTCTTTTCAGCAATACGAAGGTGTGCCCCAAGGTAGTGTTCTGAGCACTACTCTTTTTCTGGTTGCCCTCAATGGTCTTCTTTCCTCTCTTCCTTCTAGTGTCTTCTCCGCTCTCTATGTCGATGATCTTACCCTTTGTTGTCAGGGTGATGATTCGCCTCTCCTTCAACACCGGCTTCAACTTGCAATTGATGTCGTGTCGTCTTTGGCCACAGATCATGGCTTCAAGTTCTCTACTTCTAAGACTTGTGCCATGACTTTTACGCGGAAACGGGTTGTTCTTCGTCCCTCTTTGTCACTTTATGGTCATCCCCTTGAATACAAAGATTCCGCGAAGCTTTTGGGGTTATTCCTTGACACTCGTTTGTCTTGGTCTCCCCATATCTCTTACCTCCGTGTTGAGTGCTCTAAGGCCCTTACCCTCCTTCGGGTCTTGTCCCATACTTCTTGGGGGGCAGATAGGCGCACTCTCCTTGCTTTACATTCCTCTCTCGTCCTGTCTAAGCTCGATTATGGTTGCCCTGCTTACTTGTCTGCTTCTCCTTCTACTCTTCGCCGTCTTGATGCTTTGCACCATACTGGGTTGCGCCTCAGTTCTGGTGCCTTTCGTTCGACTCCCATCCTTAGCTTGTATGTTGACACTGGCTTCCTGTCTCTCCAGGACCGCCGTGATCGCTACTGTCTTCGCTATTTTGCGCGGTCCTTGCAACATCCTTCCTCTCGCCTCTGTCGTGCTTTAACTTTTACCCCTCCTGCGGTTCCTGTTCTTCTTCACCACCTCCCTCTTTCTGTCCGGTTATCTCGCCTACAGGATTCTCTTTCCGTTTGTATTTCTGATGTTTCTCCTCGTGTTGTTCCTTCTTTGCCCCCGTGGAGTGTCCCTCTTCCGCGGTTTTGTACATCCTTGACCCTTATCACTAAAGCTTTTACCCCTCCTACGGTTCTAAAACGCCTTTTCCTCGAGCACATTTCTTCTCACTCCCGCTCCGTTTCTGTCTTCACCGATGGGTCTAAGTCAGCGGACGGTTGTTGGCTACTCTGTTGTTTTTCCTGATCGCACTTATATGTGTCGCTTGCCTCCGGAGACTAGCATCTTTACAGCGGAACCTATGCTATTCTCTATGCTCTTCGTCTCCTGCTTTCTCGTTGTCAGTCTTCCTTTGTAGTTGTTGTTGACTCTCGTAGTGCCCTCATGGCTCTCGGGTCCTTTAATACGGTTCATCCAGTAGTTGTCGAGATCCAGCATTGGTTGTTTCTTGTTCACAGTAAATTTAAGTCGGTTGAGTTTTGTTGGGTTCCCAGCCATATTGGTGTGTCTTTAAATGAGCGTGCGGATGCTGCCGCCAAGGAAGCTGTCCGCTCTTGTCCCATCTCTCGTAAAGGCATTCCGAATTCCGACTTTTACCCGGTTATCCATTCCTCAGTCCTTACCCGTTGGCAGGCTTCTTGGTTGTCTGTTACTGGTAACAAGCTACGTACTCTTAAATGTTGTATTTCCTCGTGGCTGTCCTCCTTCCACCGTAACCGGCGGTGGGAAACAGCTCTGGCGAGGTTGCGTATTGGCCATACTCGCTTAACCCATGGTCACTTGATGGAGCGCCGCCCTGCTCCTTATTGTCCTAGTTGCATTGTCCCTCTTACGGTCGTGCATGTCCTTCTTGAATGTCCTGACTTCCAGGACGAACGTGTGTCTTCCTTTCCGACCGCCTCTCGCGGTCACCTGTCCCTCGATAGAATTCTTGGTGACTCGGATACTTTTGATATCGTTCGCCTTATGCGTTTTTGTTCTCGTATTGGCATCCTTGGTGATATTTAGCGCCCTCTGCTTATTTTGCGTATTTGATGGTGCTACATAGCCTTCCCGGTTTGGTGCCTTCTTTTGATAATTACTTACTTCCTCGGCCCCTACTTTTGCCTCTATCGCTCCTTCCCCTCCTATTTCGGTGGTTGCACCCCCTGTTCCTGCTATGGAGGTTTCTTTGGCCCCCGCTTCCCTCTCGGTTGCTGCCCTTTTTGAGTTGCGCTCCCCTCTTTCTCCTCCCCCTCTTCCTGCTGCTGTCCTTGACTGCTCCTCTCGGTTGCCTCCTCCGGACCCCACCTGTCCACCTCTGATCTGTTCTCCCGCTTGCTTCCCTCCGTCTTTGCTCAGTTTACCCATGCCCCCTAACCCTGATCCCGACCCTGACATTCTTTAATGTGCTGTGTTGCTCTTTCGCCTTTGTTTCTTCCTTGTTCTCTGTTGTTGTCCTTTCTCTTCTCGTCGATGTCTATTCTTCAATGGAATGTTCGAAGTTATTATGCCAATTTCCTTGAACGCCAACTTCTGATTTTGCGGTTTTCGCCCCTTTGTGTGTGTTTCCAGGAGCCGATGCTTGGTGCTCGTTCTGGTCGTTTTCGTGGCTATTCCTTTCTCTCCCCCCCCCCTCCAGAACAGCTGGGGCTCCTAACTCTTCTGCTCTCTTGATTTGCTCTGATGTTCCCTTTGTCCCCTTACTTTTTCCTTAGTCTCTCCATTCTTCTGCTGCTCGTATCTTTGTGGGGAAATGGTACACTGTTCCATTTATCTTCCCCTGAGTGTCCCGCTTTCTCTTCCTGATCTGAAACACTTACTGGACTCCTTGCCAGAGCCTGTGCTCCTGCTGGGTGATTTCAATTGTCATCATTCCCTTTGGGGTGATGTTCTGATGAACACCCGGGGTCGCCTTCTTGAGATGTTTATCCTCTCTTCTTCCCTGTCTCTTCTGAATTCTGGTGAGGCCATGCATTTGGACTCTCGGACTCGCACCCTTTCCAGTCTTGATCTTTCTCTTTGCACTTCTTCTCTTTACTTAGATTTCAAGTGGCAGGTTCTTGATGACCTCCATGGCAGTGACCATTTCCCCATGCTTGTTTCCTTTTTCTCTTTTCGCCCTCCCCTCTCCTTCCCTAGGTGGCAGTTTGCGAAAGCGGACTGGAACCTCTTTACCCTCAGTGCTACTGTCTCTGTCATGAAAAAGGAGGAGAGAGCGAGGGAGAGGCAGAAGGGAGAGGTCACTGTCTTCGACGCTGCCCTCTGCTCTATTCCTCGCTCTTCCTTTCAGGGTACACAGAAGTGCGTTCCCTGGTGGAATGCAGACTGTGCTCGGGCTGTCCGCTGTAAGCGTGCAGCCTGGAAGAGACACTGCCGTCAGCATATGGCCGATTCTTTTCTTTTCGTTTGGAAGGTGAGTGTGGTGGCCCATAGGGCCATCCGTACAGCTAAACGTGAATGTTGGGCATCTTATGTCTCATCCATTACATCTGTTATATATGGGGAGTGTTTGTACTATGGGGCCTAGTATTATCTGGATGTAGGGGCAGTAGTAAGCATTAAGAGTTATCAATGTGGGAGATCTAAAAGGCCCGGCCCCTAAATAAAACTATAAGCAGTGCTGAATACTTGGCTATACACAAGGTCAGTCTAGAGGTTGATTTAAGATCTACACAGGAAGAACTGATACTCTCTTACTTCACTTATTTATTAACCCCTTAACAACCCCCCATATACATTCACACCAATAACAAAAATAATAATTACTTTACCACACTATCTTACGTTAAAAGCCTTGGTCCACATAAGCAGGACACAAGGTTTTACACTGAAAACAAGCTAGGGTAAAGTTCTACAAAGGAAACACTTGAAGCTAGAGTCAGCTTAGGGTAGGGAGACCACGTGGTTCCACTGGGACCCCCTTTAGAATAACTAGTAATATAAACTCTAAAGACACCTACTACACACAAAGTATACTACTCTACACATAGAACACGTGTATGCCAGAAATTGAATAATGTACACAGTATATACTTAGCTTGAACAAGACACAGAAATAAGGAAACGAGGAGGAAGGGTAGGAGGATCCTGTCCACACCACGCCAGCTCAGAGAAAGAAAGACTCTCAGTCTCCTTTCCCCCAGCTGGCTCGCTGCCGGCAGACTGCTCAACTAATCGTACCGCAGCCCTATACCCAGTTTACTCAGGTTTAACTTTACAAATGATTAGAAAGTATTAGTAAACATAGTTGGTGCCTATGTTATTATTTAATAATCAACCCCAAGCTCAGTCTTAAATGCTCTTTGGAAAACAAGAATAGTCTTACGTCTGGCTGGGAAGATACAAACAAGCGCACCTCGTGATGCGTTTTCAATACTAAAAGGCAGTTTATTAGCTCAGTTTTGACCTCTGGTTTCCACTGAGGAACCCAGGGTCGTAACAACGTCCGAAACTCTTCTGCCACAGATCTGGAAGCATATCCGCAAGATAGCAGGTAAGTTCGTTCCTGATGTTTCACCTGTCCTTCACCTCCATGGTACTCTTGTGGCGGACCCGTTGCAGGTCGCTACCGAACTGGGTTCCCACTTTTCTTCTGTTAGCTCTGGTCTTCATCTTCCCCAATCTTTCATTCTTCGTAAACCTGTCCTTGAGTCTCGTCCTTTGGATTTCTGCACTCATCTTCGGCTTCCCTATAACAATCCCTTCTCTCTCTCTGAACTTCGTTCTGCTTCGTTCTGCCCTCTGCGGTTCTACGGCGGCAGGCTCCGATGCTATTCATTATGAGATGCTTCGCCATCTCCCTCCGTGCACGTCTCGGTATTTACTGAGTCTGTATAATCGGATCTGGGAGTCGTCGTCAGTCCCTGAGGACTGGCTCGATGCCGTTGTCCTCCCTGTTCGCAAACTAGGGTCTCTGGGAACATCCCCTAAGGACTTTTGCCCTATTGCCCTCACAAGTTGTGTCTGCAAACTCTTTGAACGTATGGTTAACGTTCGTCTGATGTGGTTCCTGGAACACCATCACCTCCTCTCCCCTTCTTAATTTGGTTTCCGCAAGTGCCGCAGCACGACTGATGTCCTGGTGAACTTGGAGGTCTATATTCGTACTGCTTTTGCTGCGAAGACCTCCGTTGTTGCCAGCCTGTCAGATGTTGTGTCCATCATACACTCACTAAATACCAAAGCTGGGAACATCAGTGAAATCCCATCCATTGTATACAAGAGCGTCTCCCATGCACTTGCGCCACCTATAGCTCTGCTTTTCAACAAATCCCTTGAGTGTCATACCTTCCCTGATATCCTTAAAAAAGCAAGAGTAACGCCAGTTCATAAAGGAGGTAATCCGGCAGACATAAACAACTATAGACCAATATCGAACCTACCCATACTATAAAAAATATTTGAAAAAATTATCTACAAACAGCTCTACTCCTATCTCGTAAAATTCGACATTCTTAGCCCCTGTCAGTTTGGCTTCCGCTCCCAAAAGAGTACCAACGACGCAATTATTAGTCTCCTTGATATAATTTACTCAGCCCTTGACAAAAATGAGTTTCCAATTGGACTCTTCATTGACCTGAGAAAGGCCTTTGATACTGTTAATCACGATTACCTCTTATGTAAACTCCATCATTATGGAATCCGAGGCCATGCACTGGACTATATCCAATCCTATCTTAGTGATAGACACCAATGTGTAGCCATCAATAATATAATCTCTCCCATTCTACCAATAACCGTTGGAGTGCCACAGGGCAGCATCTTGGGACCTCTTCTATTTCTTATATACATTAATGATCTGCCTAATGTCTCTAACATTCTGAAACCTATTTTGTTTGCTGATGATACTACCCTCATCTACTCCAACCCCAACCCACATACTCTAAATGATGTTGTTAATAATGAACTAAAAAAAGTCCACTTATGGATGTCAACCAACAAACTAACACTTAACATAGAAAAGACCTACTACATCCTATTTGGAAGCAAATCTACAAATGCAATTCAGCTTCAGATTGACAATGTAAACATTAGCAATAAAAATGATGGAAAGTTTCTTGGCATATTCCTAGACAAGAGACTCAACTTCAGTACCCACATACAACACATAACTAAGAAAGTCTCTAAAACAGTTGGTATATTCTCCAAAATTAGATATTATGTACCTAACTCTGCTCTCATCTCTCTATATTATGCACTAATCTATCAATATCTTAACTGTGGTATCTGTGCATGGGGTTCAACCACTGCAAACCACCTCAAGTCCATCATCACCCAGCAAAAATCTGCTATCAGAATAATATCAAATTCTGCTTTCAGACAACACACAGCCCCCTTGTTTAACTCCCTAAACATGCTAAACATAATCTCACTCCACAAATTCTCTTGTGCCAACTACATTTACAAAACCGTGTTCTTAAATGCAAATCCTTGTCTGAAACTCTTCCTGGACAGATGTAATAGGACCCATTATCACCACACCAGAAATAAATATCTCTTTGATATCCCCAGAGTTAAACTTAATCTGTGTAAACACTCTATGCAAATAAAGGGACCCAGTTTATGGAACTCACTCCCTACTGAATTGAAAAGCTGTCCAACTTTTACATCATTCAAAATCAATACTAAAAAGTACCTAATTTCATCTTCATAGTTTTTCACTTTTTGCCTTAAAATTGCACTGTATCAATTGCTACCCAATCTCCCAACCTTTATGTTCCCAATTTGAACATCTTTACCATTGTGATCATTGCTGTTTTCTTATATGTGCTGCCAATCTGCTGTATGGTGTTTATAAGTCTTGTTTATCTGTATCTTTTGCTACCCAGTCTCCCAATCTTTATGTACCCAATCTGAACATCTTTACCATTGTGATCATTGCTGTCTTATATGTGCTGTCAATCTGCTGTATGGTGTCTATTAATCTTGTTTAAATTACTAATCAAGCTGTCAATGTAATCAATCAGAGCATTAATATAACAATGTGCTTTAATATACTTACTTAGCTCTCTCATCTCATTTTTCTCTTGCAATGTATCTTTATCATTTATCAATTCTGATAGAAACTACCTACTTAAAATTATCTGCTAGAGTAAGGGCCTGCCCGAAACGCTGCGCGTACTAGTGGCTTTACAAGAATGTAAATACTGTACTATCCAATGTATTCTCACAAACCCAATGTACCTTCTTGTATATATATAAATAAATAAATAAATAAATCCTTTTTGACCTGGAAAAGGCTTACGACACCACTTGGCGATATCATATTCTATCCCAGTTTCATTCTTTTGGCCTTCGTGGTCATCTCCCTCTCTTTATTCGCAGCTTCCTCTCTCGTCGTTCCTTTTGGGTGCGGCTTCGTACTGCTCTCTCTGCCTCTTTTCAGCAATACGAACGTGTACCCCAGGGTAGTGTCTGAGCACTACTCTTTTTCTGGTTGCCCTCAATGGTCTTCTTTCCTCTCTTCCTTCGGGCGTCTTCTCCGCTCTCGATGTCGATGATCTTACCCTTTGCTGTCAGGGTGATGACGCGCCTCTCCTTCAACGACGGCTTCAACTTGTGATTGATGCCGTGTCGTCTTGGGCCACAGATCATGGCTTCAAGTTCTCTACTACTAAGACTTGTGCCCTGACCTTTACTCAGAAACGAGTCGTTCTTCGTCCCTCTTTGTCACTTTATGGTCATCCCCTTGAGTACAAAGATTTCACGAAGCTTTTGGGGTTATTCCTTGACACTCGTTTGTCTTGGTCTCCCCATATCTCTTACCTCCGTGTTGAGTGCTCTAAGGCCCTTGCCCTTCTTCGGGTATTGTCCCATACTTCTTGGGGAGCGGATAGGCGCGCACTCCTTGCTTTACATTCCTCTCTCGTCCTGTCTAAGCTCGATTATGGTTGCCCTGCTTACTCGTCTACTTCTACTTCTATTCTTCGCCGTCTTGATGCTTTGCACCATACTGGGCTGCGCCTCAGCTCTGGTGCCTTTTGTTCGACTCCCATCCTCAGCTTGCATGTTGACACTGGCTACCTGTCTCTCCGGGACCGCCGTGATCGCTACTGTCTTCGCAATCTTGCACGGTCCTTGCAACATCCCTCCTCTTGCCTCTGTCGTGCTTTAACTTTTACCTCTCCTGCGGTTCCTGTTCCTCATTACCACCTCCCTCTTTCTGTCCGGTTATCTCGCTTACAGGCTTCTCTTTCCGTTCATATTTCTAATGTTTCTCCTCATGTTGTTCCTTCTTTGCCCCATGGTGAGTCCCCCTTCCGCAGTTTTGTACATCCTTGACCCGCATCACTAAAGCTTTTATCCCTCCTACGGTTCTAAAATGCCTCCTACGGTTCTAAAATGAGTTTTGTTGGGTTCCCAGCAATATTGGTGTCTCTTTAAATGAGCGTGTGGATGCTGCTGCCAAGGAAGCTGTCCGCTCTTGTCCCATCCCTCGTAAAGGTATTCCATATTCCGACTTTTAACCGGTTATCCATTCTTCCATCCTTACTCGTTGGCAGGCTTCTTGGTCGTCTGTTACTGGTAACAAACTACGTACTCTTAAATGTTATGTTTCCTCGTGGCCATCCTCCTACCACCGTAACCGGCGATGGGAAACGGCTCTGGCGAGGTTGCATATTGGTCATACTCCCTTAACCCATGGTCACTTGATGGAGCGCCGCCCTGCTCCTTATTGTCCTAATTGCATTAATTGTCCCTCTTATGGTCGGGCATATCCTTCTTGAATGTCCTGACTTCCAGGACGAGCATGTGTCTTGCTTTCCGACCGCCTCTCTCGGTCACCTGTCCCTCAGTAGAATTCTTGGTGACTCAGATACTTTTGATATCGTTCACCTTATGCGTTTTTGTTCCCCTGTTGGCATCCTTGGTGATATTTCAACCCGTTCTCGCAAATTCGTAAAGTCAATATTGACTTATTAACTACGTGCATAGGTGACATACTTAACATAATAGATACCCTTAAAAAGATTCATAGAAAACACCGACCTTACCTAACCTACTTAGTATGTTAAGATAAGCATCTTATTGCTTCGTAATTACAATTATTACCTAACCTATAATAGGTATAGGTTAAGTAATAAATGTAATTACGAAGCAATAAGATGCTTATCTTAAGATACTAACAAGGTTAGGTAAGGTCGGTGTTTTCTATGAATCTTTTTAAGGGTATCTATTATGTTTAGTATGTCACCTATGCACATAGTTAATAAGTCAATATTGACTTTACGAATTTGCGAGAACGGGTTGGATATTTAGCGCCCTCTGATTATTCCGCACATTTGTTGGTACTATACATAGCCTTCCCGGTTTGGTGCCTTCTTTTGATAATTACTTACTTTACAAGCTTGGCTACATACAACCTACAAGTACTAAAGCCAAGGGTGTACGTGAGTACATTTCATAAGAAATGTACATAAGAAACAGGAAGCGAAAATTTATTTGTACCTGGTGCACTGAGAGCGAAGTCACGCTGTGTACCATGGACTACTTCGTTGATTATTACTCACTTCCGATGTACTGAGTGTGTAATACAGTATGTTACTGTGTAAATAGTGTGTGAAACTGTACATATTGTAATTTTAGTGTATTTTTAACAGGTAATATTGCGACAATAAACATTTACTGTGGACACATTACTGACACATGTATCACAGTTCCATGGAACATTATGAACGTTTTACTGTATACATATTGTAAAGGACACAAATATGCATCATATACAATAAAAAAAACAATTAAACCCGCATTGGTTAACATAAAACAAATAATTGAAAATATATTTGAGGCAATACCTGGTGCTTGAATGGCCCGCGCGACTGTGTCTGGGCGATTCACGCACGGGCGACCAGGTCCTGATCGATGATGTCACAGCGCACCGTGTCCACGTCCCCACAGCCAAAGTAAGTGGAATTTGGTATTTGTTTTTACATAGATATGTTGAGGGAAGGGAATTTATCATTTTACGAAGAAAAAATAATTTTTTGGGAACACTTTATTTCATGCGCACCGGGGGAATTTCACAATACTGTAAACTCGGCGCAGCACGGTTAACGTGCAGGCACTTAATAGAGCACCACCCTGTTCCTTATTGTCCAAAATGCATTGTGGCTTTTACTGTCGTGCATATCATTGTAGAATGTCCTGACTTCGAGTATGTGTGTGTGCGTCTTGCTTCTGGCAGTCTCTTTATTGCCGTCACCTATCCCTTGATACAATCTTTGATGAATCGGATGCGTTTGACGTTGTTCGCCTTATGTGCGTTTGTTTTTGTATTGGCATCCTTAGTGATATTTAGCACTTTTTGAATATCCCGCACTTTTGACGGTGCTACATAACCTCCCCGGCTATATTCCGTCTTTTGATATTTACTTAAGTACTAAACTGGGTGAGTGAGGTAGCATGAGACATTCAACTTCAACAATACTTTTACCAGAGTTTACCTGGTTAATATATTGTTTATAATCAATTATATCAGTTTGTAATAGTTATAATGATTAATTCTGTTACCTTTAAAGTTACCTCGAGCACCTGCCCAATATGCTATGCATGATAGTAGCTTTGCTACAAAGTAGCTTTACTACTTTGCTTATTTTATACTTAAACTCCAATGTATGCACTTTCTCGATGCAATATATATAATTCTTGCATATAAATAAACTAATGACAGAGCTTAAATAAATATATTTATTTTTATTGTTAATTGATTTAAGGTGTAATACTTGGCTCATACTTAATTATGACTTGATAATTTTTATATACAACTTGTTTGACAATTGTCTGAACTTTCAAGGTCACTGTCCACTACTAACTGTAACTAAGAGTATTAAAGCATTTTAGTACTTAAAACATGCAACTTCACCGGTGTTATCAATACCTTCAATTTATATTGTAGTTATTATGATGAACTCAAATTTTGCTACAATGTACCTATTGATAGTCTTGGCCATATCTGTTAGATTAAGTAACTGCTCAAGATGGAATGCGTGTTTGTGGCTTTCCAAAAATATAAGAATAACAACATTATTATTATTATGTGCTCTCAGACCCCACTGTACCTTCTTGTTTTTAAATAAATAAATATAAAAATAAATTGTTATATTTCAATTTAATGTTTTCATTCTGCTTAATGCAATTAAACTACCATACTATTGCTAGAACTACTGACTCCATAATGTAATAGTCTATGCTTGTCATCTTTAGGTATCACCCTTTTCTGGAGGAGCTCCGTCGGCTCCCCGGAGCTATACCAGGCTGATATGCTAATGTCAAACGTTGGCATCAGTCATGTGTATGGATTTCTAGGGCCTACCGGGGACCACGGCCTGAACCTGGCCCCCCTCAGAGAGGCAAGGGGAGCAATGGCCTATAGAAACCCCCGTGTGGTTGGAAGCATTCTATGTCTGCCATCGACCGGGTCAAGCATCCAGAAAGGTAAACATTCCAAAACAAACCCCTATTCTGGTTAAAATTGCTACCAAAATCTGAAGTTTTTTTTTTTTTTTTTTTTTTTTTTTACATGCACAGCATGCAACTTAAATACAATACAAACAACACAGAATACAGAACAGAACAAAAGAAAACAATAGACCACCGGCCAGAAGGGCCGACAGCATGTCACAATAAACCACAAACACAATAAAGACACAGAAAAATACAGCATACAACAAGGTATAATACAATGGCATACAAGGTATAATATAAAACAATGGCAAAGTATAATACAAAGGCAAACTAGCACAATAACATCACAAAACAAAAGCGTCATAAAACAAAACATACATCAAAGGCACAACAGGGAACATAACAGTACAAACACAATACATCCCAAACAAAACATAAAGAGCAAACACGTACAACAGGTAAAGCACGCCATAACAAATGGAAAGCAAAACAAAATGGCACAACCGAACAAAGAGCACTCGCCAACAGCCTGAAGGGCACACAATATGACATACACAAGCGCATACGACATCCACAACCGAACACACAAATACACAGGAACCGCACACCCACCCACCAGCCATACAAAGAAAACCTACAACATACACCGGAGCACGCAGGAACCGGGAAACAAAACCCACCCCACCCACTCACACACACACACACCATCCTCACCGCACACAACAGGAAACATAGAATACACAGAAATCATTTGCGAGGAACAGCGTGAGAAATGTACTTCTCCGGGAAATCATCGGAAGGATACTTCGCCTTGTAAGCTTCCCAGACCAAATCTTCAAGGTCGGTAGGGTTTTTGATCCCCCTCGCCCGAGGGGGTATCATAAACTCAGGAACATCTATATCGGGCGGCATCGGCCAACGCCCGAGTTCACTGACGCAAGTCGCATAACGAGGCCGGGGAGCGCCATCCACGCCCATCGAGGAAGCAGACGACACTGGAGAAGCGGACGAGGGCCGCCGAGTCTGCCACGAAGTCGCACACATAGGAGCAGGGGCCGGACGACGAGACTGTAGCACCTCCATGGATACCGCAGGAGACACAGAAGAGACTGCTGGAGACGGAAGAGGCGGCAAGACTGCTGCCGAGGAAACGGGTAACGAGGAAGGGGCCACAGAACTCTCAGAGCGAGCATCCCTTTGCAACACCATCACCAGGCCACCCCGCTCACCACCAACCACAGCAGGGGGAACCACTCCCCACGAAGAACCGGAGCCACCCCACACAGGCGACGCACCTGAAGCAGGACCCTCGGACACCAGAACAGGAGGGGAGGCCGAAACGCCGGCACCGGCATCCTCAGGCAAGTTGTACCTCCGCCACCACCGTAGTGTGCACCACATCCGGAGCCACCCCACCGTCAATGGAAGGACGACACTCGTCGAAGTCGCCAACTTCAGCCCACGCAGAAGAACGCCGGGAATGCTTAGGCTCGGGCCGCACATCATCAGACCTGGAGGCAGACTCAGCGACCCGCGCAGCACCAGCCGAGCGAACCGACGCACGCCGCAGTATGGCAGCCTCCTCAACCACACGGGGCACCAGGCCAGGCACAGGAGGGAATGCCGGATCCACCCCAGCTCCCAGCACAGCCGGAACAGACGGCGAGGGTGCAGGGACCGGGACAGACACAGCAGAGGAAGAACTGGAAGACGAGGGGTCCGAGCAAACGGCAGTCGGAAGAGGCTCAGGGACACCAGCCGAAGCAGGCTGAGCACTAGGCGAGGACACAACCTCCGGAGGAGATGCGGCAACAACAGGGGGCGCAACAGGTGGAGCAACAGCTGATACAGAGGGCACCTCCTCAGCCGAAGAGACGTCCACACCCACCGAATCATCCCCCACAGGAAGGGGCGGAAAATCCTCCTCACTGAAGAGATTCACTGGTGCAACAGCAGGCGCAGAACAGTCAGCGGCCTGATGGCCCAAAAGACCACAACGATAACACGTCCGCGGCTGACGGGCGTAAAACACCCGAACGTTGTACCCCATAAGACACACAGAGGACGGAATATCCGCCCAGAGTCTCATGCCCAGGGTGCGAATGTTAGACCTCACACCCTTAAGAGGACTAGAAGACACCACGTTCACCCTCACACTAACAACTGTGCCAAACCGGCCGAAATACCGCCGTAGCAGAGCCTCTGGAAACTCCAAGGGAGCCCCATGCACACATGTAAGTAAGTGCACCACTTCTATCCGAGAGGGTTACAGTGCCCGCACCATCCGGCAGGGGTAGTGTCCGCCCCTCGTATCGCCGGAGAAAATCGCGATATGCCACCTCCTCTGCGAACTTCACAATTGCCCTACAGGCCGTTACCAACTCGACCCCATAAATCGCAAACACAGGGACAGAGAGCATTTCACAAGCCAGGGCAATCTCTGGGTAACCAGCCCGCACAGAGAACTCCAGTCCCACAGACTGAGCCCGGACGACAGGGGGTAGAGGGACCCCCATCGTAACGTCACGTCAGCACAGGCGAGCAGAGACACACCCGCCCCCAACCGGCCGAAACGGGCAAACAACACCAACTGCTGGAGCGCCGATGCAACACGTCTGTCCCGTACCGAAGCTAGGGCCAGACTCAAAGCTGAAGTAGTGGATAGAACTCCCCAACAGAAAACAAGCAAACTAGTATGACGTCACACGTCACCGTGCCTCTGTCTGGGGAGGGGGAGCCCCAGACCTCTCATGCCGGCTATCCACCCATCAGTTCTTCGACTGATGCTATAGGCACCGGTTGTGTGCTCCGGCTCCATTAGTTGTTTCAGCACTGTACCTAGTATGGTGTCTGTCTTCTAGGTGGTGCGTGAGTCGGGAGTCTCCAGTACTCTGGCTGCATGCGCCTAGGGTTCCGTTCCCTAGGTGCCCTGTAAGTACTACCCTTGGGGCCACCTTCCACAAGTTCCTTGGTTTCTGCCCCTGCTAGGCAGTTTACTGCTTGGTTTTCGGCCGCCCTTTGTGTGCTCGGGTGTTCTGTCTTCCTTGTTCGCCTTCGGGTAAGGGGCAGTTTTGCACTGGTGGGGCGCAAGGTGCTGCACAGCTTGTTTTCACCTATATGGCGGCCAGGTCTGTTGTGCCTGGGTATGCTGTCCTCTTGCGGGGTTTTCTTTTTATTTTTGTTTATCTACCTGGTGGGGGGTCTGCCTTCGTTCTTGCCTCCTGTGTCCCTTGTGTTCCGAGTATTATTCTGGTGGTTCCCCCTGCTAGGTCCCTGTGAGTGTACACGTCCCGGGGGTTCAGTGCTTAGAAAGTTGTTTGGTAGCTTTGGACGCCGGTTAGCAGTACCCTGCCTGGGATTACCTGAGCACAAGTCCTATTATAGTAAACGCTCGGGACCCTGGGAATTCACTGGGGGCGTGCAGGTCTAATGAATGTGACCCCGGAGTCCCCCCCCCCTCGCTTCCAGCGAATTTGAGGGTTTCTCTCACCCCTTGTCTCAGGGTGACTCTCTGTTTGCCTCCGTCTGCTGCCTGTGGGGTCGGTGACCCCTTCGACCCAGAGTCCTGCGAGTTTTGTTGCTCGTTGTCGCTCGGTTACCCAGTTGTGCTGACTAAGCGGGTGCGGGCAGCAGGGGCGTTGCACTTTGAGCCTTGGTGGTGGCAACGTTCTCGTTTGTTTACTCCCCGGGAGCCTCGGGGCTTCCCCGTTTTGGTTCGTGTTGGAACTTGGGGGTGTTTGTTGCTTCGGTTCCTTCTATGCCCCCTTGTCTTTCCCCTGGATGCCCTCGTCCTGCCTACATCCGGTTCCTTACCGTCTGTGGGTTCGGGGCGGGGTTCGATGGTTTTGAGACTCGGGCAGTCTCGGGAAATTCCCCTTCTTGGGTAGTGATGGGGGCATTTGAGCCTGTTCCTCCAGCTGTGTTGTAAGAGTCTGCCAGAGGGCTGCCTTCCTTAGTATTTTTTGTAAAAATGCAGCTGCCCCGGTTTTCTGGTACGGCTGGGGCTTTGGGGGGACGGCTTGGCCCCCGGGGCCTGTTGTGTGGGTTCCTGGGGCTGACTTGGGGGGCTTTGGCCCCGTAGGACCCCGTGGGGGGTTTTCTCCCCCTCTAGGCGGGGCTTCTGGTTATGCGGAGTGGGGTTTTTCCTCCCCACTCGGCGTACGTGTTGTTGTTGGGCATCAACCCCTCCCCGGGTTCGGTTCCTTGGTCTTTGAGTCGGTTAGTTCCGTCCTGTGGGTGGATGCTTCCCCCTTTTCGGGACGGTGTTTTCGTCATGTTTTCCCGTTCTTGGGGTTCTACATGACTTCTGGTCTCGGGTGTGACTGTGCCTTTGTGTGCCTTCGAGACTGGTGTTTGATTCTGTGTTCTCGAGGGTTCGGGAAGGTTTTCGCTACTTCCCGTATTATTGGAACGTCTGTCGGCTCCTAGTCCGGGTCGCCGTATTGGGCTACTTGTAGCCCAGTTAGGCTACTCGTGGCCCAGTTGGGGTTCCTTTTTGGGCTCTTTGTCTGTGCTTAGTTGGCTGGTTTTGTTGTTACTGCTTCCTCTTATGGCTACTTTTCTAGTGCAGTTGTCCTGGTTGGCACCTTTCCGCAGAGCAGGTTGTGCGGTTCGGCCAGCGTGTCATGCGTATGCGCCGTGGAGTTTGTTTTGGTCTGGGCGGTGTGTTTCAGTGCTGGTGTTTTGCGCCCTTTTTACTCGGGGTGCTTTTGCCTCTCGCTCTTCTCCCTTTCTCCGGTATGTGCCCCTTCGCTCCGGGGGTGTCATAGATTCCAGCTGTGGGGAGGACGCCGCGTTTTTCCCTGTGTCATGGGTGTGGGCCTCCTTCGCTTCTACCCTGCTCTCCTGCGTGTCCGGATCTGGCTTTTTCACCTAGCGGTGCTCAAAGGATCTTTTGGACACTGTTGGGTCGTGACACGTTCGTTCCTCCGTTTGACAGGTGAGTTTCTGTGGTCTGGCGTCTTTTGGCTGGGCGCTGCATGGATACGATGTTTATATACCTGTCTTTATTTAAGTATATTTATGTACGAATGAGACCGTTAGCACACCAGTGACTGTCCCTTTTCAACCGTTCCAGTCCCACTCATGTGCATGTCCGACGTACCCATGCTAGTGTCATTCATGGGACCCACATCTTTCGTGTTATGGGGTGTGTGGGTTGTGGTGCTGGTTATGTACTCAACTGGTAGGGCTCTCCCGGTTGTGCTTGCGCGGTTTGAGCTCTGGCTCTTGGGTCCCGCCTATATGGAAGAACTTTCGGGATAGTTCCAGTGGAGTGCAGTGGTGCCATAGGCACAATCGGGAAACACTGTATAACCATCAGAGGTCTGTGGTTGTTACACGTCCTACCTGCGAGCATCCGCCGTATTGCCGGTACATCCGTGGACTTCCAAGGAACACTAGCCTGTTTTCGGATAGAGGTTCCGGCCCATCCTGGCTGTGGTGGGTATGTGGGCCTGCGGGCTGCTCCAAGCAACAGCCTGGTGGGCCAACCTCTCCCTAGTCAAGCGCCTAGCCTCGAGCCGGGCTTGGGGAGTAAGTGAACTCCCTGAACCCCATCCAGCAGGTATCGGGCTGGTATCTCCGCCGTCGGTCACCGGGTGTGCTGGTTCTTGGGCCTGCTGGGTTCTGTCGTGTCTCCGTTGGCCCTGTCTGGGGTCTGCCTACACCGTTCTCTGCCTTTGCAGAAGCAGGTTGCTACTTACATGTTGCGGTGGTGCACGTTGCTGCTGCACATGTGCATTGGTAACGTGTTTTGTGGTGGGGTGTCCTTTTTCCTGTGTCCGGTTGTAGTGTGGCACTTTGCTGCTGTTTTGTGCCTTGGGTTTGCGTCTGGGGATTTGCTTGTTAATTTTTGTGGTCTTCGGGTCCCTGGCTTGGACCTCTCATGTGCGTGGGATCCTGTCCCTGCCTGATTATCCACCCCTGGTTGTTTCCTGGGGTTTGAGCTTTGGCTCTTTTCATCCTGCTTTTTCCCAGTCGCTTCCCTGGCATCTCCTTTGGTCAGTTTTGCCTGCTCTTACTGCTATGGGGGAGGGGGGGTCGGTTTTTACCGATTCTCTTCCTTGTGCATTTCCTTTGTTTTCTCCTCTTCCGCAGGGGTGTTCTTCGTGCGTTCCTTGGCTTCTTGGGCGTTATTTCAGCCTGTGTACTATAGTGCACTTATGTGTCTTGGTCTGTTTTCATTGCTCGTACCCTTTGGTTCGGGTACTGTTCTGGTGGCAACCCTTATGCTTTCTTTGGCTTTCCTGGCTTGCCCGGCCGGTTGGTTTTTCAGGGCCTTGCCATGTCTTGCATTGGACCCGTTATTTCTGATCTCCTGGCGGGCTTGCTTGCATTGGGAGCTTTCTGTTCTGCAGACGTTTCATCTCCTTTGTGCCACCTGGACTTTGGTGGTCGCACCCGAGATCTTCCTGCGACTCCGCCTTTTCCTGCGCTCGGAGGTGCCTCGTCGGGGTTGCTTACATTCTGCTTCGTGTGTCTCACCTCCGGTTGGTGGTCGGGTGGCTTAGTGGTCGGTGTCCCACCTGCGTACTTCTTCTTGGCGGTAGAATGGGGTATTTTGGCGGTCCTTCCTTTTCCTCCAGTCCTTTCTTAGGTGGCTGCAGTTGTTAGCGTCGGCTTGTTTTTTTCTGGTGGGGGTTGGGGGCCGTCGTTTTGCCACGTACTGTCGCCTCGTTCGTGCGGCGCTCACGGAGCCACTTCGGCTTTCTTTCGTTCTTGGTGTTGCTTCTGTACCGTTAGTACGCTGTCTCGTGCGTTATTTCACTTCCGGCCTGTTTGTGCACCGCTTGAACCGTCCTGGTCTCTGGTAAGCGTGCTCTGTCTTCTCCTCGGTTGGTGGTGCCCCTTCGGTTCTGGTTTGTTTTTTCGTCAGCTCCTTTTCCTGTTGGCGTTTGCCTCTGGGGAGTCGGGTGGCTGGGCTTCTTGCTTCTCCGCAGGGGTTTTTCTGTTCCTTCAGTTTTGGCGTTTTGGTTGTTCAGTGGCAGCATTCTCCATCTTTTCTGGCATGGGAGGGGGGCTGCTGCGTTCCGGAGGGGTCCTTGTGTTATTGGTGCTTTGGTTGGTAGGGCCGGGGGTGTCGTGTTTTGTTCAGTGGCGGCACTCCGCTGTTATTTGCGTGCCACGGCCTTTATGTCCGGGGCGTGCTTTGAGTTGATCCGGTTCCATTCTTCCCTGTTCGCGGGTGACGGTGTCCTGGGTGATCAGCCGTGTTCTTGTGACTAGCCTGCCTGTGTTCTTTCCCTATGCCTGAGGCGTTCGTGGCTTCGCTGCTCGAGCTCCCGTCTATGCGGCGTATCCTTGATGTCATTCGGGCAAGGATCTTTGGTGTTCGTGCAGGGGCCTTGCTGGTCGTTGTCTCGTGTTGTTTCCGGGCCCTTTTTCGGGCTGTCGCCTTGGGTTAGCATTGGCTGTCGGTAGTCTCGCTTCCGTTGAGGGGTGCGTGGTGTCCACCTCCCGGTTCCTTCCCTTTGACCTTTCTCTGTCGGTATTTAGCTCCGGGGAGCCGACGGGGATCCCCCCAGAAAACCAGCGTTGAATGTAAAGAAACGCCATTTTCTGGGCGAGACCCGGAGGCTCCCCCGGCAACCCTCCCTCCCTCCAGTCGGCGGTTTTTCGCGTGTTTTGACATCCAGCCTTAGAACTGATGGGTGGATAGCCGGCGAGAGAGGTCTGGGGCTCCCCCTTCCCCCTCCCGGGGAGGGGGAAGCTGCGCAGACAGCGGCGCGGTGACGTGTGACGTCATACTAGTTTGCTTGTTTTCTGTTGGGGAGTTCTATCCACTAGTTCGGCTTTTGGTAGCAATTTTAACCAGAATAGGGGTTTGTTTTGGAATGCTTACCTTTCTGGATGCTTGACCCGGTCGATGGCAGATATAGAATGCTACCAACCACACGGGGGTTTCTATAGGCCATTGCTCCCCTTGCCTCTCTGAGGGGGCCAGGTTCTGGCCGTGGTCCCTGGTAGGCCCTAGAACTCCATACCCATGACTGATGCCAAAGTCTGACATTAGCATATCAGCCTGGTAAAGCTCCGTGGAGCCTCCGGGTCTCACCCAGAAAATCACCCAGGGGTGATTTGGGGTGACCCTCCGGGTCTCACCCAGAGGCCAAGGAGGAAGATGGCGAGGAAGGAGGAGGAAGGCGAGGAAGAAGGAGGAGAGCGAGGAGGAAGAAGGAGGAGAGCGAGGAGGAAGGCGGAGGAAGAAGGAGGAGAGCGAGGAGGAAGGCGAAGGAAGAAGGAGAAGAGCGAGGAGGAAGGAGGAGGAGGAGAGCGAGGAGGAGGAAGAAGGAGGAGAGCGAGGAGGAGAGCGAGGAGGAAGGAGGAGGAGAGCGAGGAGGAAGGAGGAGGAAGAAGGAGGAGAGCGAGGAGGAAGAAGGAGGAGAGCGAGGAGGAAGAAGGAGGAGAGCGAGGAGGAAGGAGGAGGAAGAAAGAGGAGAGCGAGGAAGAAGGAGGAGAGCGAGGAGGAAGAAGGAGGAGAGCGAGGAGGAAGAAGGAGGAGAGCGAGGAGGAAGAAGGAGGAGAGCGAGGAGGAAGAAGGAGGAGAGCGAGGAGGAAGGTGGAGGAAGAAGGAGGAGAGCGAGGAGGAAGAAGGAGTAGAGCGAGGAGGAAGAAGGAGGAGAGCGAGGAGGAAAAAGGAGGAGAGCGAGGAGGAAGAAGGAGGAGAGCGAGGAGGAAGAAGGAGGAGAGCGAGGAGGAAGGAGGAGGAAGAAGGAGGAGAGCGAGGAGTAGAGCGAGGAGGAAGGAGGAGGAAGAAGGAGGAGAGCGAGGAGGAAGAAGGAGGAGAGCGAGGAGGAAGAAGGAGGAGAGCGAGGAGGAAGGTGGAGGAAGAAGGAGGAGAGCGAGGAGGAAGAAGGAGGAGAGCGAGGAGGAAGAAGGAGGAGAGCGAGGAGGAAGAAGGAGGAGAGCGAGGAGGAAGGAGGAGAGCGAGGAGGAAGGAGGAGAGCGAGGAGGAAGGAGGAGGAAGAAGGAGGAGAGCGAGGAGGAAGGAGGAGGAAGAAGGAGGAGAGCGAGGAGGAAGAAGGAGGAGAGCGAGGAGGAAGAAGGAGGAGAGCGAGGAGGAAGGAGGAGAGCGAGGAGGAAGAAGGAGGAGAGCGAGGAGGAAGGAGGAGAGCGAGGAGGAAGAAGGAGGAGAGCGAGGTGGAAGAAGGAGAGCGAGGAGGAAGGAGGAAGAAGGAGGAGAGCGAGGAGGAAGGAGGAGAGCGAGGAGGAAGAAGTAGGAGAGCGAGGAGGAAGGAGGAGAGCGAGGAGGAAGGAGGAGAGCGAGGAGGAAGGAGGAGGAAGAAGGAGGAGAGCGAGGAGGAAGGAGGAGGAAGAAGGAGGAGAGCGAGGAGTAGAGCGAGGAGGAAGGAGAAGGAAGAAGGAGGAGAGCGAGGAGGAAGAAGGAGGAGAGCGAGGAGGAAGAAGGAGGAGAGCGAGGAGGAAGGTGGAGGAAGAAGGAGGAGAGCGAGGAGGAAGAAGGAGGAGAGCGAGGAGGAAGAAGGAGGAGAGCGAGGAGGAAGAAGGAGGAGAGCGAGGAGGAAGAAGGAGGAGAGCGAGGAGGAAGGAGGAGAGCGAGGAGGAAGGAGGAGGAAGAAGGAGGAGAGCGAGGAGGAAGGAGGAGGAAGAAGGAGAGCGAGGAGGAAGAAGGAGGAGAGCGAGGAGGAAGAAGGAGGAGAGCGAGGAGGAAGAAGGAGGAGAGCGAGGAGGAAGGAGGAGAGCGAGGAGGAAGGAGGAGAGCGAGGAGGAAGGAGGAGGAAGGAGGAGAGCGAGGAGGAAGAAGGAGTAGAGCGAGGAGGAAGAAGGAGGAGAGCGAAGAGGAAAAAGGAGGAGAGCGAGGAGGAAGAAGGAGGAGAGCGAGGAGGAAGAAGGAGGAGAGCGAGGAGGAAGGAGGAGGAAGAAGGAGGAGAGCGAGGAGGAGAGCGAGGAGGAAGGAGGAGGAAGAAGGAGGAGAGCGAGGAGGAAGAAGGAGGAGAGCGAGGAGGAAGAAGGAGGAGAGCGAGGAGGAAGGTGGAGGAAGGAGGAGAGCGAGGAGGAAGAAGGAGGAGAGCGAGGAGGAAGAAGGAGGAGAGCGAGGAGGAAGAAGGAGGAGAGCGAGGAGGAAGGAGGAGAGCGAGGAGGAAGGAGGAGAGCGAGGAGGAAGGAGGAGGAAGAAGGAGGAGAGCGAGGAGGAAGGAGGAGGAAGAAGGAGGAGAGCGAGGAGGAAGAAGGAGGAGAGCGAGGAGGAAGAAGGAGGAGAGCGAGGAGGAAGGAGGAGAGCGAGGAGGAAGAAGGAGGAGAGCGAGGAGGAAGGAGGAGAGCGAGGAGGAAGAAGGAGGAGAGCGAGGTGGAAGAAGGAGAGCGAGGAGGAAGGAGGAAGAAGGAGGAGAGCGAGGAGGAAGGAGGAGAGCGAGGAGGAAGAAGTAGGAGAGCGAGGAGGAAGGAGGAGAGCGAGGAGGAAGGAGGAGAGCGAGGAGGAAGGAGGAGGAAGAAGGAGGAGAGCGAGGAGGAAGGAGGAGGAAGAAGGAGGAGAGCGAGGAGTAGAGCGAGGAGGAAGGAGAAGGAAGAAGGAGGAGAGCGAGGAGGAAGAAGGAGGAGAGCGAGGAGGAAGAAGGAGGAGAGCGAGGAGGAAGGTGGAGGAAGAAGGAGGAGAGGGAGGAGGAAGAAGGAGGAGAGCGAGGAGGAAGAAGGAGGAGAGCGAGGAGGAAGAAGGAGGAGAGCGAGGAGGAAGAAGGAGGAGAGCGAGGAGGAAGGAGGAGAGCGAGGAGGAAGGAGGAGGAAGAAGGAGGAGAGCGAGGAGGAAGGAGGAGGAAGAAGGAGAGCGAGGAGGAAGGAGGAGGAAGAAGGAGGAGAGCGAGGAGGAAGAAGGAGGAGAGCGAGGAGGAAGAAGGAGGAGAGCGAGGAGGAAGGAGGAGAGCGAGGAGGAAGGAGGAGAGCGAGGAGGAAGGAGGAGGAAGGAGGAGAGCGAGGAGGAAGAAGGAGTAGAGCGAGGAGGAAGAAGGAGGAGAGCGAGGAGGAAAAAGGAGGAGAGCGAGGAGGAAGAAGGAGGAGAGCGAGGAGGAAGGAGGAGGAAGGAGGAGGAGAGCGAGGAGTAGAGCGAGGAGGAAGGAGGAGGAAGAAGGAGGAGAGCGAGGAGGAAGAAGGAGGAGAGCGAGGAGGAAGAAGGAGGAGAGCGAGGAGGAAGGTGGAGGAAGAAGGAGGAGAGCGAGGAGGAAGAAGGAGGAGAGCGAGGAGGAAGAAGGAGGAGAGCGAGGAGGAAGAAGGAGGAGAGCGAGGAGGAAGGAGGAGAGCGAGGAGGAAGGAGGAGAGCGAGGAGGAAGGAGGAGGAAGAAGGAGGAGAGCGAGGAGGAAGGAGGAGGAAGAAGGAGGAGAGCGAGGAGGAAGAAGGAGGAGAGCGAGGAGGAAGAAGGAGGAGAGCGAGGAGGAAGGAGGAGAGCGAGGAGGAAGAAGGAGGAGAGCGAGGAGGAAGGAGGAGAGCGAGGAGGAAGAAGGAGGAGAGCGAGGTGGAAGAAGGAGAGCGAGGAGGAAGGAGGAAGAAGGAGGAGAGCGAGGAGGAAGGAGGAGAGCGAGGAGGAAGAAGTAGGAGAGCGAGGAGGAAGGAGGAGAGCGAGGAGGAAGGAGGAGAGCGAGGAGGAAGGAGGAGGAAGAAGGAGGAGAGCGAGGAGGAAGGAGGAGGAAGAAGGAGGAGAGCGAGGAGTAGAGCGAGGAGGAAGGAGAAGGAAGAAGGAGGAGAGCGAGGAGGAAGAAGGAGGAGAGCGAGGAGGAAGAAGGAGGAGAGCGAGGAGGAAGGTGGAGGAAGAAGGAGGAGAGGGAGGAGGAAGAAGGAGGAGAGCGAGGAGGAAGAAGGAGGAGAGCGAGGAGGAAGAAGGAGGAGAGCGAGGAGGAAGAAGGAGGAGAGCGAGGAGGAAGGAGGAGAGCGAGGAGGAAGGAGGAGGAAGAAGGAGGAGAGCGAGGAGGAAGGAGGAGGAAGAAGGAGAGCGAGGAGGAAGGAGGAGGAAGAAGGAGGAGAGCGAGGAGGAAGAAGGAGGAGAGCGAGGAGGAAGAAGGAGGAGAGCGAGGAGGAAGGAGGAGGAAGGAGGAGAGCGAGGAGGAAGAAGGAGGAGAGCGAGGTGGAAGAAGGAGGAGAGCGAGGAGGAAGGAGGAAGAAGGAGGAGAGCGAGGAGGAAGGAGGAGAGCGAGGAGGAAGAAGTAGGAGAGCGAGGAGGAAGGAGGAGAGCGAGGAGGAAGGAGGAGAGCGAGGAGGAAGGAGGAGAGCGAGGAGGAAGGAGGAGAGCGAAGAGGAAGAAGGAGGAGAGCGAGGAGGAAGAAGGAGGAGAGCGAGGAGGAAGGAGGAGAGCGAGGAGGAAGGAGGAGGAAGAAGGACGAGAGCGGGGAGGAAGGAGGAGAGCGAGGAGGAAGAAGGAGGAGAGCGAGGAAGGAGGAGAGCGAGGAGGAAGGAGGAGGAAGAAGGAGGAGAGCGAGGAGGAAGGAGGAGAGCGAGGAGGAAGAAGGCGGAGAGCGAGGAGGAAGAAGGAGGAGAGCGAGGAGGAAGAAGGAGGAGAGCGAGGAGGAAGGAGGAGGAAGAAGGAGGAGAGCGAGGAGGAAGGAGGCGAGCGAGGAGAAAGGAGGAGGAAGAAGGAGGAGAGTGAGGAAGAAGAAGGAGGAGAGCGAGGAGGAAGAAGGAGGAGAGCGAGGAGGAAGAAGGAGGAGAGCGAGGAGGAGAGCGAGGAGGAAGGAGGAGGAAGAAGGCGGAGAGCGAGGAGGAAGGAGGAGGAAGAAGGAGGAGAGCGAGGAGGAAGGATGAGGAAGAAGGAGGAGAGCGAGGAGGAAGAAGGAGAGCGAGGAGGAAGAAGGAGGAGAGCGAGGAGGAAGGAGGACGAAGAAGGAGGAGAGCGAGGAGGAAAGAGGAGGAGAGCGAGGAGGAAGAAGGAGGAGAGCGAGGAGGAAGAAGGAGAGCGAGGAGGAAGGAGGAGGAAGAAGGAGGAGAGCGAGGAGGAAGGAGGAGGAGGAGAGCGAGGAGGAAGAAGGAGGAGAGCGAGAAGGAAGGAGGAGGAAGAAGGAGGAAGGAGGAGGAGAGCGAGGAGGAAGAAGGAGGAGAGCGAGGAGGAAGAAGGAGGAGAGCGAGGAGGAAGGAGGAGGAGAGCGAGGAGGAAGGAGGAGAGCGAGGAGGAAGGAGGAGGAGGAGAGCGAGGAGGAAGGAGGAGGAGGAGAGCGAGGAGGAAGGAGGAGAGCGAGGAGGAAGGAGGAGGAGGAGGAGAGCGAGGAGGAAGGAGGAGAGCGAGGAGGAAGGAGGAGGAGAGCGAGGAGGAAGGAGGAGGAGAGCTAGGAGGAAGGAGGAGGAGGAGAGCGAGGAGGAAGAAGGAGGAGCAGAGCGAGGAGGAAGGAAGAGGAGGGCGAGGAAGGAAGGAGGAGCTAGGAGGGTGAGGAGGAAGGCGAGGAAGGAAGGAGGAGCTAGGAGAGCGAGGAGGAGGGCGTGGAGGAAGGAAGAGGAGGGCGAGGAGGAAGGAAGAAGAGGGCGAGGAAGGAAGGAGGAGCTAGGAGGGCGATGAGGAAGGAGGAGGGCGAGGAAAGGAGGAGGAGGGCGAGGAAGGAAGGAGGAGAAGGGCGGGGAGGAAGGAGAAGAGTGAGGAGGAAGGAGGAGAGTGAGGAGAGAGGAGGAAGGAGGAGAAAGGCGAGGAGGAAGGAGGAGAGCGAAGAGGAGGAGAGCGAGGAGGAAGGAGGAGAGCGAGGAGGAAGGAGGAGGAGAGCGAGGAGGAAGGAGGAGGAGGAGAGCGAGGAGGAAGGAAGAGGAGAGCGAGGAGGAAGGAGGAGAGCGAGGAGGAAGGAGGAGGAGGAAGGAGGAGAGCGAGGAGGAAGGAGGAGGAGGAGAGCGAGGAGGAAGGAGGAGGAGGAGAGCGAGGAGGAAGGAGGAGGAGGAGAGCGAGGAGGAAGGAGGAGGAGGAGAGCGAGGAGGAAGGAGGAGGAGGAGAGCGAGGAGGAAGGAGGAGGAGGAGAGCGAGGAGGAAGGAGGAGAGCGAGGAAGAAGGAGGAGAGCGAGGAGGAAGGAGAAGGAGGAGAACGAGGAGGAAGGAGGAGGAGGAGGGAAGGGAGGAGGAAGGAGGAGGACGAGGAAAGGAGCGAGGAGGAAGGAGGAGGAGGAGGAAAGGAGGAGGAGGAAGGGAGGAAGGAGGAGGGGGGAGCGAGGAGGAAAGAGGAGGGGAGCGAGGAGGAGGAAGGAGGAGGAGGGCGAGGAAGAAGGAAGAGGAGAGCGAGGAGGGCGAAGAAGGAAGGAGGAGCTAGGAGGGCGAGGGGGAAGGCGAAGAGGAAGGAGGAGGAGGGCGAGGAAGGAAGGAGGAGGGGGAGGAAGGAAGGAGGAGGGAGGAAGGAGAAGGGCGAGGAGGAAGAAGGGCGAGGAGGAAGGAAAAGGGCGGGGAGGAAGGAGGAGGAGAGTGAGGAGGAAGTAGGAGGGTGAAGAGGAGAGTGATGAGGGCGAGGAGGAAGGAGGAGGGCGAGGAGGAAGGAGGAGGCCAAGGAAGAAGGAGAAGAAGGCCGAGGAGAGCAAGGAGGAAGAAGGAGGAGGAGGGCGAGGAGGAAGGAGGAAGATGGCGAGGAAGGAGGAGGAGGAAGGAATAGGAGGACGAGGAGGAAGGAGAAGTAGGAGGGCGAGGAGGAAGGAAAAGGGCGAGGAAGGAAGGAGGAGGGCGAGGAGGAAGGAAAACGGCGAGGAAGGAAGGAGGAGGGCGAGGAAGGAAGAAGGAACGCAAAGAGGAAGAAGGGCAACGAGGAAGGAGGGTGAGGAGGAAGGAGAAGGAGGTGGAGGAGGAAGGAGGAGGAGGAAGGAGAAGGAGGGCGAGGAGGAAGGAGGAGGGCGAAAAGGAAGGAAGGGGGAAGGAGAAGGGCCAGGAGGAAAAGGGCAAGAAAGGAGGAGAAGGAGGGCGAAGAGGAAGGAGGATGGCAACGAGAGAGGAGGAGAAAGGAGTAGGAGGGCGAAGAGGAAGGAGGGCGAGAAGGAAGGAGAAGTAGGGAAAGGAGGAAGGAAGAGGGCGGCGAGGAGGAAGGAAGAGGGCGGAGAGGAGGAAGGAAAAGGAGGGCGAGGAGGAAGGAGGAGGATGAGTAGGGCGAGGAGGAAGGAAGAGGGTGGCGAAGAGGAAGGAAGAGGGCGAGGAGGAGGAGGGCGAGGAGGAAGGAGGGCGAGGAGGAAGCAGGAGTAGGAGGGCGAGGAGGAAGGAGGAGAGCAGAAGGAAGGAAGAGGGCAAAGAAGGAAGGAGGAGGGCGAGAAAGCAAGGAGGATGAGGAGGGCTAGGAGGGTAAGAAGGAGGGCGTGGAGGAAGGAGGAGGGCGAGGAAGCGAAGAGGAGGGAGGAGGAGAAGGGCGAGGAGGAAGGAGGATGGTGAGGAGGAAGGAGGAGGGTAAGGAGGAGGGCGTGGAGGAAGGAGGAGGGCGAGGAGGAAGGAAGAGGATGAGGGCGAAGAGGAAGGAGGAGAAGGGCGGGGAGGAAGGAAGGGGAGAGTGAGGAGGAAGGAGGAGGGCGAGGAGGAAGGAGGATTAGGGCGAGGAGGAAGGAGGAGGAGGGCGAGGAGGAAGGAGGAGGAGGGCGAGGAGGAAGGAGGAGGGCGAGGAGGAAAGAGGAGGGCGAGGAGGGAGGAAGAGGAGAACGAGAAGGAAGGAGGAGGAGGAGAGCGAGGAGGAAGGAGGAGGAGGAGAGCGAGGAAGAAGGAGAAGAGCGAGGAGGAAGGAAGAGGAATGCGAGGAAGGATAGAGGAGGGAGGAAGGAGGAGAGAGGAAGAAGGAGAAGGGCGAGGAGGAGGAAGGAGGAGGAGGGCGAGGAGGAAGGAGGAGGAGGGCGAGGAAGAAAGGAGGAGGGCGAGAAAGGAAGGAGGAGGGCGAGGAGGAAGGAGGAGAGCAGATGGAAGGAAGAGGGCAAAGAAGGAAGGAGGAGGGCGAGGAGGAAGGAGGAGGGCGAGGAAGCAAGGAGGATGAGGAGGGCTAGGAGGGTAAGAAGGAGATCGTGGAGGAAGGAGGAGGGCGAGGAAGCAAAGAGGAGGGAGGAGGAGAAGGGCGAGGAGGAAGGAGGAGGGTGAGGAGGAAGGAGGAGGGTAAGGAGGAGGGCGTGGAGGAAGGAGGAGGGCGAGGAGGAAGGAAGAGGATGAGGGCGAAGAGGAAGGAGGAGAAGGGCGGGGAGGAAGGAAGGGGAGAGTGAGGAGGAAGGAGGAGGGCGAGGAGGAAGGAGGAGGAGGGCGAAGAGGAAGGAGGAGGAGGGCGAGGAGGAAGGAGGAGGAGGGCGAGGAGGAAGGAGAAGGGCACGGAAGAAGGAGGAGGAAAGAGGAGGAGAGCGAGGAGGAGAGCGAGGAGGAGGAGAACGAGGAGGGAGGAAGGAGGAGAAGGGCGAGGAGGAAGAAGGAGGTGGAGGGCGAGGAGGAAGAAGGAGGTGGAGGGCGAGGAGGAAGGAGGAGGAGGGCAAGGGGGAAGGAGGGCAAGGGGGAAGGATGAGGAGGGCGAGGAAGGAAGGATGAGGAGGGCGAGGAAGGAAGGAGGAGGAGGGCGAGGAAGGAAGGAGGAGGAGGGCAAGGGGAAAGAAGGAGGGCAAGGGGGAAGGATGAGGAGAGCGAGGAAGGAAGGAGGAAGGAGCTAGGAGGGCGAGGAGAAAGGAGGAGAGTGAGGAGGAAGGAGGAGAGTGAGGAGGAAGGAGGAGGAGGGCGAGGAGGAAGGAGGAGGAAGGCGAGGAGGAAGGAGGAGGGCGAAGAGGATGGAGGAGGGCGAAGAGGAAGGAGGAGGGCGAGGAGGAAGGAGGATGGCGAGGAGGAAGGAGGATGGCGAGGAGGAAGGAGGATGGCGAGGAGGAAGGAGGAGGAGGAGAGCGAGAAGGAAGGAGGAGGAGGAGAGCGAGGAGGAAGGAGGAGGAGGAGAGCGAGGAAGAAGGAGGAGGAGGAGAGCGAGAAGGAAGGAAGAGGAGGGCGAGGAAGGATGGAAGAGAGAGAAAGAAAGAGGGAGGAAAAATGAGGAGGGAGGAAGAAGGAGGAGAAGGGCGAGGAGGAGGAGGAAGAAGGAGGAAGAAGGAGGGCGAGGAGGAAGGAAAAGGAGGAGGACGAAGAGGAATGAGGAGAAGGGCAGGGAGGAAGGAAGAGGAGGAGGAGGGCGAGGAGGAAGGAAAAGGAGGAGGATGAAGAGGAATGAGGAGACGGGCGGGGAGGAAGGAAGAGGAGAGTGAGGAGGAAGGAGGAGGAGGGCGAGGAGGAAGGAGGAGGAGGGCGAGGAGGAAGGAGGAGGAGGGCGAGGAGGAAGGAGGAGGAGGGCGAGGAGGAAGGAGGAGGAGGGCGAGGAGGAAGGAGGAGGGCGAGGAGGAAAGAGGAGGGCGAGGAAGAAGGAGAGCGAGGAAGGAGGAAGAGGAGAACGAGAAGGAAGGATGAGGAGGAGAGCGAGGAGGAAGGAGGAGCAGAGCGAAGAAGAAGGAAAAGGATGAAAGCAAGGAAGGAGGAGGAGGAGAGCGAGGGAGGAAGGAAGAGGAGGGCGAGGAAGGATAGAGGAGGGAGGAAGGAGGAGAGAGGAAGAAGGAGAAGAAGGGCGAGGAGGAGAAAGGAGGAGGAGGGCGAGGAGGAAGGAGGAGGAGGGTAACGGGGAAGGAGGAGGAGGGCAAGGAGGAACAAGGAGAAGGGCGAGGAAGGAAGGAGGAGGGCGAGGAGGAGGGCGAGGAGGAAGGAGCTAGGAGGGCGAGGAGGAGGGAGGAGGGCGAAGAGGAAGGAGAAGGGCGGGGAGGAAGGAAGAGGAGAGGTGAGGAGGAAGTAGGAGGATGAGGAGGAGGAGAGTGAGGAGAAAGGAGGAGGAGGGCGAGGAGGAAGAAGGAGGAGAACGAGGAGGAAGGCGAGGAGGAAGGCAAGGAGGAAGGAGGAGGCCAAGGAGGAAGGAGAAGAAGGCCGAAGAGGAAGAGAGCAAGGAGGAAGAGGAGGGCGAGGAGGAAGGAGGAAGATGGCGAGGAAGGAATAGGAGGACGAAGAGGAAGGAGAAGGAGGGTGAAGAGGAAGGAGGAGGAGGGCGAAGAGGAAGGAGGAGGAGGGCGAGGAGGAAGGAGGAGTAGGAGGGCGAGGACGAAGGAGGAGTAGGAGAGCGAGTGGAAGGAAAAGGGCGAGGAAGGAAGGAGGAGGGCAAAGAGGAAGAAAGGCGAGGAGGAAGGAGGAGGGTGAGGAGGAAGGAGAAGGAGGTGGAGGAGGAGGAAGGAGAAGGAGGGCGAGGAGGAAGGAGGAGGAGGAGGAGGGCGAAAAGGAAGGAAGGGGGAAGGAGAAGGGCCAGGAGGAAGAGGGCAAGGAGGAAGGAGGAGGAAGAGGGCGAAAAGGAAGGAAGGGGGAAGGAGAAGGGCCAGGAGGAAGAGGGCATGGAAGGAGAAGGAAGGAGCAGAAGGAGGGCGAAGAGGAAGGAGGATGGCAACGAGGGAGGAGGAGAAAGGAGTAGGAGGGCGAAGAGAAAGGAGGAGGAGGAAGGAGGAGTAGGGCGAGGAGGAAGGAGGAGTAGGGCGAGGAGGAAGGAGGAGGGCGGCGAAGAGGAAGGAAGAGGGCGAGGAGGAAGGTGGGCGAGGAGAAAACAGGAGTAGGAGGGCAAGGAAGAAGGAGGAGGGCGAAGAAAGAAGGAGGAGGGTGAGGAGGAAGGAGGAGGGTAAGGAGGAGGGCGCGGAGGAAGGAGAAGGGGCGAGGACGAAGGAGAAGGGTGAGGACGAAGAGGAATGAGGAGACGGGCGGGGAGGAAGGAAGAGGAGAGTGAGGAGGAGGAAGGAGGAGGAGGGCGAGGAGGAAGGAGGAGGGCGAGGAGGAAGGAGGAGGGCGAGGAGGAAGGAAAACGAGGAGGACAAAGAGGAATGAGGAGACGGGCGGGGAGGAAGGAAGAGGAGAGTGAGGAGGAAGGAGAAGGAGGGCGAGGAGGAAGGAGAAGGAGGGAGAGGAGGAAGGAGGAGGAGGGCGAGGAGGAAGGAGGAAGAGGGCGAGGAGGAAGGAGGAGGAGTAGGGCGAGGAGGAAAGAGGAGGGCGAGGAGGAAGGAGAGCGAGGAGGGAGGAAGAGGAGAACGAGAAGGAAGGAGGAGGAGGAGAGCGAGGAGGAATGAGGAGGAGAGCGAGGAGGAAGGAGGAGGAGAGCGAGGAAGAAGGAGGAGGATGAAAGCGAGGAAGAAGGAGGAGGAGAGCGAGGAGGAAGGAAGAGGAGGGCGAGGAAGGATAGAGGAGGGAGGAAGGAGGAGAGAGGAAGAAGGAGAAGGGCGAGGATTTGAAAGGAGGAGGGCGAGGAAGGAAGGAGGAGGGCGAGGAGGAAGGAGCTAGGAGGGCGAGGAGGAAGGAGCTAGGAGGGCGAGGAGAAAGGAGGAGGGCGAGAAGGAAGGAAGAGGAGGAGGGAGGAGGGCGAAGAGGAAGGAGGAGAAGGACGGGGAGGAAGGAAGAGGAGAGTGAGGAGGAAGTAGGAGGGTGAGGAGAAAGGAGGAGGGCGAGGAGGAAGGAGGAGGAGGGCGAGGAGGAAGAAGGAGGGCGAGGAGGAAGAAGGAGGGCGAGGAAGAAGGAGGAGAACGAGGAGGAAGGCAAGGAGGAAGGCAAGGAGGAAGGAGGAGGCAAAGGAGGAAGGAGAAGAAGGCCGAGGAGGAGGAGAGCAAGGAGGAAGAGGAGGGCGAGGAGGAAGGAGGGAGATGGCGAGGAAGGAGGAGGAAGGAATAGGAGGACGAAGAGGAAGGAGAAGGAGGGCGAAGAGGAAGGAGGAGGAGGGCGAGGAGGAAGGAGGAGAAGGAGGTGGAGGAGGAAGGAGGAGGAGGAAGGAGAAGGAGAGCGAGGAGAAAGGAGGAGGAGGAGGGCGAAAAGGAAGGAAGGGGGAAGGAGAAGGGCCAGGAGGAAGAGGAGGAAGGAGAAAGAGGGCGAGGAGGAAGGAGGGGGGCGAAAAGGAAGGAAGGGGGAAGGAGAAGGGCCAGGAGGAAGAGGGCAAGGAAGGAGGAGAAGGAGGGTGAAGAGGAAGGAGGATGGCAACGAGGGAGGAGGAGAAAGGAGTAGGAGGGTGAAGAGAAAGGAGGAGGAGGAAGGAGGAGTAGGGCGAGGAGGAAGGAAGAGGAGGGCGAGGAGGAAGGAGGAGTAGGGCGAGGAGGAAGGAGGAATAGGGCGAGGAGGAAGGAAGAGGGCGGCGAAGAGGAAGGAAGAGGGCGAGGAGGAAACAGGAGTAGGAGGGCAAGGAAGAAGGAGGAGGGCGAAGAAAGAAGGAGGAGGGCGAGGAGGAAGGAGGAGGGCGAGGAAGGAAGGAGGAGGGAGGAAGGCGAGGAAGGAAGGAGGAGGGTGAAGAGGAAGGAGGAGAAGGCGAGGAGGAAGGAGGAGGGCGCGGAGGAAGGAGAATGGCGAGGAGGAAGTAGGAGGGCGAGGAGGAAGGAAAAGGAGGAGGATGAAGAGGAATGAGGAGAAGGGCGGGGAGGAAGGAAGAGTAGAGTGTTACGGCCCTCTTGGGTCGCAACTGGGTTCTTTCTCTGATGTTAGTAGAGTTTGGGTACCCGGCCCCAAGCTAGTAGTGGCTTTCAAAGGGTGCGTTCCGTAACGCAAGTAAATTAAAGGGAAGGGATAAAACTGCACTTAAACTTAAATATATAATTATTCCATCACCATAAATAACTACATAAACAGTCACAAGCGGGGTTGCTATTACTACACTTATTTACAACAACTTCTTCTTCGAAGACACGGGATGCTTCACGGTGCTCAACGACGCTTAGCCCTTGATCCTCTTCTCATGGCCTCACGATGAATCCTTAGATTCCCTTAAACGAGTCTACCCTGGCCACAGGTCAGCCAAATCACAGTTCCACGGGGGGCACCGTCGTGGAGGCCTTCAACCACAAATCCAGCCTGTAGCTGGCAGGTTCCAATCAGTTCCGCTGGTTAGGCCACCGTCGTCGAGGCCTTCAACCACAAATCCAGCCTGTAGCTGGCAGGTTCCAATCAGTTCCGCTGGTTAGGCCACTCCACGACCGATACTAGGGTTGCGAGCCCTAGGCAGGAGCCTCGTGTGATTTCACAGATCACTCTCCTCACCACAACACCCCAGTGGCTAGTCTTCTCCACCAGTCAGCCCCGGGTACGACAATCCCTGGTTCTGCCACCTCACAGGCAGGCTAACACAACAGTGTTCATCCGGGGAGGGGGGGGGGGGGGGTTGCCTCACAGCTTCAGCAGCAAATGCATGGAGGTTCTACGGCTGCCTTGGGTAGACTGATCCACCGTCTGATTCAGCAGTCCCAGGTCGACTCTGAAATCAGACACGTCATTAGTATTAGGGACACCCTAGGGCACCTAGGGTGCTCATAACACAGCAGCGGCTGTGTTATGAGCTGATCAGGACGGGAAACCAGCCCCTGTGGCCAGTATATCCTGTAGTCACTAGATGGCGTCGTCCATTTGGAGGGGGTTTCGGGAGCTGACCCACAGATGGCGTGGTCGTCACAGCTCCGTGCTCGGACACTGGGCTCGGGTTCGTAACAGAGAGTGAGGAGGAGAGTGAGGAGGAAGGAGGAGGAGGGCGAGAAGGAAGGAGGAGGAGGGCGAGGAGGAAGGAGGAGGAGGGCGAGGAGGAAGGAGAGCGAGGAGGAAGAGGAGAACGAGAAGGAAGGAGGAGGAGGAGAGCGAGGAGGAAGGAGGAGGAGGAGAGCGAGGAAGAAGGAGGAGGATGAAAGCGAGGAAGAAGGAGAGCGAGGAGGAAGGAAGAGGAGGGCGAGGAAGGATAGAGGAGGGAGGAAGGAGGAGAGAGGAAGGAGAAGAAGGGGGAGGAGGAAGGAGGAGGAGGGCAACGGGGAAGTAGGAGGAGGGCAAGGAGGAAAGAGGAGGAGGGCGAGGAAGGAAGGAGGAGGGCGAGGAAGGAAGGAGGGCGAGGAGGAAGGAGCTAGGAGGAGGAGGGCGAGGAGAAAGGAGGAGGAGGGCGAGGAGGAAGGAAGAGGAGGAGGGAGGAGGGCGAAGAGGAAGGAGGAGAAGGGCGGGGAGGAAGGAAGAGTAGAGTGAGGAGGAAGTAGGAGGAGGAGGAGAGTGAGAAGGAAGGAGGAGGAGGGAGAGGAAGAAGGAGGAGAACGAGGAGGAAGGAGAAGAAGGCCGAGGAGAGCAAAGAGGAAGGAGGAAGAGGAGGGCGAGGAGGAAGGAGGAAGATGGCAAGGAAGGAGGAGGAGGAAGGAATAGGAGGACGAAGAGGAAGGAGAAGGAGGGCGAAGAGGAAGGAGGAGGAGGGCGAGGAGGAGTAGGAGGGCGAGGAGGAAGGAAAAGGGCGAGGAAGGAAGGAGGAGGGCGAGGAAGGAAGGAGGGCAAAGAGGAAGAAGGGCGAAGAGGAAGGAGGAGGGTGAGGAGGAAGGAGAAGGAGGAGGGCGAGGAGGAAGGAAGAGGAGGACGGCGAAAAGGAAGGGGGAAGGAGAAGGGCAAGGAAGGAGGAGGAGGGCGAAGAGGAAGGAGGATGGCAACGAGGGAGGAGGAGAAAGGAGTAGGAGGGCGAAGAGGAAGGAGGAGTAGGGCGAGGAGGAAGGAAGAGGGCGGCGAGGAGGAAGGAAGAGGGCGGAGAGGAGGAAGATAGAGGAGGGCGAGGAGGAAGAAGGAGTAGGGCGAGGAGGAAGGAGGAGTAGGGCGAGGAGGAAGGAAGAGGGTGGCGAAGAGGAAGGAAGAGGGCGAGAAGGAGGAGGAGGGCGAGGAGGAAGGAGGAGGGCGAAGAAGGAAGGAGGAGGGCGAAAAGGAAGAAGGAGGGCGAGGAAGCAAGGAGGAGGGAGGAGGGCGAAGAGGGAGGAGAAGGGCGAGGAGGAGGATGAGGAGGGCTAGGATGGTAAGGAGGGTAAGGAGGAGGGCGTGGAGGAAGGAGGAGGGCGAGGAAGCAAAGAGGAGGGAGGAGGGCGAAGAGGGAGGAGGAGAAGGGCGAGGAGGAAGGAGGAGGGTGAGGAGGAAGGAGGAGGGCGAAAAGGAAGGAAGAGGATGAGGGCGAAGAGGAAGGAGGAGAAGGGCGGGGAGGAAGGAAGGGGAGAGTGAGGAGGAGGAGAGTGAGGAGGAAGGAGGAGTGAGTTCGAGGAGGAAGGAGGAGGGCGAGGAGGAAGGAGGAGGGCGAGGAGGAAGGAGAAGGCACGGAAGAAGGAGGAGGGCGAAGAGGAAGGAGGAGGAGAGCGAGGAGGAGGAGAACGAGAAGGAAGGAGGAGGAGGAGAGCGAGGAGGGAGGAGGAGAACGAGGAGGAAGTAGGAGGAGGGTAGCGAGGAGGAAGGAGGAGGGCGAGGAGGAAGGAAGAGGGCGAGGAGGAAGGAAGAGAAGGGCGAGGAGGAAGGAAGAGGAGGTCGAGGAGGAAGGAAGAGGAGAGCGAGGAGGAAGGATGAGGAGGGCGAGGAAAGAAGGAGGAGGGCGAGATAAGAAGGAGGAGAAGGGCGGGGAGGAAGGAGTGAGGAGGAAGGAGTGAGGAGGAAGTAGGAGGGTGAGGAAGAGAGTGAGGAGGAAGGAGGAGGAAGGAGGAGGGCGACGAGGAAGGAGGAGGAAGGAGGAGGGCAAGGGGGAAGGAGGAGGAGGGCGTGGAAGGAAGGAGGAGGGCGAGGAGGAAGGAGCTAGGAGGGCGAGGAGGAAGGAGGGCGAGGAGGAAGGAGGAGGGGCGAGGAGGAAGGAGGTGGAAGGAGGAGGAATGAGGCGGAAGGAGGAGGGCGAGGAGGAAGGAGAAGGAAGGAGGAGGGCGAGGTGGAAGAAGGAGGAGGGCGAAGAGGAAGGAGGAGGGCAAGGAGGAAGGAGAGGAGGAAGGAGGAGGGCAAAGGGAAAGGAGGAGGGCAAGGGGGAAGGAGGAGGGCGAGGATGAGAGGAGGAGGAAGAAGGAGGGCGAGGAGGAAGGAGGAGGAAGAAGGAGGGCGAGGAGGAAGGAGGAGGAGGAGGGTGAGGAGGAAGGAGGAGGAGGGCGAGGAGGAAGGAGGAGAGCAAGGGGGAAGGAGGAGGGCGAGGAAGGAAGGAGGAGGGCGAGGAAGAAGGAGCTATATAGGAGGGCGTGAGTAGTATAAACCGGGCCAAGTACGTGCAATTTTGTTTTTTTCCCATGCAGTACTTGGCCCCTGGTTTTACGAACTTTTTTTTCAACATGCACGTACTTGGCCCCTGGGTTTTACGAACGTTTTCAACATGCACGTACCTGCCCCTGGGTTTTACGAAGTTTTTTTTTCAGCATGCTCGTACTTGGCCCCTGAGTTTTTACGAACTTTTTTCAACATGCACGTACTTGGCCCCCTGGGTTTTACGAACTTTTTTTCAACATGCACGCACTTGGCCCCTGGGTTTTACGAACTTTTTTCAACATGCACGTACTTGGCCCCTGGGTTTTACGAACTTTTTTCAACATGCACGTACTTGGCCCCTGGGTTTACGAACTTTTTTTCAACATGCACGTACTTGGCCCCTGGGTTTTACGAACTTTTTCAACATGCACGTACTTGGCCCCTGGGTTTTACGGTTTTTTTTCAACATGCACGCACTTGGCCCTGGGTTTTACGAACTTTTTTCAACATGCACGCACTTGGCCCCTGGGTTTTACGAAGTTTTTTTCAGCATGCACGTACTTGGCCCCTGGGTTTTACGAACTTTTTTCAACATGCACGTACCTTGGCCCCTGGGTTTTACTAACTTTTTTCAACATGCACGTACTTGGCCCCTGGGTTTTACGGACTTTTTTCAACATGCACGCACTTGGCCCCTGGGTTTTACAAACTTTTTTCAACATGCACGCAACTTGGCCCCTGGTTTTTACTAACTTTTTTCGGCATGCACGTACTTGGCCCCTGGGTTTTACGAAGTTTTTTTTCAACATGCACGCACTATGGCCCCTGGGTTTTACGAAGTTTTTTTCAGCATGCACGTACTTGGCCCCTGGGTTTTACGAAGTTTTTTTCAACATGCACGCACTTGGCCCCTGGGTTTTACGAAGTTTTTTCAGCATGCACGTACTTGGCCCCTGGGTTTACGAACTTTTTTCACCATGCCGGTCATTGGCCCCAACCATTTTCGCTCAAGGGGATTAAACGGCCGCCTCCAGTCATCCCCAAATTTCGTTAGCTCAGTGACCCTGCACAGACCATTGCTAATGGTCAATGACGTCACCAGCTAGTTGGTCAGCGTTCCTGCACCGGCATGTTCAAGGGGATTAAAAAGCCGGTCTAAGAGTCGTGTGTTTTGCGATACAACAGTGACCCTGTAACCTAATGTAAAAAAATACCATCGTCCCTAGTCTATTTTTAATTTCATATTTACTTCCAACCATCGTCCATTACATTTATCAAAGGGGATCATGTATGTAAGGGAAAGAACATAACTTTAGCACTGCAAGAAGTTATGTGTGTATTTTCAAGTTCGTCCCCCTGCTGCCTGTATTTACCCAGGTCTTTTCCTAAATATAAAACTTATCCAATTCATTCCTATTCTGTTTCATGTCGATACGTTTAATTAGGTTATTAATATTCCCCTTTACTATGACCATTCAGTCACACCTCTATCATGTCACCCCTATTTCTTCTTCGTCGTCGTTCTAGAGAATGTAATTTGAGCTTGGACAATCTTTCTTGAAGGATCGTTCAAAAGTATAACAGCAGCCCAAATGTCGTACTGCAATTTAAGCAGAATCGTACATCTGGCAGCATAGCAGGTGAGCTGAACATAAGAATAAAGGTAACTGCAGAGGTCCTATTGGCCCATACGAGGAAGCTCCTATATATTTCCACCCAATCTCATTCATGTCCACCCTATGCTGAAAACAACCAAGGGATCCCACTTAAAGCATTAGTTTACAATAATAGTTTTAATAAATAGCTCTTATTCTAGTTTTATACACAACAGCAATTATGAAACCCTATAGCTAGATATTCTACTATAATCCACAAGTAGTTACCACACATCTGGCAGTACAGCGGATTAGTGGCTGTGTTCATAGGCTAGTCAACTGTCCTCACATCCATCAAATAGCTATCCAAATGTCGCACCTCAATTCATCCATCTAGCAACTCAGCTGGATGCTAGCCACTATATTCATAGGCTAATCACCTCAAAAAATCCTAGATTTGCTACGCAAATCAGGTAACTTGTTTCTAAACCAACAGTCGCAAATACAAGCATACATACCTACTCATACTCCACAACCTATACATTCATAGAGAATAGCCTAGTTTTTTGCCACCATTTCCCCATTAATCAGATGCAATTTATGCCATGCACACAGAAAATACAGCATCTACACACCAAATATGCCATTTATTCACAAAATATATTATTTACACTCAAAATATGCCATCACACAAAAATATGTCATTTATAGACAAAAATATAACATTTACATGCAAAAATATGTCAGTTGGACATGAAAATGTAGCATTTACACAATATTGCATGGACACTCAGAGTATGACATTTACCACAAAGTTACAGTATTTTGCACAAATATATCAAAATGCTTATGCATTTAGACAATCAAAAATGCGCTTTCACTAAAATTACACAATTTCACAAACTATAATTTTTCACAAAATACCACACACATTGTCTCATAAACCAAATACACTTACACCATAAAGATCTATTTTATCAGATTACAGAGCTTACACAAAATACACAATTTTCACACACAAATACAGTTGCACCAGTTCCACTTCAACAAATATTAAAACACAACTTGCATAAATGCACTATTATCACAAAATTATTATAAAACATGAACAATTATTACACAGTTTGTGTAATTATTTTACATCTTTGCACAATTAATACAAGAAAACTTGCTATATAATTACTCAACTTGCACAATGACAATCAATACACAAAAGTATAAATAAACAATTCGTCCATATGCAATTACACAACATGCGCAATTAATACACAACTTATACAAATATTACACATCTTTCATAATTATTACACAACTTGTACAAATGCATATCTAGCACAAATATGTATAATACATAACTACCCCAAATATGAAAATACACAACTAGCATAAATACACGATTTACACAAATACAATTGCGACATTTACACAACTAGCTCAAAAATATAATCAATACACAACATACCAAAATATGAACAATACATAACTAGCACATATTCATTAAATACACAACTAAGCAATTTCCGCAAATACACATACAAAAACATATACAATTAATACATACAACTTGCACAAAACAATACACAATTTATAGAAATATAATCAATACATAATTGCAATAATCATACAACTTATGCAAAATACATAATGTGCACAATTAATACACAAGTATATTAATTGTGCTATATATGTACAAACACAACCAACTAGGTCAAACAATACACAATTTGCATGATATTTTTCTGGGTATATTTAGGACATTAATTATAATATGCTGAGTTTAACCAACTCCCCAAAAGTCAGAATTTCACATATAAAAATGGTGCATATGACTTCCGATGAGCTCAATATATAACACATTCTTTTTCCATTAAGATATCAACATTATTAGTGCTAAACTATTCATCTAACATATGTCCACTGTTTTTATGTCTTATTAATACCTTCCTTGTTCCATCCTCTCCAATCAGACCACCCATATTTATGTATTTATTCAAACCATCTATCAGACTTATTTGTTCTGGCCTTAGTTATGTTAGGGCAGGTGGGGTTAGGTGAAGTCAGTATTTTCTATGATAATTTTAGACAAATTTGCTATATCTTATCAAAATGCATCTTGTTAAAACTTAAATTCATCTAAATCTATCAAAAATATACTTATACTACGCAAATTTGACTAAATTCAACCTAGCTAAACTAACTAAATATGAGCATCCCATATCCTCACATACAAGCCTATGTCGCCTCTGTCCATACATTATATGAGTCTGCCATATAGCACGAACCCCAAATAGGAAAATTTACACTATTTCATAAACATGCTAGTTCATTACCCTAAGATATTATATATGTCCTTCCCTACACGACCTCACCTAACCTGACCTGGCATAATCAAACCTAGATTTAGTTCAAGTTGGTGAAATTTAAGCTATGCCACTTTAATTCGACATAATTTATGGCAATTTCCACCAAATATACCCAAATGTTGCGTAGCATAGCACTGCCAAAGCCCATTTTCTCCAATTCCATACTACCCTACACAACCTCACCTAACCTGACCTAGCATATCCAAACCTGGATTTGGTTAAAGTTGGCGAAATTTATGCTATGCCACCTAAATATGACCTAATTTAAGGCAATTTCCGCCAAATATACCCAAATGTTGCGTATCACAGCACTGCCAAAGCCCATTTTTACCTACATTTTCTCCTATTCCATCCTACCCTACGCATCCTTACCTAACCTATCCTACCATATCCAAACCTAGATTTGGTTAAAGTCTGCGAAATTTAAGCTATCCCACCTAAATTCTATCTAATTTAAGGCAATTCCCACCAAATATATCCAAATGTTCTGTATCACAGCACTGCCAAAGCCCATTTTTACCTACATTTTCTCCTATTCCATCCTACCCTACGCAACCTTACCTAACCTATCCTAGCATATCCACACCTAGATTTGGTTAAAGTCGGCGAAATTTAAGTTATCCCATATAAATTTGACCTAATTTAAGACAATTTCCACCAAATATACCCAAAAATGTTTTGGAACATAGCACGGCCAAAGCTCATTTTAGCTGAGTTTTCACCTATTCCAACCTGCCCTAGACAACCCTACCCATCCTCTCCTGGCATATTCAAAGTCAGATTTGATGATAGTTGGCAAAATTTATGCCTTTCCAACCTAAATTTTACCTAATTTAAGCCAATTTCCACCGAATATACGCAAATGTTTTTGTATCTTAGCATGGTCAAAGTTTATTTTAGCTGAGTTTTCACCTATTCCAACCTACCCTAGACATCCCTACCCGGCCTCTCCTGGCATATCCAAAGTCAGATTTGATTATAGTTGGCAAAATTTATGCCTTTTCCACCTAAATTTTACCTAATTTATGCCAATTTCCACCGAATATACCCAAATGTTTTGTATCTTAGCATGGTCAAAGTTCATTTCACCCAAGTTTTTCACCTATTCCATCTTACCTTACACAGCCTTACCTAACCTGACCTAGCATATCCCAAGCTAGATTTGATTAGAGTTCGTGAAATTTATGTTTACTCACCTAAATTCAACCTAATTTAAGACAATTTCTACCCAATATACCCAAAATGATTTGTTACATAGCTCAGCCAAAGACCATTTTACCCGAGTTTTCACATATTCCAACCTACCCTACATAGCCTTACCTATCCCTGACCTAGCAGATTTGATTAAAGTTGTGTAAATTTAAGCTATCGCCATCAAATTGGAGACAATTTCCACCAAATATGCCTAAATGTTGTGTATCATAGCACAGCCAAAACCCATTTTACCCACATTTCATCCATTCCATCTAAACCTGGACCTAGCCTCTGATACTACATACTCAGAGAAGTGATGTTTTTTCGGATATGAACCTAAATGCCCGTGCCTAACCTGCAAGAGTCTGGAGCTTTGTTGAATATTTTATCTATTTTTCTTCAAAAACTGAAGTTTTGGATATGAACCTATCCGCACTGTGCCTAACCTGCTAGGATCTTTGTTGAACATTGTAACCATATTCTTAGAAAAGTGATGTTTTGGATATGGACCTAACAGCCCCTCTCCTTTAAAACTTGAACTGTGTTCAATATGTAGATATAGTGTTGGGTATGGTTTTGTTTTTACACATCAACCCAACCGTCCTGGACCTAACCTCCCTTCATCTAACTTCAAATTTATCGTAAATATGGAAGGGACGTGTTGTTTGTGCAACAACCCAACCGCCCTTGACCTAACCTCCATTTATCAAACTTCAAATTTATCAATAAATATGGGAGGACCGTGTTATTTGTGCATCAACCCAGCCGTCCTGGGCCTAACCTCCCTTTATCTATAATAATAATAATAATAATAATAATAATAATAATAATAATAATAATAATAATAATTTTTATTTAGGCAAAGGTACATACATAAAGAGATTTTACAAAGTTTGTTGGCTTTATAGATAGAGCTAGTACATACAATGCCTAAAGCCACTATTACGCAAAGCGTTTCGGGCAGGAAAAAACACTACTGACTAAAGCTTAAAACTAATGGGTAAAAAGAAAAAAATGCGTTGAGTACAAATAAAAATAGAGGTAAAAGAGGGGGGAACATTGTTGAGAAAACAGCACAAATACAATTACAAATTATTACAGAAAATTACATTAAAACAGCGTTGATTTGAAAAACAAAAAAAAAACAAAAAACATACATGGGTTGACAATAGAGGGGTAAGGTAGGTTACAGGGAATTTATTAGGTATAGCTTCGTTTTTAACTTAAACTGGTTGAGAGAGGTACTGTCTTTAACATGGTTGGGAAGGTCATTCCACATTCTGGGCCCCTTGATTTGTAGAGCATTTCTGGTTTGATTAAGTCGTACTCTAGGAATATCAAAACTGTATTTATTTCTGGTGTGGTGCTCATGGGTTCTGTTACAACCTTCTATGAAGCTTTTGAGATCAGGATTGGCATTACAGTTTAGCGTTTTATATATGTATAATACACATGAGAGAATGTGCAGTGACTTAACGTCTAACATATTCAGGGATTTGAGTAGGGGTACCGAGTGATGTCTGGGGCCAGAATTGGATATTGTCCTAATAGCAGCTTTGTGTTGAGTAATTAGAGGACGTAAGTGATTTTGGGTAGTAGAGCCCCAAGCACAAATACCATAGTTGAGATATGGATAGATAAGGGAGTAATAGAGAGTCACCAGGGCAGGGCGTGGTACATAATATCTGATCTTAGAAAGAATGCCCACAGTTTTTGAAACTTTTTTTGATATGTTTAGAATGTGTCCCTGGAAATTCAGCTTGTGGTCAATGAGAATGCCAAGGAATTTGCCATCTAATTTGTTACAAATTTGGGTATTGTTTATTTTGAGATTTATTTGATTAGAGGATTTATTGCCAAACAGAATATAGAAAGTTTTGTCAATGTTAAGGGTGAGTTTGTTGGCAGTTAGCCACAGATGGACTTTATTTAGCTCAGTATTTACTGTGGCATTTAGAGCAAGGGGATCAGGACTGGAGTAAATGAAGGTTGTGTCGTCAGCAAATAGGATTGGTTTGAGGTGTTGGGAGGCATTTGGAAGGTCATTAATGTAGATGAGAAAGAGGAGAGGGCCAAGTATGCTGCCCTGGGTAACACCAATGTTGATGGGTAGGGTGGGAGAAATTGTATTATTCACAGAAACACATTGGAGCCTGTCAGTAAGGTAGGATTTGAGGTATTGTAGGGAGTGTCCTCTGACACCATAATGATGTAATTTAAGAAGAAGGTTTTGGTGGTTGACAGTATCGAAAGCTTTACGCAGGTCCACAAATAACCCAACAGGGAACTCATTTTTATCAAGAGCTGTATGAATCGAGTTAAGCATATCTAACTTCAAATTTATTGTATTTATGGGAAGAAGGTGTTGTTTATGCATCAACCCAACCTCCCTGGACCTAACCTCTGATACACGAATCTTGGTTCAACATTGCCTCATACTCGTAGCATATTTTTTTTCACATAATTCATCCATCCTCAACCTAACCTCTATTACCTGGGGGGAGGGAGGTTAATGGAAAATATGATAATAATGGAAATTTTCTCTACATCAGTTCAACTTAACCATCCTTAACCTAACCTTAGTTAGAAAGGGATATAACTCACCAAAACTATTTAATTACCATTTACCTTATTTTCCTTATCCTAACCTATAACTAGAGGGTTTAGACCCTCCTTTACCTCGAAATTATAGTATAGGGTTAAATTGGGGAATGTTAGGTTTATATGTGAAAATATATTCCTACCTTAGATATATAGTATAATTTCGAGGTAAAGGGGGGTCTAAACCCTCTAGTTATAGGTTAGGATAAGGAAAATAAGGTAAATGGTAATTAAATAGTTTTGGTGAGTTATAACCCTTTCTAACTAAGGTTAGGTTAAGGATGGTTAAGTTGAACTGATGTAGAGAAAATTTCCATTATTATCATATTTTCCATTAACCTCCCTCCCCCCAGGTAATAGAGGTTAGGTTGAGGATGGATGAATTATGTGAAAAAAAATATGCTACGAGTATGATGCAATAGTTGAACCAAGATTCGTGTATCAGAGGTTAGGTCCAGGGAGGTTGGGTTGATGCATAAACAACACCTTCTTCCCATAAATACAATAAATTTGAAGTTAGATAAAGGGAGGTTAGGCCCAGGACGGCTGGGTTGATGCACAAATAACACGGTCCTCCCATATTTATGATAAATATGAAGTTTGATAAATGGAGGTTAGGTCAAGGACGGCTTGGGTTGATGCACAAACAACACGTCCTTCCATATTTACGATAAATTTGAAGTTAGATGAAGGGAGGTTAGGTCCAGGACGGTTGGGTTGATGTGTAAAAACAAAACACATACCCAACACTATATCTACAATATTGAACACAGTTCCAAGTTTTAAAGGAGAGGGGCTGTTAGGTCCATATCCAAAACATCACTTTTTCTAAGAATATGGTACAATGTTCAACAAAGATCCTAGCAGGTTAGGCACAGTGCGGATAGGTTCATATCCAAAACTTCAGTTTTTGAAGAAAAATAGATAAAATTTTCAACAAAGCTCCAAGACTCTTGCAGGTTAGGCACGGGCATTTAGGTTCATATCCAAAAAACATCACTTCTCTGAGTATATGTAGTATCAGAGGCTAGGTCCAGGTTTAGATGGAATGGATGAAAATGTGGGTAAAATGGGTTTTGGCTGTGCTATGATACACAACATTTAGGCATATTTGGTAGAAATTGTCTCCAATTTGATGGCGATAGCTTAAATTTACACAACTTTAATCAAATCTGCTAGGTCAGGGATAGGTAAGGCTATGTAGGGTAGGTTGGAATATGTGAAAACTCGGGTTAAAATGGTCTTTGGCTGAGCTATGTAACAAATCATTTTGGGTATATTGGGTAGAAATTGTCTTAAATTAGGTTGAATTTAGGTGAGTAAACATAAATTTCACGAACTCTAATCAAATCTAGCTTGGGATATGCTAGGTCAGGTTAGGTAAGGCTGTGTAACGGTAAGATGGAATAGGTAAAAAACTTGGGTGAAATGAACTTTGACCATGCTAAGATACAAAACATTTGGGTATATTCGGTGGAAATTGGCATAAATTAGGTAAATTTAGGTGGGAAAGGCATTAAATTTTGCCAACTATAATCAAATCTGACTTTGAATATGCCAGGAGAGGCCGGGTAGGGATGTCTAGGGCAGGTTGGAATAGGTGAAAACTCAGCTAAATAAACTTTGACCATGCTAAGATACAAAAACATTTGGGTATACTTCGGTGGAAATTGGCTTAAATTAGGTAAAATTTAGGTTGGAAAGGCATAAATTTTGCCAACTATAATCAAATCTGACTTTGAATATGCCAGGAGAGGATGGGTAGGGTTGTCTAGGGCAGGTTGGAATAGGTGAAAACTCAGCTAAAATGAGCTTTGGCCGTGCTATGTTCCAAAACATTTTGGGTATATTTGGTGGAAATTGGTCTTAAATTAGGTCAAATTTATATGGGATAACTTAAATTCGCAGACTTTACCAAATCTAGGTTTGGATATGTAGGATAGGTTAGGTAAGGTTGCGTAGAGGTTAGGATGGTAATAGGAGAAAATGTAGGTAAAAATGGGCTTTGGCAGTGCTGTGATACAGAACATTTGAATATATTTGGTGGGAATTGCTTAAATTAGAGTAGAATTTAGGTGGGATAGCTTAAATTTCGCAGACTTAAACCAAATTCTAGGTTTGGATATGCTAGGATAGGTTATGTAAGGATTGCGTAGGAAGGTTAGGATGAATAGGAGAAAAATGTAGTAAAAATGGGCTTTGCAGTGTGCTATGATACGACAACATTTGGGTATATTGGGGAAATTGCCTAAATTAGGTCATATTTAGGTGGCATAGCATAAATTTCGCCAACCTTTAACCAAATCCAGGTTTGGATATGCTAGGTCAGGTTAGGTGAGGTTGTGTAGGGTAGTATGGAATAGGAGAAAATGGTGCCTTTGGCAGTGCTATGCTACGCAACATTTGGGTATATTTGGTGGAAATTGCCATAAATTATGTCGAATTAAAGTGGCATAGCTTAAATTTCACCAACTTGAACTAAATCTAGGTTTTGATTATGCCAGGTCAGGTTAGGTGAGGTCGTGTAGGGAAGGACATATATAATATCTTTAGGGTAATGAACTAGCATGTTTATGAAATAGTGTAACTTTTCCTATTTGGGGTTCGTGCTATATGGCAGACCATATAATGTATGGACAGAGGCGACATAGGCTTGTATGTGAGGATATGGATGCTCATATTAGTAGTTTAGCTAGGTTGAATTTAGTCAAATTTGCGTAGTATAAGTATATTTTTGATAGATTTAGATGAATTTAAGTTTTAACAAGATGCATTTTGATAAGATATAGCAAATTTGTCTAAAATTATCATAGAAAATACTGACTTCACCTAACCCCACCTGCCCTAACATAACTAAGGCACAGACAAATAAGTCTGATAGATGGTTTGAATAATACATAAATATGGGTGGTCTGATTGTGAGAGGATGGAACAAGGAAGGTATTAATAAGACATACAAACAGTGGACCTATGTTAGATGAATAGTTTAGCACTAATAATGTTGATATCTTAATGGAAAAAGAATGTGTTATATATTGAGCTCATCGGAAGTCATAGCACCATTTTTATATGTGAAATTCTGACTTTTGGGGAGTTGGTTAAACTCAGCATATTATAATTAATGTCCTAAATATACCAGAAAAATATCATGCAAATTGTGTATTGTTTGACCTAGTTGGTTGTGTTGTAACATATATAGCACAATTAATATACTTGTGTATTAATTGTGCACATTATGTATTTTGCATAAGTTGTATGATTATTGCAATTATGTATTGATTATATTTCTATAAATTGGTATTGTTTGTGCAAGTTGTATGTATTAATTGTATATGTTTTTGTATGTGTATTTGCGGAAAATTGCTTAGTTGTGTATTTAATGAATATGTGCTAGTTATGTATTGTTCTATTTTGGTAAGTTGTTGTATTGATTATATTTTTGAGCAAGTTGTGTAAATGTCGCAATTGTATTTGGTGTAAATCGTGTATTTATGCTAGTTGTGTATTTTCATATTTGGGGTAGTTATGTATTATACATATTTGTGCTAGATATGCATTTGTACAAGTTGTGTAATAATTATGAAAGATGTGTAATATTTGTATAAGTTGTGTATTAATTGCGCATGTTGTGTAATTGCATATGGACGAATTGTTTATTTATACTTTTGTGTATTGATTGTCATTGTGCAAGTTGAGTAATTATATAACAAGTTTTCTTGTATTAATTGTGCAAAGATGTAAAATAATTACACAAACTGTGTAATAATTGTTCATGTTTTATAATAATTTTGTGATAATAGTGCATTTATGCAAGTTGTGTTTTTAATATTTGTTGAAGTGGAACTGGTGCAACTGTATTTGTGTGTAAAAATTGTGTATTTTGTGTAAGCTCTGTAATCTGATAAAATAGATCTTCATGGTGTAAGTGTATTTTGGTTTATGAGACAATGTGTGGGTATTTTGTGAAAATTATTTTGTGAAATTGTGTAATTTTAGTGAAAGCGCATTTTTGATTGTCTAAATGCATAAGCATTTTGATATATTTGTGCAAAATACCGTACTTTGTGTAAATGTCATACTCTGAGTGTCATGCAATATTGTGTAAATGCTACATTTTGTCCAACTGACATATTTTTGATGTATGTTATTTTGTCTATAAATGACATATTTTTGTGTGATGGCATATTTTGAGTGTAAATAATATATTTTGTGCATAAATGGCATATTTGGTGTGTAATGCTGTATTTTCTGTGTGCATGGCATAAATTGCATCTGATTAATGGGGAAATGGTGGCAAAAAACTAGGCTATTCTCTATGAATGTATAGGTTTGAAGTATGAGTAGGTATGTATGCTTGTATTTGCGACTGTTGGTTTAGAAACAAGTTACTGATTTGCGTAGCAAGACTAGGATTTTTTGAGGTGTAGATTAGCCTATGAATATAGTGGCTAACATCCAGCTGAGTTGCTAGATGGATGAATTGAGGTGCGACATTTGGATATCTATTTGATGGATGTGAGGACAGTTGACTAGCCTATGAACACAGCCACTAATCCGCTGTACTGCCAGATGTGTGGTAACTACTTGTGGATTATAGTAGAATATCTAGCTAGGGTTTCATAATTGCTGTTGTGTATAAAACTAGAATAAGAGCTATTTATTAAAACTATTATTGTAAACTAATACTTTAAGTGGGATCCCTTGGTTGTTTTAAGCATAGGGTGGACATGAATGAGATTGGGTGGAAATATATAGGAGCTGCCTCGTATGGGCCAATAGGACCTCTGCAGTTACCTTTATTCTTATGTTCAGCTCACCTGCTATGCTGCCAGATGTACGATTCTGCTTAAATTGCAGTACGACATTTGGGCTGCTGTTATACTTTTGAACGATCCTTCAAGAAAGATTGTCCAAGCTCAAATTACATTCTCTAGAACGACGACGAAGAAGAAATAGGGGTGACATGATAGAGGTGTGACTGATTGGTCATAGTAAAGGGGAATATTAATAACCTATTAAACGTATCGACATGAAACAGAATAGGAATGAATTGGATAAGTTTTATATTTAGGAAAAGACCTGGGTAAATACAGGCAGCAGGGGACGAACTTGAAAATACACACATAACTTCTTGCAGTGCTAAAGTTATGTTCTTCCCTTACATACATGATCCCCTTTGATAAATGTAATGGACGATGGTTGGAAGTAAATATGAAATTAAAAATAGACTAGGGACGATGGTATTTTTTTACATTAGGTTACAGGGTCACTGTTGTATCGCAAAACACACGACTCTTAGACCGGCTTTTTAATCCCCTTGAACATGCCGGTGCAGGAACGCTGAGCAACTAGCTGGTGACGTCATTGACCATTAGCAATGTCTGTGCAGGGTCACTGAGCTAACGAAATTTGGGGATGACTGGAGGCGGCCGTTTAATCCCCTTGAGCGAAAATGGTAGGGGCCAATGACCGGCATGGTGAAAAAAGTTCGTAAAACCCAGGGGCCAAGTGCGTGCATGTTGAAAAAAACTTCGTAAAACCCAGGGGCCAAGTGCGTGCATGA